>NC_138125.1:20276589-20716523 GCF_964188305.1 Podarcis bocagei
ATATATATATGGGGCACACAAAGTTATAGTCTAATTTACATCAGAATGCCTGCTTTCATTCCCTTGTCAAAACTCAAGAAGGTGCAACCTTGACGAAATACTGTGGAAAAGGGAAATTTTGTCTGGAGCTAGCCTTTTGTGGAGGAGAAAATAGAACACTAGTCAGAATGCGGATCCAAAAATGGGCTGGCTAGGAAGTGGAGTCCTCAACTGAGGCATGTGTCAAAGCAGCCCATGGTCAGTCTCACCATCTCCCAAGGTGAGAAGACCTGCGGGAAGGGTCCTTATCCCAGAGACAGGGGAGCTGCACTCCCAATCTGACACCACGCCTTTCCAAGAACAAAGCAGGATTGGGTTGCATTGTAAGAGAGGAATCGGGGGGAACAAGTAAAATGTTGCAAAATGTCAGTTTTCGAGAAGTAGCAGTAATTATTATTATTATTATTATTATTATTATTATTATTATTTATTATTATTTATTATTATTTATTATTATTTATACCCCGCCCATCTGGCTGGGCCTCCCCAGCCACTCTGGGCGGCTTCCATAAAAACCAAAAATACAGTAAAATATCACATGTTAAAAACTTCCCTGAACTGGGCTGCCTTAAGATGTCTTCTGAATGTCAGGTAGTTGTTTATTGCTTTGACATCTGCTGGAAGGGCGTTCCACAGGGCGGGTGCCACTACCGAGAAGGCCCTCTGCCTGGTTCCCTGTAGCTTTGCTTCTCGCAATGAGGGAACCGCCAGAAGGCCCTCGGCGCTGGACCTCAGCGTCCGGGCAGAATGATGGGGGTGGAGACGCTCCTTCAGGTATACTGGACCGAGGCCGTTTAGGGCTTTAAAGGTCAGCACCAATACTTTGAATTGTGCTCGGAAACGTACTGGGAGCCAATGTAGGTCTTTCAAGACCGGTGTTATATGGTCCCGGCGGCCGCCCCCAATCACCAGTCTAGCTGCCGCATTCTGGATTAGTTGTAGTTTCTGAGTCACCTCACGTAGAGTGCATTGCAGTAGTCCAAGCGGGAGATAACCAGAGCATGCACCACTCTGGCGAGACAGTCCGCAGGCAGATAGGGTCTCAGCCTACGTACCAGATGGAGCTGGTAAACAGCTGCCCTGGACACAGATTTGACCTGTGCCTCCATGGACAGCTGTGAGTCCAAAATGACTCCCAGGCTGCGCAATAATAGCAAATGGACACTTTTTTTGTATCATAGGAGCCAAAAAAGTAGTAGATTGTCTTTGTTGCAACTAAAAAAAAAAAGCATCCTGTGCAATAGATAGTGGTAAATAATATACAGTGGTACCTCAAGTTAAGTACTTAATTCGTTCCGGAAGTCCGTACTTAACCTGAAACTGTTCTTAACCTGAAGCACCACTTTAGCTAATGGGGCCTCCTGCTGCCGCCGCGCCGCCGGAGCCCGATTTCTGTTCTCATCCTGAAGCAAAGTTCTTAACCTGAGGCACTATTTCTGGGTTAGTGGAGTCTGTAACCTGAAGCGTATGTAACCTGAGGTACCACTGTATACTGCTTTGCCACCATCACAGAATTGTAGAGTTGGAAGGAGACAAAAGGATCATCTGGTCTAACCCCCTGCAATGCAAATATCCTTTGCCCCATGTGGGACTTGAACCCACGACTCTAAGATTAAGAGTCTCATGCTCTACCAACTGAGCTATCCCCACCAGATGTACATTGAACAGGCAGTTGCCTCCCATATTGACTCCCTGCTGAGAATCACATTTCCAAATTTTTATTATAGGAATGCATTTATTTAATTAACAGGGGTAAGCAAACTTTTTCGGGGGGGGCGGTTCACTGTCCATCAGAACTTGTGGCAGGCCGGACCGTGCATGCACGCACATGCCTTCCCTCCCTCCCTCCCTCAGAGACAGAGCAACTGAGATACCTCCACTCACTGCATTCAGAAAGAGCGGGCTGGGGTGGGGGCACCCCCCAGTGCTGGGTCTCAGCTTGCGCAGAGGGGCCGCAGCCACCCCACCAGGAAGGACCCCTGTGCTGGAAACACGCCCGGGAAGGCTGCCAACTTCCCAAGACACCGGGGCGTCTCTCCGGTGGTCACTCTCTGGCTATAAATCTCCCTCAGTCCAGAGAGACCGGTGATAAGCAACCCCTCTGTCCTGAGAGAAGTACACTCATCTTCTGGCATATCATTGCAGAAGAAAGAGTCAATCGTAGTTCTAAACTACTTTATTTTACAGTCTATATGTAGAGAATCCATCAGCATGTCTGTGCTCTCTCAGCACCAGTACAGTGGTACCTCAGGTTACATACGCTTCAGGTTACCTACTCCGCTAACCCAGAAATAGTACCTCGGGTTAAGAACTTTGCTTCAGGATGAGAACAGAAATCGTGCTCCAGTGGCGCGGCAGCAGTGGGAGGCTCCATTAGCTAAAGTGGTGCTTCAGGTTAAGAACAGTTTCAGGTTAAGTACAGACCTCTGGAATGAATTAAGTACTTAACCTGAGGTACCACTGTACAGAACAACATCACAAACAGAAGTGAAACTAACTTCCAGAGTTAGTAAGCAGAGGCTTGACAACCATATGTCAGGAGTGCTCTGATGGTGTTTCCTGCTTGGCAGGGGGTTGGACTCGATGGCCCTTGTGGTCTCTTCCAACTCTATGATTCTATGATTCTATGATTCTATGATTCCAACAGTACTGAGACTTCCTGTCTCACGCTCTCTCAGGCACTCACATGATATACACAACATAACAAAGTGCTACTGCTGGAGCAGCACGGATGGATAAAAATCCTAACACCCTACCCCGGGGTGTCCATGACCGTGCTGCTAATGTGCCACCGCCAAGCAGCACAGAGGAGTCCTCCTCCTCTTCCTCCTTCTCTTCCTCCCTCCTCGCAGGCTCTCTGCTCCTGCTTCTTCCTGCCCCTTCGCTTCTCCTCCCTTCACGGAGCTAGACGTCAACAAGGCCCTGCCCTGCACCTTGTCCCGCTTGGAGCAGCGAGCCTCAGGAAGGGTCACCATTGGCCGCCAGCTCATGTCAAACCAGCTAATGGAGGGGAGGCATGAGATTGCTAAGGCTTCAGATTGGCCAGCGTCGTGGAAGTCTGAGCAACCTCGGAGCATGCTGGGAGATGTACTCCTGGAAAAGTGCCTCTCCACAGAGCTAAAGCGGAGGTAAACCAGCGTGACGCGGCGACTGACCAAATGGGCAGCAGGCTCCATAGGCCAGATTTACGACCCTGGCAGGCCTTATTTGACCCCCGGGCCTTAGTTTGCTGACCCATGGTTTAATTCATAGTCCTCAGCAACAGGACCCACCCAAGCCATTTTGCTGCTCAAGACAGAGCTTCCCACCTTTGACTCCCGCACAGAGCCAGCCAGCCAGCATGGCCAACGGTCAGGGATGATGGTTTTGCAAAAAGAGCCTGAAGATTTTGTGAATATCCTCATGCAATATAGCTGTTCTGAAAGAATGAAAGGATGACTGAGCATCTGAAATGAAGGTGACCGCTGCACGGAGCGTCACCGTTGCTGATGGCTATCTTCAATAAACAGGACGTAAAATATCAGATGCGGGGAATACAGTATTCCTCGGAAGAAATGTCACATTTCAGGACAATTCTTCTTGTTTGCTTAGAGGCACCTTGATGCGGTCAAAAACAAAGAGAAGCCTTGCAACCCAGCGAGTGCCAGGTGTGTTTGCTGTGTTTTCATTGCAATCCAAGAGAAATATCTACAGTCAACACATCAGCCCAAAAGGCTTAACAAATATAAGAATTCTGCAGCACCCAATGTAGTAGCAAAAATGAGGCTTCCCTCAGTGCCCTCATTCATTCATCCCTCTGTGCTACTAGACTGATCATCTCAGAACATAAGAGCCTGATGGATAAGGCCAATGGCCCACCTGGTCCAGTGTGCTGTTCTCAGAGTGACCAACCAGATGCCTATGGGAAACCTGCAAACAGGACATGAGAACAAGAGCTCTCTTTCCAACTGTGGAGGCAGAGCAGAGCCATCATGGCTAATAGCCGTCAATCGTCCTCTCTGCCATGAGTCTGTCTAATCCTCTTTTAAAGCCAAGTTAGTTAGTCAGACCCCTTCATGGATCACTGCCTTGTCGTGGCGAAGGGGCTTGAAGAACTCAGAGAAGCTTTGAGCTATGCCATGCAGGGCCACCCAAGACGGGCAGGTCATAGCCGAGAGTTCAGACTAAATGTGATCCACCTGGAGAAGGAACTGGCAAACCACTCCAGTATTTTGCCAAGAAAACTCCATGGACATGAAAAAGGAGAAGCTTTGAGAAGAAAGTGAGAGTTTCCAAGGCATGCTCTGGTTCATGGGGTCACAAAGAGTCGAACACGACTAAGACGACTAAATAACAACAACAGAAGTTAGTCAGAGTATCCTGTTTTGGGGTAACTATATCTGTGTAGAGCACGGGTAGGCAAACTAAGGCTCGGGGGCCAGATTCGGCCCAATCACCTTCTAAATCCGGCCCGCGGACGGTCCGGGAATCAGCATGTTTTTTACATGAGTAGAATGTGTTCTTTTATTTAAAATGCATCTCTGGGTTATTTGTGGGGCATAGGAATTCGTTCATTCCCCTCCCCAAAAAATATAGTCCGGCCCCCCACAAGGTCTGAGGGACAGTGGACTGGCCCCCTGCTGAAAAAGTTTGCTGACCCCTGGACTGTAGAGCATGTGTGAATGCCCTGCACGATGGAGAGAGCTTGAATAGATTTGGCCTTCTCTTGCGATTTGGGTTTGCATTAATAACTGTGGGATCTGTGGTCTAATTTGGAGGGGCACCACACTGGCTGTTCCTGTGACATAGGAGAATGGAAACAGATCCACCAAAGTGGGATAATACATAAATGGTCCTTGAAGCAGCTGGAGTGAGAGAATGGACTGTCGGATCAGCTGGTGGTTATTGTTGGTAGTTCCAGATCAGATCCCAGGAGCCACTAGAAAGTGCTAATGATTACCTGCAAAAGGATGTCACCTTTCATAATTCAAATCATTTGAACCCTCTCATTTTCTCTAACACAGAGAAAATATGCTAACCTGATTTGGGATTTATTTATTTTTTAAAAAAATGTTTTCTGCACGATGTGCCAATAATATAAGATTGATTTTTCTTTAAAAAACAAAACACCCTTCCCCAAAATATCTGATTCTAAACAACTAGGCTAAGTGCCAAGTAGCCTTACTATTTACATGAATGCCAAAGTAATGTCTACATCATTTTCTTTCTTTCTTTCTTTTTTAAAAAAAGAAAGCCTGTGGGGGAAAATTAATAATTGAGAAGTGTAACAAGTTTTCTAATCACAAAAAATATTTATTTGGGAGTCTTTAGAACACATACCACCACTTTCCATAATTACAAAATGAGGTTACATGTTAACCAGTTTTAAATCTGTCAAAATATTTTAAGCAGAATGAGAGATCTACTTTGTGAATTATCAGTTCCATTTATTAGCCTAATGATAAACTCACCTTTCACCTGCAACAGATCACGGATAATCGTTGAAAAGTGAAAGAAAAGCAAACAAATTGTCACATGAAATGCAGTCTATAGGAATAGCATAGGGCCCAATAGATTCAGTTTTATTTAGCAAAATGCATTTGTTATAGGGAGAAAATTTTTTTTTGGGGGGGGGAATTGAAGCCAAAATCATTATTAAATAAATGTGGAATAAACCTTTAATTGATTCCACTTGTTTTGATCTGGAACGTTTGGGTCGGGGAGGGGAATACTATAAAGAATTGGGTTGCAATACTGCATCTTTGTGGATTCACATCCCCCAAAAGCAGTTGCATAAGAGTAAAAAGAAAAAGACTCTATCTGTGTATCTAATTATAGAGAATAGATTGTTGGGCTTGAAAGTTGTCCTGGCCCTTGCTGCCCAAAGAACTCAAATTCAGGTTTCGGTTTCTGCCCAATTCTTCCATGGATAAATCTGAGTGATAAAAGGGCAAAACAAGGGTTAAAGGTGTTATGTATTAAGATTAGTAGCAGTTCTCACTGAGGGCCACCAGTATGTAAATGAAGAATTGAAAACTGTCATTCCTGATTGGTTAGCTAGTTGTGAGTTGTTACTGTTTCAAGTTTTTTGTTGTTTAGTCGTTTAGTTGTGTCCGACTCTTCATGACCACATGGACCAGAGCACGCCAGGCACTCCTGTCTTCCACTGCCTCCCGCAGTTTGGTCAAACTCATGCTGGTAGCTTCGAGAATACTATCCAATCATCTCGTCCTCTGTCGTCTCCTTCTCCTTGGGCCCTCCATCTTTCCCAACATCAGGGTCTTTTCCAAGGAGTCTTCTCTTCTCATGAGGTGGCCAAAGTATCCGAGCCTCAGCTTCACAATCTGTCCTTCCAGTGAGCACTCTGGGCTGATTTCCTTAAGAATGGATAGGTTTGATCTTCTTGCAGTCCATATTATATAAAGCAGCCAGCTAGGTTGCAGTCAGTCTGATTCCAGGAGCAGTTCTAACTGCTGCAACAGAGCTGTGTCCTTTGTCCATCTTTTCCACTATTCAACAAAAGGCACAGTGGGTGAGTTGAATGGCTAAGTGCAAGCTAAGATGTGTACCCAACAACCTATGCATCTCCTGTCTCTTCCTTTTGAAGAGTGGAGCAAACACAAGTCTTGGCATGGTGAACAGCAGGTGTCTCTGCTCTGCACATGCAAATGGACACTTCTGTGAGTGGACCAGGCCTGTGAAGTTCACACATTCCAGCATTGGTGCCTCTGTGACCTTGATGATGGAGGTGCCAGCTCAGTTACCAACTCACTCTCAGGTGCCTCCCCGGAGGAGGCTCCTTAACTGACAAGAGGGGTGGGTAGTGACAGTCCTTTAGGAGGTGCCCTGCTGTAGAAGTCCAATATCAAATGGGCAAGACACCTCTCCGACAACCCGCTTGAACCTTCCCTGGGATCCTGCTCCTGACTCTCTTGATCAGTGGCACCCTTCTCCTGATCAGACAGTTCTCGAGGCCCTGATTCCGCCTCCTCCATCCTGCTCAGGCGCTCCCCCAGTTGCGTAGCTCCAACTCCCTGACCTTGTCCCCTACCTTCTCGGGATCAGCCCATCCACTCCAAAATCTACACAGGGCTCCCGACAGACATAGGAGTCCTGGGTTCAAATCCATGCTCACCCATGAAGTACAGAAGGTGATCTTTGGGACAGGCCACACATTCCAAAGGCCCCAGGTTCCATCCATGGCATCTCTAAGTAGAAATATGGGACCTTAATAATAATAATAATAATAATAATAGAAGATGCCTAGAATGATAGGACTTGGAAGGGACCCTGAGGATCATCTAATCCAACCCGCTTGCCAGGCAGCAGAGGAACCTACCCCCACGGCAGGTTGCCAGGAATGGACAAGACAAGGGAAAGTCCTTACCATCTGCTTTTATTAAATATTCACAGAGAGAGGCTTGGGAATGTAGCCTCTTGGAATAATGGTGTTGCCCTGAGTAAATCTGCCCTCCCCTTCTCTCCCACTTCCTCATTTGTCATCCCTTCTATGGTTGGCACTGAGGGCCCTTTGCTTCTGAGCTCTTTGCTCTCCTACTTTCAAGGCCCGCCTGGTCCTGGGAGAGGGGGAAGTCTGGAATGCTCTCTAAAGACACTGAGTCCATCAGCTGTCGCTCCCCTGGTGCTTCTTCTTCTTCTTCCTTCTCCTTTCCCATTATTTCCCAGCTTTCCCCCTCATCTGCCTCTGAGCTGTGACCTCCCTCAAACCCCTGTTGTAATTCTGAACTGTCTCCTTCTTCTCTGGAAGGGTCAGGCTGGGGAGACAGACTCCACCATTCCTCCTCTGCCCAGGAATACGCCACTGTTCCATATGCAGATCGAACCTGCAACCTTGGTGTTACTGTATCAGCACTATGCTCTAACCAACTAAGCTATGCAGTTGCAAATAATAATAATAATAATAATAATAATAATAATAATAATAATAATAATAATATAAATAGTTTCCCCCATGCCAATTATAATGATGATGATTCTGAGACAGTTCCAGAGCATGGTTGCCCTACGAGTGGGTTTTTGTCCACTACAAAAATGTTTTCACCCCAACTGTGAACTGTGTCCGTTCTTAACCTGAAACTGTTCTTAACCTGAGACACCACTTTAGCTAATGGGGCCTCCCGCTGCCGCCTTGTCGCAGCCACACAATTTCTGTTCTCATCCTGAAGCAAAGTTCTTAACCCGAGGTACTATTTCTGGGTTAGCAGAGTCTGTAACCTGAAGCGTCTGTAACCTGAGGTACCACTGTATATCCTATTCCATGCATTCACAGGTAGCTCATTACATTACAGCAGCTTGGCTGAGTTCCTACTCTATAGTGTACAGAGCATAATAGTTCATTCAGCTTGGCTTAGGCAGCCTTTGGCACTGCTTCGTGCAAACAGATTTGAGAGTCCACACTCCAGCCTGAATGCATGGATGAAAGAAAGTCAGCTTTCCACCAAATGCTTACACACACACACACACACACACACGCTTTCTTTATCTCCGTGTTTTGCAAGTTACACTGTTGGGGTTAGTACAAGTTGTTAAAATGTTCCTCTTGTTATCATGGCTGCTTGCTAAGTTTCTCCTTAAAACAGTCCAACCTGTTCAGGGTGGATTCCCTCCGCCTTTTCTTTTAAAGACATCTTAATTAGTCTAATCCTGACTGGTCTTTTTCCAATGTTCCTGTTGGCACAGTTGGATTTCAATTAACATTCTGCTTTAGTGTTGCAAATGCCCCTGCTCAGATTTCTTATTTTTATTTTTATTTTAAATGTGCTATTTTGGATGCCATTTCTCTCATCTCTTTTCAATTTTCCCATCTTCAAAAAAAATATATATATTCTGTTTTCTAAAAGGTTTTGGAACTGAAAGGAGTGCTGTCAATTTGTGCTATTTGAGTTTTTCAAGAAACACGGCCCTTTTCTGAGGAGCTTTTGACAAAGATTCTTTGTATGTTATTTCTCCACTCTCCACTTGACAACCTTTTAGGGCATCATATTATTATTATTATTATTATTATTATTATTATTATTATTATTATTATTATTATTATTTAATAATAATAATAATAATAATAATAATAATAATAATAATAATAATAATAATAATAATAATAATAATATGCCCCCCATCTGACTGGGTTGCCCCAGCTACTCTGGGTGGCTCCCAATAAAAAAATAATAAAAAACAATACAACATCACACACTGAAAACTTCCCTGAACAGCACTGCCTTCAGCTCAGCTCCTAGTCCCTTCATTCTCCAATTCTTAAGCTTGCACCTAGTTATCGAGTACCTGTATTTCCAATGGTCAATGAAACTCTGGGAAAGGTTTTGCCAAAGAGTAGCTCTAAATCTGTTAAGGGAGCACAACATCTGTAGCCATGTACAGCTGCTGCTAAATATTGCAATATTTCCAGGTGAATCTGGATGGTGGTGCTCAGTATTTGAGGAATTTGGAGGAAAGAGTTTGAGATGAATGGGGAAAGGCTGTGGCTCAGAGGGAGAACATCTGCTTTGAATTCAGAAGGTCCTAGGCTCAGTCCTTAGCCTCTCTAAGTACGATAGGGAAGGTTCCATGCCTGAACCCCTGAACAGCCACTGCTATTGTAAGACATATTCTTATGTTCCTAAGATTTGGGAGTTTTTATGCATGCCTTGCCAACAAAGGTCCATATAGATAAAGCTATGGTTTTCCCAGTAGTGATATATGGAAGTGAGAGCTGAACCATAAAGAAGGCTGATCGCCGAAGAATCGATGCTTTTGAATTATGGTGCTGGAGGAGACTCTTGAGAGTCCCATGGACTGCAAGGAGATCAAACCTATCCATTCTGAAGGAAATCAGCCCTGAGTGCTCACTGGAAGGACAGATCCTGAAGCTGAGACTCCAATATTTTGGCCACCTCATGAGAAGAGAAGACTCCCTGGAAAAGACCCTGATGTTGAGAAAGATGGAGGGCAGAAGGAGAAGGGGACGACAGAGGACGAGATGGTTGGATAGTGTTCTCGAAGCTACCAGCATGAGTTTGACCAAACTGTGGGAGGCAGTGGAAGACAGGAGTGCCTGGCGTGCTCTGGTCCATGGGGTCATGAAGAGTCGGACACGACTAAATGACTAAACAACAACAACATGCATGCCTTTACAGACAACTTTGGTCCAGGTTATTAGTCAAGCTGTGAATTGGGTCTCTTCACTTTAAAATCGGGACCGAATCCCTGGTTCGTACAGATTTGAATCTAGTGAATCCAGAAGTTACATAGATTTATTATAGGCTCTCCCCTTAGATGATATGGAAGTTACTCAAAATTATGCTGTCTTAAAGAGGCAATGTTCAGAATGAGTTGTTTACCCACTCTACCTGTGGAACATGCCAATCCATATGAAGCTCTATATTTTAAAAAGAAATTAAATTAGTGGTTCCAGCAGGTATGGGTGGAGCTCAAAGCTTGTAATGGCAAGGAAGAGAAATGAGTGGGATCTTCCTTTGATTCTTCAGAACATTAAATGAGATGAACAAAGGAGAAATTAAACACAATGCTTTGCCACAGCACCATGACATAAATGTCAACTCAGAATTTCAATTACAATTATAAGAGTCTTCTAATAATTATATAGGTAGTAAACAAGGCTGCAGGGCAAACATCCGAAGCCAGGAATGACTAACAGATTTGTGCAAAAAAAAGAGGAGTTTTAGTTTTTTATTTTAAAAAAGGCAGTCAGTTCTATATGTCCCATGGATCATATTGTGGTAAGATCAAAGAAGTGGGAAGGTTAAGAGCAGTTAATGTTAGATTTCCCCAGCCCATCATCCCTTCCTAGCCTCTTCCATATTCATAGCAAATTGTCATCCATATTCATGAGACAAACCTTTGACATCTGGAGGAGATTTTACTACTATAAACTCCTATTCAGTACGGTGATGCCTTCTTTTGTAGGCACAGCAAACAGCATCACATTAAGGTCTACATCACCATAGATCTCCAGAAGATCGGAGGGTAACACAAAAAGGGAACCATGACAGAAGGGTGTGAGATCTAGGAAATTACAGCTCCTTCCGTCCAGATCCTGTCCCAGGTAAATTGGTAGTAAGCAACTATACAGCTAGAATGGCTAAGCCCATAGAAGAAGAACAAGCCTTGCTAAGATACAAATCAAACCAGCTTCTATAAAGAGAAGTTCTTTTCCACCATTTTAAAAAGAATACTTTCATTGGAAAGCTCCGGTAGACATTATATACCGTACTTGGACTTCCAAAAAGTTTTAAAGGAAGTCCCTCACCAAAGGCTCCTAAGTAAATTCAGCAGTCTTTTCTTTTTAACAAGCCCTCCTATATATTTGTAACTGGTTGAATAGTCAACTTGTATGGCTTAAAGGCGGAATTAGACAAATTCATGGAGGAGAGGGTTATTGATGGTTGCTTGCTATGGCTTCTTCTTCTTCTTCTTCTTCTTCTTCTTCTTCTTCCTCTTCTTCTTCTTCTTCTTCTTCTTCTTGCAGTGAAAGAAAGGAATTTTCCCCCAGGAAAATAATAATAATAATAATAATAATAATAATAATAATAATAATAATAATAATAATAATAATAATAATAATAATAGAAAAACCACGAAAATCCCCCGGAACACAAGGAGGTGCCTGCTGCCATGTACCTGACAGGGAAGCTGAACCAACACCATCACCTCAACCCCCTCAGATGAGGTGACCATGCCAGCAGTTCCCAAGCACCCAGCTGCAGACCCACTGCAACTGTGCCACCCACGGCACACCCCTGGCACAGAGTTCCTTTTTCAACATGTTAGGAGTGGCTAGGCTGCTGTGTTGCACCCCCCGCCTCCTCCCTCAGCTCTCATCCACCAGCTTTTAAGAGAATAGATTTAAACGTAAGATTATCTGCCACTTTGTCAGGCAAATGGACTGTGTGCCTGAGACACTAGCGATGGGTTGCTATTTTTGTATTTCCAAATACACACAGTTTGATTTCGAAGCAACTTCCTGCAGCAGTGAGACACAGCTTGCTCTGTCAACTCTTAAGGTACAGAGTGGGAAGAAAGGAAGCCATTGAAGTGATGGCTTTGTTGATAAGGAGGAAGGCATGCAGCAAATGTGCTCATGCTTATGATCAGCTTGGCCTCTGATGACAGCAGTTGCTGAAGATGTGGCTTCAGGTCGCTGCTTGTTCGGGGCCACAGCTGAAATTCTTAGGCATCCATGTGGGTTAACATTTGCAGTGTGGTTCTCTCCACCAGGGCTCTCACAAGACAGAGATCCAGCTCCAGATTACTTTGGATGCTATGATGTAACAGAAGCCAAGCAAAAGGTTCTCACTTACTACTGCCTCCGTTACCGGCCTGTCAAGAATCTGGAGTTGGAAACAAATAGGTCTTTGCTTCCTTCAGAAATCCTTTCAGAATTTATTCTTCACTCTGCAAAATAGAAATGGCAAGGGCCTGGTTCAACAGAGAATCTGTAATATAGGCAGCTCCAAACTCTGTACAGGGTTTGTGACAAACTTAGCAGAGCCTCCTAAATGAAAAGATCTCTAACAGGATCACAGGGCTGACGAGACTGGGACAAGAAACTGGTGGCAGGGTGTGGAATATTAGTCTGTAATCCTCCCAGACCTGAAACTAGCGTTGCTTTCAGTAGTTTTGTCATAAGAATGATGGGGGATCCTTTTTAATTTCGGAAATACTAAGAGAGCAATCCTAAGTATAGGTCGCCAGATGAATTTATGCTGACTCAAGTTTGATTGGTGTCATACCTTCCATCATGACGTGACCCAAATCTGGGACACCATCTTCTGGGTTTGCGCTCCTACGTGAGTTGCATGGCATGCACAAGATCACGCCCCCCCCCCAAAAAAAAACAACATTTTTTTTCAGGCACAGCAGCCCAAAACATGTTCTGGGGCACCACAACTGAAAAGTGTGTAGCCTGAAATCAAGTGAGATTGCGGCGACCATTTTGGCCGCTCTCCTCTTGAGAAAAAAATAAGTGGGGTGTCCCTTTTTTTCTAGGGCAGTATGTGAGTATGTGGTGTACACCTAACTCCAAACTCCATTCAGCTACTGTAGATTGAGCCAGTCTGAACCCAGTGCAGGATTTACCGTACGTATAAGCTAAACAAGCTATAGCTTAGAGCCCCACTCTCTTGGGGGCCCCAAAAAAATTTAAAGGGGGAAAAAACCTGAATGTACATTTCCAAAATATAAGATAAAAAAACAAATAAAATTAAACCTACATACAATTAGAGCTTAATAATTATTTCACTATTAATATACTTCTTAATTGTATTTCACTATTAATATACTTCTTAATTGTATTTCAGTTCAACAATTACTTTGATAAAATACATATTTTGTTATGTGCAAATGGCTTTAGATACTTATTAGGTTCATAAATGACCATATAGCATATGTTGTTGTTTAGTTGTTTAGTCGTGTCTGACTCTTCGTGACCCCATGGACCAGAGCATGCCAGACACTTCTGTCTTCCACTGCCTCCCGCAGTTTAGTGAAACTCATGTTGGTAGCTTCAAGAACACTATCCAACCATCTCGTCCTCTGTCATCCCCTTCTCCTTGTGCCCTCAATCAGTCTCAGCTTCAGGATCTGTCCTTCCAGTGAGCACTCAGGGCTGATTTCCTTCAGAATGGACATGTTTGATCTTCTTGCAGTCCATGGGACTCTCAAGAGTCTCCTCCAGCACCATAATTCAAAAGCATCAATTCTTCGGCAATCAGCCTTCTTTATGGTCCAGCTCTCACTTCCGTATATCACTACTGGGAAAACCATAGCTTTAACTTTACGGACCTTTGTTGGCAAGGTGATGTCTCTGCTTTTTAAGATGCTGTCTAGGTTTGTCATTGCTTTTCTCCCAAGAAGCAGGCGTCTTTTAATTCCGCGGCTGCTGTCACCATCTGCAGTGATCATGGAGCCCAAGAAAGTAAAATCTCTCACTTTGTCCTACTCCATGGACAAAGACAACAGGCATATAGCATAAAAAAACAGTGACAATTTGTGGTTGACAAAGGACAGCTGGACATATAAAGGGCCCCATTACCTTCAGTAGCTTAGGGCCTCATCAAACCCAAATCTGGCCCTGCCTGAACCTGGCAGATGGAAAACAACCCTTTAAAATACAGTTTGGCTTACTGGATCAGGCCATTTGCCCAGTTAGTCCAACATCCTGTTCTCACAGCAGGCAACCAGATGCTGGTGGAAGGCCTGCAAGATGGACATGAGGGCAACTGCACTCTGCATACCTGCGATTCCCAGCAGCTGTCATTCAGAGACATGGTGACTCACCTGTGGCAAACTGACAATCAAAGATGTAAGGATCTAATCCAATACAGTCTAATCCAGTGCAGTCTACTATGACAACAGCAATTCTCAAGTCTGTAAACTTTGGTGCAGACTATTCAAATGCTCTTATATTCAGGGATTTTAGAAAATGGCAAAATCTGATATGTCCGTATTTAACAGTATTGCCTTTAAAATATTCAACAACTTGGGATTCTCAAAGCAGAAGTCCAATACAAAACTGGAAAATGTTCAAAACTTCAAAAGATGAATTTAAATTCCCAGTCATTGGGGAAGTTTTAATTTGTGCAAGCATCTATTTCTGCTCTAGAACTGACAGACGCTATCCAAAGAAGTTATCTAGTTGCTACATGGGGGCGGGGAATTGTAATAGCCTACTTTTTATATTTGTAAGTTCATTGGTGTATTGCCAAAGCTTTGCACTTGTCAATATGGCATCAGCATCGTTCAGATGCATTTTACAGGAATAATAATCACTGAACTGGGATGTTTAAAAACTGGGAATTATTTTGCTGATGTAGTACTGTGCTGAGTTGGCTGAAGAGAATCACAAACAGTTATAAGATTTCAAGGTTGAGTTCCTCCCCCGCTTCCCTTAAGATTTATCTGGTACCTTAAAAGTAGTAATTTGGGGGTAAATCTGATTATCAGCACCCAAAGGTGAATTTCATTGGCTTCATGCTGATATTTTCCAAGCAACCCATTTGTAAAACACAATTTCCAACTTTTGTTGCCTTCATTAAGAAGAAGAATGTTGATTAAGTGGAATCAGCATGCAAGAAAATATTTAGCAGCTGTTCTCTTATTGCAAAGCCGAAAATATATGGAAAAATAATCACATAGATATTTTATGCCAATTAGCAAAATACTTCTTTAATTAAAGCCAATACTAATGCTACAACATGATCTTAGTATTATTAAATCTTAAGTCAAATGCAGCCTTTTTAAAAATGGAAAAATAAAACCCGACCTTCTACCCAATACTGTTGGCAAGATAAACTGAGTTACTTCGGTTACCACCTCTTTTCACATTTTCTTTTATTTCAAGATTTGATTTCCGATGCCTCCCTTCTTTATACTTTCAGCTTTGAGGGTAAGTACAAATTAAATGCACTCATTTTGCTTATGTTACCAAATACCATTATAGAATAGCCCATATTTTATCACTGTGCTTTGTTTTCCTTTAATATTTTCTTGCTTAATCAGACGGTGGCTAGGTTAAAGGAGTGAAGATCTTCCATCTCTCTCTTTATCAAATTATAATAAAAAGAATATTTGTAGCTGATAATAGAAGGGATACAAGATAACCTCTCCACCAGCTTGTTGCTATATCTGAAAGGAACACAGTCGACAAGCCCAAAATCAGCCCTGCAAAATGCAAAAGTGATTGACCAGCTTTTACGGACAAGGGATTAAGTCTGGCTCTTTCTTGTATCTCCACTTTTTCTCCTTCATTTGCACACTCCCCACTCCCCTCATTCTCATCTGACAATCCTCTGTCCCTCCCCATCTTCTAAAACACAATGGAAAGTTAATTGAATGTTTTATGCTTTAGTAATATCAAAGAAATGAAAAAAGTGGGTTTCAACTGTATTTCAATAATAAGTGCATTAATTTTTACCTTTTAACTGACTCTTGTACTAATTTCCTTAAATGCTCTTTTTCTTTTCTTTTCTTTTCTTTCTCCCCCCCATTCCACCCTCCTTTTTTGATCTGTCTGGCTTTGTCGGGTCTGATGATGAGGGCTTACTTCAAATGCAAAAAGATTAGCTCTCTTTCCTTTAATAGCACAATTATAGCGTGTGTGATGTCTAAATCATGAAAGATATCAGGGACAGACTTCTAAAGTCGCATCAGTTTATTACAAAAGTGGCAGTAATCATTTTAATATCAAAATTACTCTAATTTCCTCGTGGTGTTTAGAATGTGTTGCAAGCAATTGGGGGGGGGCACACAGAACAACACCCAGTGTGGTAGCCTTTTGCTTCTAAACTGATTTAATCAATTGTTTTAAGTAATGCAATGAAATCAAAATGACTTGCATTTTATTTTATTTTTATTTCTGCTTTAGAAATATAGAGATGGATGGAAAGAGAACTGGATCGCAGAGAACACCCAAAACAATATCTGATTGTTATTTTTTACCTCTACCTGCTGTAAATAGTCAGGGTAGAGACAACTGGGCTTTGAAGATCTGGTCTGACCTGACATTGACTCATTTTGTCTGCTCAGAACACAACGAATCGCATTGGTGTTTAAAGAACTAAATGCCTCAGGCCCCAAATATCTGAAAAACAGCCTCCTTCCCTACAGACCGTCTTACCTCCCCCCTTCCTCACAGGGTTGTTGTAAAGACAAAATGGGGAGTGGGGGACATTGTGCAATTCCTTGAGCTTCTTAGAGGAAATATGGGGTGTCATTGTTATAAATGAAACATGTACTCCTTGAATGCCCTTATTATAACGATCTTAGAAACAATTACATGCACGCCTTGTTAAGATCGTGGAAGGGAAGGTCATCTCTTGCAAAGACCTGTTTTTGTTGTTGTCTGGTGGGTGTAGAGAAGTATATATCCAAATTTCTTACTAAGGCTCTACAAATGTGTGTAACAAAACTTAAAGGGGATATGGGAAATAATATATCCTTTAAAGGTTGGGGGTGTAGAAATGAAAATCACTATTAGCAGCAGGATTCTTGTTGTTATTATTATTTTTATGTGTGCAATGGCCGTTTGTTAGAACACAGTAAACCGAACCGAACTGAACCGTTATAAATGAATTAAATAACCTTCCCCCTGCAATGTAGTGGGGGTAGAATTTTAGAAAGTAGAATTTTGTGGGCATACAGGTGAAGCTCATACTCATATTTGGTTTGGTGCCAAAAGAGAAATTTTGTTCTGGGCACAGAAATGCCCCTGGCTATAAATTTCCAAACAGATATTTGATCAAGGAACATAGGAGCCAACTCCTAGGGGCCGAGGGGTCTTTGCCCCTCCCCCCATAAAATATTTGAGGGGGCCGGGGACCCCAAAGTTGATGGGCACTGCCATTCAAATAGTCTGCGTACGGCACATCATGTAATCAATTATGTGGGGCTGAGCTTACCTGTCCCCCCCCCCCAATATTTTATTCAAGTTGGCAGCCCTGTTAAGGAAGGTGTGTCTGTAATTCTAGACTATAATTCTCATAATCCCTGACTGTGCCTGATGGGAGTTGGAGTTAGATAGCCTCTCTAAAATTCATTTCAAAAACTGAGACAAACGCAGTTTACAGGCTTAAGCAGAAAGCTGAGCTGCTGACAGAACTCTGGATGATTTGTAGCGAATCAGCAATTGCCTAACAAGGACAACAGCAAAATGAGGCGCCATTTGCATTTCCCCCAAAGGATTCTGGGAACGGCAGTTTGTTAAGGGTGCTGAGAGCTGTTAGTAAGTAACCTAGCGTGGGCTCTTTTGTAGAAGGGCTATGAGTTCAGTTTGGTACCAAAAACCACTTCCTAGGCTCTGAGGCACCCTGCTATTTAATTCTAAGCATACGACTTTTCCACCTGGTTCTCATGAAAACAAAAAAGGAGGTCCATCAGGACTCTGTCCTACAGCAACTGCACTTCAATAAACAGTTTGCAGGGATTGCGCTTTTAAAAGGAGAATAAAACGACTAAACAACAAAAGTGGGTCTACAGTGCAGCTATTTTATCTAGAACAGCAAAGAATCTTGTGGAACCTTAAACACTGACAACTCCATTGTGGCAAAAACTTTTGTGGAGTACCGTTCGTTAGGCGCATGAGATGGACTTTAAGATGCCACAGATCTCTGTTTTTCCTGCAACAAACACAGCTACCCCTCTGGGAATCATCTTATATCTTGACATTTCCAGGGTTTAATTGGTGCTAGCTAGTTAATAAGGTACTCAGCCCCCAGGAGTAGCTACACAACAGATCAATCTGGGAAGAAACTTTGCCACATTTTTAGGTTCAGAATAGTTAAACAGGAGCAGCCTGACCTGTTGTCAGTCTATTTTAAGATGGAACATTTGGTAATTTCTAATGAAAAAGAAAAAAAAAGTAGCACAGCACTTAAACTTTGGCAGAAGGACAATTTTTTAAACTGACTGGAATAAATCTGTATACCACTGATCTGTACTTTGAGTACAAGTGATAAACATATTTTCTGAACGAGAATGAAGTCAGATGATTCTCAAACCAGCTTGATCCAGATCATTAAGAGAACAAAAATCGTCAGATGATTCTCAAACCAGCTTGATCCAGATCATTAATATTTCTTGAATGGGAAGAGGACGCTAAGTATGGGTTGAAGGACAGAACAGGACCCAAATGGGGCTGAATAGGAAATCAACAATTCAGGTTTTTTTGTTCAGAATAAGAGTTTTGCTCAAAACCTAAAGGGTGGAACCAAAGAACTGTAAGGAACTTTGTTAACCCATAATCCTTGCCAGTCCAACTGAAGAGACATCATATTCACATTACTGAGAGGACTCAGATGAACATATAAAGGTTAGCTTCGTTTGCTCTCTTTAAGTCTGGATGAGCATTGGGCAATAGCTGTTATTTGCATCTATGAAATTACCAGTCTATTTTGAAGTACACCTCACTGTTCTCTACAGAGGTTATTCCCTTATGCCCATTCCCCCAAATTGCTCAGTGAATGGGGAGTGTATAATTTTGCTGTGCCAATTTAGAATAGTGTGTTCTGGGAAAGAGTGACGGTCACTGGCTGAATCTCTGAAAAGCAGCACTGTACACTGCAACATTTTGTTGCAGCTGATTCCATTTGCGCTTTCATGTTTTTGTCGTAATGCCAACGGTTAAAGCAGGCTATGCAACTGACAACAAATTGCTCAGTTTCCCTTTCTGAAGGATACTTGACAGCAGTGGATTATTAATAAATGTGTGGCTTGTTTAATAAAAGTGACACGACTGGAAATAGTCTATTTGCATCTCATTTTATAGTCACAAAGGTATTAAATTTTGTATTTCCCACCATTAAAAAAAAGAGAGATGTGATTAAGGGGGGAAAACCCACCTGCCTTTATTAGCTTGACACAACAATCATAAAATTTTCAACAAAGCATTTCTCTCCTTCAGTGTTGGTTTTAATTTTAAAATTCTTTATCATAGAAGGAAAATCGGGGCTGAGTTTTATTAAGCAAGCAACAGCGCTATATTTAGCCAGCTCGTTAAAGGCAAAGATGTATCAATTTAACTAAATCTTTAAAGAAAGATCTTTGACGGTGTCTCTAGATCCAGAACTGAGAAATCTCAACACCACTTATTTAAAAACGACCGTGTTTGGAAATTTTGGAGATGCCCACTCAGTTAGTGAACGCGGAATTTTGTCGATTTAGGCAACTGGGGATCTGCCTTACCATCCTTCAGTCTTCCCTGAGCCAGCCCTCACCTGCCTGCCTTCTAATTAGGTTCTGACAAGCTCTGCACCTGTCATTGGCTCTCTGGCACCACCTACTGCCAGCCTCCCTGCCTTCAACCCTATCAGCATCAACGGGCACCAGCCACCACTGGACCTTACTATACAAGATGAGAAGGTGGCAAATCAAGCTAATACATAAGCTATATGAAAACGTGGTCCATTTACGCTGATCTTTCCGATGGTTAAACTGAAGATGCTTTCAGCGCTAAACTGACCTCCCCCCACTCCGCGAACAATCCCACTTTATCTATTGACATGTATGCTCCAGGGAGTGTGATAATGCAGCCTTAATTGTGTCTTGTTGAACTTGGCCATTTATACGACTAACCCTTTGCTGACTTGGTTCCCTTTTATATATTAATAACTGTTCCAAATGATGTCTTTTCCTATTAGAGTGTCATTTTGTCAGCAGTATAGGGCCTGATTAAAAGGAGAAGGGGGGGGGGGAGAGGCCATAAGGCACTGAAGGCAAAGTGCTCATGGCGACATGGCAAGCATGTGGTGCTCCAAAACAGCAGTGATTAATTCATTATAAACACCTTTGAAATATCCTTTTTCTTATTATTTCTTTTTCCCAGATAAAAGCTTGGGGGAGAGGAAATCCCTGTGCCTCTGCTGGGGACAGAGACAATGGATGGCTGCTGAATAAACTGGTACAGCTTTTGTCAAGAAGAATGAATCCTGCATCTTCAGAGCAGGGTGTTGATTGTAGCCACACCGCTATATGCAGAGGACTTTATGGAAACAGAAGACATCCCTTGTTGCAGACCGTGGGGGAATCTCAAGGCAGATCTGTTTCCAGGTTTTGGTGGGCTGCTTTGTGTTTTTACAGCAGAACGGGAGTCTGTGGATTTAGAGAAGCACGTGGCTGGTTTGGTCGCACTGGGCACAGATCCTTGCGGGTGTTGCTGGTGATGCCACAGCTATTATTTAGAATGGAGTGTGAGAGGTGGTGATGGGGGGTGGCACCAGATTTTGGCATCACAGAGGGCGCTGCTGAAATTTGGGACCCCATGGATCTCACTGCCTTGGTCCTCTGGATATTGCTGCACTGCGGCTCCCAGCACTGATGGACTGGCTACTGGCATCTACCCCAATTAAAGTTTAGTAATTCACTTGTTAAGTCCTGTTGCATCTGAGGGCGGGTTTATAGAATCGGCAGAATCAAATGGTAAAGCTTCTCTCTTTGCCAGTCCTCTGGATTGTACTATGTCAAGCAGTGTCAGGGCTGGAGTCAGGCATAGGTTAGCAATAAATCGCCTTTAATAATGAGTACAGTTAACTCTATATTCAAGGAAACCAGCTCCAGCCTCATGGTCTCAGCAACTCTTTCTAAGAGGTCTTGCTCCGATGAAGCAGTTACCAGTGCCCACAAGGACTCCTCCTCTCCAGGGTCTTTCCCATACAGTCTCAGGCTATGTCTGCTCACAACCACCCTCTGCTTTGGCCATTTCATTTATCTGCATGTTCTAGGAGACCAGGGGGAAGGGGAGCTGGTAGCAGCTAGGAAGGGAGACTCCCCAACTTTTTCAGCATCCTGCCTTTATGTCTCCTGGCCCCACTCCTCTCCAGCCACCACTTCTGTGTGAGAACTGTTCTCTGCCTCAGCCTCTTCCTGTTCACTAAGCCCTGTTGCGTCTTCTGCTTCTGACACCTCCTCCTCCCAGTCTGCTCCCTCTTCTCCCTCTGACCTCTCATCGTCATCCCACTACCAATCCACTGGCTCTGAGCCTTCTTGCACTGGGGAGGGTGGTTCCTTGGGGATTCCCCAGCTGATGCCTCTCACCACTCCTCTGCATCCAGCCAGCCCATGACAAGCTGCAAGAGATGAGGATTGCATGTTCAGATGCTACTCCATGCATAGTATATCATGAACACAGGGGGGGGGGAATGCATGAGAAGGATGAAAGCTAGGGCAAACAATTTAATTTGACCTGTCATGCTCCCTTGTGCTGGAAGGGTGGGTTTTTTAGTTGGAACAAAGTAAGTGTGACCTTCAGGATGTTCCTGAAATAATAATAATAATAATAATTTATTATTTGTACCCCGCCCATCTAGCTGGGCTTCCCCAACCACTCTGGGCGGCTTCCAACAATGATTAAAAATACATTAAAATGTCACACATTAAAAACTTCCCTGAACAGGGCTGCCTTCAGATGTCTTCTAAATGTCAGGTAGTTGTTTATCTCATTGACATCTGATGGGAGGGCATTCCACAGGGCAGGCACCACTACCGAAAAGGCCCTCTGCCTGGTTCCCTGTAGCTTTGCTTCTCACAGTGAGGGAACCGCCAGAAGGCCCTTGGTGCTGGACCTCAGTGTCCAGGCAGAACGATGGGGATGGAGACGCTCCTTCAGGTATACTGGGCTGAGGCCGTTTAGGGCTTTAAAGGTCAACACCAACATTGAACTAGAACTTCCGCCATCTCTGACTAATGGACCATGTTGGCTTGGGCTGATGAGACCTGGAGTCCAGCAACATATGGACTTCAACATAGGCTAGCTACCCCTGGAATAAAGGAATGTGATTCTTAAAAGCCACATCCCGCGAGGCGCTCATACTTGGATGCCTTTAAAATAGGGTTAAGATAAATTCATGGAGGGTATCAATGATGGCTCTGCTCTGCTTCCATGGTTGGAGGCAGCAATGCTTCTGCATTACATTTGCTCTAAAGCACAGGAATGGCAGAGAGCTCTTCTTCTCAGATCCTACTTGCTTGTTTCCCATAGGCCTCAGCTTAGCCGCTGTGAGAACTAGATGCTGGAGTAGATGGGTCACTCGTCTTCTCCAGCCAGGCTCTCCTTAGTCTCTTAAATAATGAGTCTTCAACATCAACTTCGTTGGGCTGGTCATGTTGTGTGGATGCCTGATTATTGCCTTCCAAAGCAACTATTCTATTCCGAACTAAAAAATGGAAAGCGTAATGCTGGTGGTCAACAAAAGAGGTTTAAAGACTGTCTCAAGGCAAATAAAAAAAAATGTGGTGTAAACACTGACAACTGGGAAACACTGGCCTGTGAGCACTCCAGTGGGAGAACAGCCTTTACCAAAGGTGTCATGGGCTTTGAAGACACTCAAACTCAGGACGCAAGGGAGAAATGTGCTAAGAGGAAGGCAGGCTTGGCAAATCCACACCGTGATCAACTCCCGCCTGGAAATGTCCCCACTGTGGAAGGATGTGTGGGTCCAGAATTGGCCTTCACATTCACTTATGGACTCATTGTTAAAACCGTGTTTATGGAAGACAATCTTACTTGGCTACGAGTGATTGCCAAAGAAGAAAAAATAATATGTTGGGCAGCTGCAGCTTTTCAGGGCAGACAGCTCTCTAGTAGAAGTATAAAAAGAAGAAGAAATGGGATCCCTGCCCAACACCTGGTAAGCTTCCCAGAAAGGGTGGCGGCAGGTGGCAAGGACTTGGATAGGCCCACCATGGTGGCATACCAGGTGGTAGTGCAGGTCCCCTTGCCCAGGGCTCCCTAAAACCTGACCCAGCCTTGGACATCTGGCCGACCACCACTGGAAACGTACTCTAATCCAGCAAGCTGACTCACATTTCCTTGAGAACGAAGGAACTAACTTTCCTGTCATTAAGGAAGAAGGTTTGTCCGGTGACTAGCTTGAGAGGCACATAATCGTTTGCGGCTTTTACAGGCAAGGGGGATGTTCGGTAGCAGGTAGAAGCCACAGTAGGAGGACCACTCTCGCACCCTAACCGAGGTCCACGAGAGAGGTAGATGTGTGGGTGGGGGGGGTCTCCTTTACTATCCCACATTATCAGATATGGTACCCCAATGTCTGAGCTAATGATTGTGGTGCAGCTTCCTTCAAGGTTACTAAATCAGCCTGCTTTGTGCCGAGGGCATCCTTTTAGTGCATCAGCAAAGGAAAGAGTGCCACCTACTGAGCCTTTGAACGACAGCTGAATTTGCCATTGCTTCCCTGTTCCAAGTGGTTAATGTGCTTTAAAATGTCCTCAAGCAGTCGGTGGCAGTTCAAATTTTTTAAGAAGACATCTTAAGGCAGCCCTGTTCAGGGAAGTTTTTAATCTGTGACATTTTTGTGTATTTTTGGTTTCTATGGAAGCCGCCCAGAGTGGCTGGGGAAACCCAGCCAGATGGGCGGGGTACAAATAATAAATTATTATTATTATTATTATTATTATTATTATTATTATTATTATTATTATTGCCTGGGGACAATGTCCTCCATTGGAAGGCACCCAAAGCTGCCCAAACAGAGACAAAAGGATCTGCAGACAAGACAAAAAAAGCATGGCACCTTATTTAAAAATAGGCGAGGTAGCATGCATGGGTATAAAACATGGCTTTTGAATCAGCACAGGATGAGACAGGATTATTGGCTCCTAGTAATGTCCTAGTGAAGCACAGTATTGCTATTATCCAATACTTTAAAGGATCAGGGTTTGGGGTGGTAGGTTTTGGGGTTTTTTTAGCAGCAGCCTCATATATTTTGAGCGATATCCAGGCCTGCTTATTTGCTCAGAGACCTGCGATGGCTGTCAATTTGTGACCAGGTTAAATTCAAGCTGTTACTATTGGTACATAAAGATGGATCACTTTACCCTGTCTCTGCCCTCTTGACCACTTCAGTCTGCAGAATGGGCAAAAGGTTTGTTCTGCAATTGCCAGGAATCGATCGTTCGCTGTGGCAGCACTTTCACTTCGGAACTCACTGCCTGTTTAAGTTAGGCAAGCGCCCTAGCTACATTGTTTTGGACATCTGCTAAAAACTTTTTTGTTTTAAGGCTACCCAGCCATTTAAATTTGACACATATTTTAACATGATTTTTTTGTATAATGCATGTAATATAATATAATATAATATAATATAATATAATATAATATAATATAATATAATATATTACATACAATGGTGATTTCAGGGGGCAGGAATAGTCTATGTTCTGTTATAAGCAATTTTAATGTATATTTTATATGTTAGGTAAAAGGTAAAGGACCCCTGGATGGTTAAGTCCAGTCAAAGGCAACTATGGGGTCTGGCGCTCATCTCACTTTTCAGGCCAAGAGAGCCAGCATTTGTCTACAGACAGCTTTCCGGGTCATGCAGCCAGCACGACTAAACCGCTTCTGGCACAACAGAACACCGTGATGGAAACCAGAGCACACGGAAACACTGTTTACCTTCCCGCCACAGCAATACCTACTTATCTACTTGCGCTGGCATGCTTTTGAACTGCTAGGTTGGCAGGAGCCAGAACAGAGCAACAGGAGCTCACTCTGTTGCAGGGATTCAAACCGCCAACCTTCCGATTGGCAAGCCTAAGAGGCTCAGTGGTTTAGACCACAGCGCCACCCACATCCTTGTATGTTATGTAAGCCGTGTGGTTGCTTCATATGAGCAACTGTCTGGCCCCAATATTGCTGCTCCTTCTCCATGTTCAGCAGCAACGATGCTGCTGTCAGGAGGACAGTTCCCCCTGACCATAAGTGTCCCCACTTCCCCAGGGATTGAGCCTGGGGTCTTTTGTGACAAAGTCACTGCTGCTTACTAGAGGCATCAAAGTATCCGGGGCGTTCAGCATGGCACAAACACAACAGCTTGTATTTGAGCCACGCTGACCTCTCTGTTGCCTCATCCTTCTACCTGCTGCTAAGCAACAGTGACCCATCTGGTGGGAAACTAAGCATAGCAGCTCCACCCCACCAGGTGACACCCCCCCCCTTTCTGAAACAACAACAACTTTTTTTTATATTTCATCCATTATTTTTACCTGGCTGTTCTCCACAAGGTTAATATGTCCACTCTTTTGAATTTCTCTGCAGGTATACATGTTTTTGGCATATAATGCTGCTCCCCCTTTTCTGCTGCACACAGGGGCCAAATCCTAGCGGCCTCCCCCCATAAAATATTTGAGGGAGCCCTCCAAAGGTTGATGGGCATTGCCATTCAAATGCTGTGTATGTGTTCTGTGTCATGTGATTGGGGCAGGGCTTACCTGCCCTCCCATATTTTATTCAAGTTGGCCCCTTGTTGCTGTATCTGTTATTTTTGAACATAAAATGACTGATAGCAGCCCTGTTTAGGGAAGCTTTTAATGTTTGATGTATTACAGTATTTTAATATTTTGGGAAGCCGCCCAGAGTGGCTGGGGAAGCCCAGCCAGATGGGCGGGGTATAAATAATAAATTAGTAGTAGTAGTAGTAGTAGTAGTAGTAGTAGTAGTAGTACTGCAACCTCATAGTCACCTTAGACCGGACTTAACCATCATCCAGGGGTCCTTTACCTTTATCTTTAGACCTATTATTATTATTATTATTATTATTATTATTATTATTATTATTATTATTATACATAGAGCTGGCCCAGGCAGTGGCAGACCTTGGCACCTCAGATTTCAGTGGTGCCCTGTGCAATGCCAAAATCCACCCCCTCACCTCTCGCCTTCTGTTGGATGTTATAGTTATGGTGCCCCAGAAGTGGCTGAAGCAATTGTGCTCCCCTAGATTTTCCTCCTAATTTACTTTACAGGGGTGTTGTGAAGATACAATGGGAGAGAGGAACAAAATCTGTAACCCTGGGCTCCTTAGAAGAAATGTGCGAACTGGGATTTTGTTTTTTGTATCTTTTTCTCTGTTTTGTATTTGTTATATATTGGAAATTAAGAAAAACATATTTAAAATAAAATAAATAAGAGAAGTCAAGTGTAGATCCCCACCTCTTTGTAATCCTCAACATCCAGGTATATTGAGGCCTAATTTTGTTTGTGTGTTTAAGGAATGATTGTTGGTTTAGCTTTCTTTCTTTTCATTTTTGCTTGTGATGAATTGCATATATCAACTTGGTTGCCTTCTAGGTGGAAGGGCAATTAATACACTTGATAAATCAGCAAGCCAACAGTGCACTTTCCCAAGATAGAGACCACCTTTTCAAAGCCCACCTAAATTCACTCACATTGCTCATTTTGCAAAAGAATGCAGAGAATGGATCTTTAGCCAAGCATTTTAAAACCTCGACCGTGTTTTTTTTTAAAAAAAAAAGCATAAAATTTGGGAAAGGAATGGTTAAACATTTTATTATTCATGCCACATTCAAAGTAAATTGTGTAATAGTTTTCATGTCTTAATTACTTAAATTTTATATTGAGCTATAGCGATATTATCTCTCTTTTTGTCTCCACACAATTGTATTTTATAATAGCTTTTATTAGGGCCTACATGAATGGAATTTCAAATGAACACATCATTTCTGTTACTTGGGCAGTTGAGAAAAAGAGAGCACTTTTCTGATATTTGGCATGAAAAGCACTTCCCTTTGTGTTTTATGACATATAGAGAGTTGCATTCGGAAAGGACATATTTTGAACATAATGGTAACTAAGGGAGAGGAGAGAATGGTAGTTTCGCTTTCAGGAAGTTCCTTTTTGCATGAAGAGGAAGTTGGGGGTAGATGCTGCCCAAGGCGAGAAAAAGCGTATTTCAGGAACTCCTCGCAGTATCTCTGCACAAGTTGCGGCACAGCATCTTGGCATCTGGAGGAGCAAGGTCAGTAACAGCATGTCTGGTGAGGTGGAGTTACTGGGATGCTGTGCCCTGACACCGCCATTGCTGTTGCTTAGAAGGGGTGGTGGCAAAGTAGAGCACC
Organism: Podarcis bocagei; assembly: GCF_964188305.1. Classification (NCBI taxonomy): domain Eukaryota; kingdom Metazoa; phylum Chordata; class Lepidosauria; order Squamata; family Lacertidae; genus Podarcis; species Podarcis bocagei. The sequence goes on from NC_138125.1 coordinate 20,304,010, forward strand.
AGATTTGAGGCAACACTTTCGGCAATGCGACCACATGTCCTCAACTTTCCTGCTGCTCTGCCCCATCCAGGGAAGTGGCAGCAATGGCAACGTTCCACCACACACGGATCTTGTGCAAAACAGCATCCACCTTCCTGGGCACTGATCAGGGCTGTCTTACCCATAGGCGCTCGGGTGCGGGGCATCCAGGCGCTGGGTTCTCAGGGGCACCAGGCCGAGGGCACCAGGCCCAAGAGTTGAGTCCGGGGAAGAGACCGCCCATCGGTCAGAGCGCCACGGCAGGCTCTTCTGCTGTAGGTGCCTCTCCACCCCAACCCCCCACCCTCCTGCCCAGCGTCTGATGGTGGAGTCGTCGTCAAAGTCTTAAGGTCTGCAGCACCACAGGACCAAAGCGAGTGGGCACTCCGGGTCCCCAGACGGACTTTCGCAAGCCGCCCGCAGAGGCTTTCCACTTGGGTGCCCGGTAGCCACCAGCCTTAACTTTCCTCCTTCCCTTTCCCTGCCTCCCTAATTTTAATCACCTTGCTGGAGACGGAGGGCAACATGTGAGCAGGGAGGGCAACACAGGTGACAAAGAAATCAGCTCGGTGGAGTCCCTGGCCATTTGATTTGACTTTTAACCTCCTCCCTGTCAGCAACATCTGGCATCCAACCAAGCTCCGGCCACAGCAGTTCCATCCAGAAGGGGGGGGGGGCTGGGCGGATTTTTGCACCCCGGCGGTACATATGCTTAAGACAGCCCTGGCACTAATAGGTGGTTTTTGGCAGCCATCTGTCTCAAGAGACAATGGAGTGTGCCTCTAAGGGTGAAATCAAACCACTGGAGAATCACAGCGTCTGCTGTGGCTGCAGAGACCAGTAACTCATAACCTCTGCCTCCCATGTTGTTTATGCTGTGGTAGCAGCACTGATGTGACCTCCCTGTGGTGCAAGCTCCAACTGTCAGAAAGTTCTTAGCTGAAATCTCTTTCTCGTAACTTGAATCCATTGGTTCGGGCCCTGCCCTCTGGAACAGCAGAAAACAAGCTTGTTCCATCTTCCACATTGCAGCCCTTGAGATATGAAGATGGCTCACTTCTTAGTCTTCTCTTCTCCAGGCTAAACATACCCAACACCCTCAACCATCACTCATAAGACTTAGTTTGCGGATGCTTTATCATCTTGGTGGTCCTCCTCTGCTGGCAACCTGTTTATTGAACAATCATCATGATTTGCTTGTACCAACCTACCATAGAGTTTAGAAGATGTTCAGCCTTTCTTGAGCATTCTTTCATTCTTGCTCGCTTGTGGGGAGGTTATATTACGAGCATTCATCCTGAATTTGTCCTGCTTTGCTTGTGCAGTGGTTATACAGCTTTCCATTAACCAACAGTTCATCCCACATTTTTCAGTGTAATTCCACATGACTTTCCTAGCCGCGAAAAGGCAGCTTTTTAAGAAAAGTTGGTTTGCTGCACCAGGGGTGACAGAGTACTTTAATTGTGCAAACCTAAATTTTGGATCTTTGCCTGAATCTCTTCCCCAAAATGCAGGCAACCTCTCAGTTCTCACCAACTGCAGCCCTTTTGTATAAATGGGAAGAGTCGTCTAATATTTCGACAGAGTCCCTCCATCTGTTTTGCTAAATGTCATACCTTCTGCATTGATCTCCATGAGCAGTCATTCATCCTGAGCGTAGATGATTTTTTTTTTTATTCTAAGGAACGAGTTGGCTTTTCTCGCTTCAGCTCAAGCTCCCCTCTCCACCCCCCTCCCCTGCTCTTTTATTAACATGTCCACACTGTTACTAAACACAAAGGGTTTCTCAAGGAAGCAATTTTACTACATTTGTTTGGGAGTTATATGGATCTTCGGAATGGAAATTGAGAGTACAAAAATAGATTTGGTTGATTTATGAGACATCTCTGTTTTCAATTCACCATCAGTATGTGCAGACACGATGCAGTCAAGAAATGAAGCATCTGGTTCCCCCACGTTTCATTTATGAACTTTAGCACCAGATGTAAATCATTCATAAAAATCCCAAAGTGTTGGAAGGGTCTCTTCCTTCATTTTAACAAACACAGGCTGAAAGTACTGTACCTAAGACTTCACATCATTTGTTACCAACGATAGGATCTGAATTTTAAAAGACTCCCGGAAAATAAATTTCAAAGAGGATGGGAGGAGAAATGGGAGGAGGAGGGGGGGGATGAAAAGAAAATACAGGTGATCCTTACCATCTTTTGCGCCTGTCGGCAAATTTTCTACGAAAACAAAAGCTGTCACTTTTGTTTACTCAAAGGAAGCTTAACAAGCAAGGCAGGGCTTTTAATAGGAGAAGAAACCCATTTGTTTGCCTTTAGTTTTCATCAGAGTCTTTCCATTAGTCTAATACCCACATCAGAAACAGAGGGAAGTGTCTCACCCTCAAGTCCTCCCCCTCTAGCCCAGCAAGAGTCACACCGCATTTCCCTTCCCATCCATCAACCACCCTTCTCTCCTCCCTCCAATCCCTCTTTGAAACTTGCGTCTTCAGGCAACCCCACCCACCTTCTTATCATCCTTCATAATCCTATGTTTCCACTTTACATCAGAACTATGGCCCCTTGTCTCTCAGCATAAGTGAGCAAGGACGCTGAAGAGCCGGATCAGAGGGTTAGGTTCTTGTAAGCTCGTTGGGATAAGGGAACCGGACTCCTCCTCCCATGTCAAAGCACCATATCATGCAGCTTTACGCCATATCGTAGTAGCTTCTCCTGGTGGCAAGCGTGTGGCATCTTCTGTTCTGCTTGGCAAATTAAGGAGAGAACTACCTAATCCCATCATAAGGGCCAGGTGGCCAGCCTTTTTAGGCTCATTTAGCTTTCGGAATGAGTGTTGTGTGCAACACCCGCCTCCTTGAGATAAGCTACCCCATACTTTGCAAGAGACAGAAAGAGAAAGAGTGCACAATTGCATACACCTTGCTTTCCCAAGGGAATCTGCATAAAACTTATGTCTAGTAGAAATCATCTGACTCTGGAAAGGCACATAGAGCTGAAAGGGGAAGTGGGAAAGAGCGTCACTCTTCTAACTTCCTCCTTCCACTCTCCTTTTCAAGGGAGGAAAAAAAGGTACCCATCCTTGACCAAGCAGGAAGGATGGGGGGCAGGGTGGGAGGAGGGCCTCAGAGGCTTCATAAGCACCAGAGGAAGGTCATAAGGGCACCATTGTGCTCATAGAATTGTAGAGTTGGAAGGATCCACAAGGGTCATCTAGTCCAACTCTCTGCTTGACCCCGCAACCCTGAGATTAAGTCTCATGCTCTACTAACTGAGCTCATGGATGCCATGTTGGCAATTCCTACTATATGGGGACATTTTTGCAGTGCTTCCATGTCCATAACTTGTGTCAGATTTGCACATAAACTAAGTAAACTACAGTTTACAGTTTACAGTTTACAGCCTCAGATTATGAAGGGACTCAGGGGTTTTTTTTGGGGGGGGGGGTTAAACAGGTTTTACATAATTGATTAAAAAATAAAGGAAACGAGGGGGAAAGACATTATCTTTCTGATATGACAGAAATATACTTAATGGACACGCAATTATTTGTCTCGGTGTGTTGATAAATCTGTGCAGAAATAACTATAATATGGGTTTCATATATGTTAAGTAAGAAATCATAAGGTGTTTTCATTTAAATGTGTTCTATATGCAAATAGCCTTATTGCAAGATATTCCTTTCCGTTAGATTGTTAAGTTTCGGTTGCATCCTCACCTTTGTCATGGTATATATGCAAAATATATTTCTGTTTCCATTGTCCCTTCTGTAAAATAATACACATTTTGGGGTAATGCTATAGCACCTCTTCGACACACTGGTTACATTGGGCTTGGATGTGCCTGAGCTTTGCACAAGAAACAGCTTCCTAACATGTGTACTTATACAACAGGTGTGACCCTTTGACCCTCCAGATGTTGCTGAACTACAACTCCCATCACCCCTGGCCATTGGCAGTGCTTGCTAGAGCTTATGGGGGTTGTAGTTCAGTTACATCTGGATTGCCAAATGTCCCTCAAATCTGCCATAGATCCTTTGGCTATAGCAGTATTTGGCTATATTCCTCCACAACTGGTCATCCTCAACCACCAATTGTGATAGACTAAGCACTTGTAAGTAGGCTCCAGGATAAAATCTCTTGACTTTAAGTGACGCAGGATCTCACCTCCAGAATATGTTGCAGTATCAACACATTCTGAAGGAACATGTGATTACTGTGGATTTTCATAAGATGTATCATCCAGCTTCACTCTCTTTATCTTCATCGACAATCCACGCACTGCAGAAAGACATAAAGAGACAGTATAAAAATCGTCCAGACAGAGTGCTTGGGGAAATGATTGATGTTGGGCCTGCCATTTGAGAAACATGACAATTATTTGATTCCTCTTCCAGGTGTGTTATAATCTGCAAGCCGTTCTCCTAAAAGATTCATATGCTGAATTGAAATACTTGTCTCTGTCATACAGTTCTTGGGTGGTTCTGCTCAAAATCGCCAAAGCTGCTTCCTCTCTGATCCATTACACGACCATCCATTCCTATCAACTATCCTATCACAGACACCTAAATGAGTCTTTCCTTTGCAAAGGCAAAATTCCACCTGATTCCGTTATGATCCATGCCATTCCCTGGGCAAAATGCTTGCCAATTCCTTTCCTCGTGCAGATATTTCTATTTTTCTTGCATTACCAATTGATGAATGGGTTATGACACACTATTTACCTCAACTTGCAGCTCAAGGGAGCTCCCCTCCTCACATCTGCCACCCACTTGGATTCCCACTAAATAAATCTTAATCGCAAGGTAAGAAAAAGAAGAGGGGAAGTGAAAGAAAGAAGACCCAGCAGCCAGATTGCTGCAATTAGGCATTTGGCTTACAACATCATTCTACAAACCAAACAGTTTGCTTCAGATATTAGGAGAATCCTCCCACATAAACCTTCCCAGGGCACTTCCTGTTTATTGATTATTCATCCTAATTTGTTTGCAGGGAGCTGGGGCAATGTTGCATCAAGCAAGGGTTAACCCACACTTCTCATTATTTCCCCATCACTTTTCACACTGCAAAAAGTCCCGTCTTCAAGGGAAGCATGTTTGTTGTGCAAGGCCTCCCATCCACACTTACGTATGTCACCTGAATTTGCTGGTATGCAACTGAACCTTGCAGTCCGGAAACACCCTAATTCTTTGAGATCAACTGGAGAGGCATTCCTGTAGGTTTCTCATTCCTTTAGCTAATGCTATTCTAGGCTGCATCAACAGAAGATAACGTCCAGATCAAGGAAAGTAATAGTACCACTTTGGCAGGAACGTCCCTTCTCAGAGCGAGGACTCTGAAGGGTAAGGAGAAAGCGAGAAGAGAAAAGTTTCTTTCTCCCTCTCTTATGGCACTAGCTAGTCCTTGTGGATATCCAATGAAGCTGAAATGTTGGAAGATTCAAAATAAAATCCTTCACACAGCACATAGGTAAACTACAGAATTTTCTCCCACATTTGGCTATGATGGCCACCAATTTAAAGGCTATCCACATTCACAGAGGACAAGAATATCAGCAGCTACTTGCTATGATGACAATGTCTCTGAATACCAGCAGTTGAAAACCACAGGAAGGGAAGGTACAGTTGCACTCAGGTCCTGCTTGCAAACTTGCCATGGGCATCTGGTTGGCTACTGTGAGAACAGGATCCTGGACTAGATGGGCCTGATCCAGCAGGGCTCTTCTTGTGTCCTTATGTTCTTGTTCATTAGCAAGTGGCAATTGTTGCACATTGCCATTATGATGGGTTGCTTTTTGTACAGAACCCAAATAGGACCCAAACGCCCAGTGATTCCCCCTGTCATCCACGCACTGGCACCGATTGATTTGCTTTCTTTTATCGCAGCAATGTGAACATAAAGAAATATGAGATAGTTAGAGATGCAGCCTTAGCCAGTGCTGTGCAAAACTTTCTAATAAATGAGATTTGTTAAGGATAAAAGTACAGTAATTGTCTTTTTAGGGGAAAGGTCAGTGGTACTTGGAAGAAAGGTTAATAGAACAATATTAATAGCTTTATACTGGGGCAGAGAGCGAGGCATGCAGTATTCATGGAAATGAAAAGCAGGAGTGAAGATGCTGCCCGTTACCAAAAAGTTAGGTCAAAATTCAAAAGGTCATCTTTATCCCTGGTGTGCCCAGAAATGACAAATTAGAAAGAATATGAAGTGTTATCAAGGTTTTTTCCCCCTCCTTCATTCAATTACTTTCACTGAAAACTACGGGAAGGAAGCAATCAAAAGAGCCAACAGTCACTGCCATTGACCACGCTTTGTTGAGACATCAAGGGAAGGTTGTGGGAAGAGAAAAAGTCAGCATGACACTGCCGTCAAGCTTTTACCCAAAGGAACATCAGCTGCTCTGCACACTCGAGCCAGAATTTGTATTCGCAAAATGCCTTGTTGCAGGGAACCTGTTAAATGCGCGCAGTGTGTTTCCATGTTTCACACACACTATGAGATGGTTTAAAGGTAAAGGGACCCCTGACCATTAGGTCCAGTCGTGGCCGACTCTGGGGTTGCAGCGCTCATTTCGCTTTATTGGCCGAGGGAGCTGGAGTACAGTTTCTGGGTCATGTGGCCAGCATGACTAAGCCGCTTCTGGCGAACCAGAGCAGCACACGGAAACGGCGTTTACCTTCCTGCTGGAGCAGTACCTATTTATCTAGTTGCATTTTGACGTGCTTTCGAACTGCTAGGTTGGCAGGAGCAGGGACTGAGCAACGGGAGCTCACCCCGTCGCGGGGATTCGAACCGCCAACCTTCTGATCGGCAAGTCCTAGGCTCTGTGGTTTAAACCCATGAGATGGTTTAGAAGGAATCAAATGCTGGTCCACCACCCCATTAACTTTGGCCATTGGGGACAGAGGGCAGGTTTACTCCATGCACAGCAGTGTTCCAGGCTGAGGGCTAAAGTACATGTTTTGATGGCGACCAAGATAGGGTCTTTCCCCAAATAAGTTTAAGAGTAGCCCTGGGCAAGGGGAGGTGATTTGATTTGTGGAAGTGGCACTGGGGGAGGAAGCTGTTCTCCTATGTTATTGCTATGACGATGCATTTTGTGTGTTATTTTACTGATAGGCACATGTGTCTCTGAGTATTGATGGCAAGAGCTGCTGGATCTGTGTGCAGCTCCCCTGTGTGGTGACCCATTGAACTGCAAGTGGCAACACTTCTTAACCAATTACCTTCAGGCTCCCCTGTGTGGTGACCCATTGAACTGCAAGTGGCAACACTTCTCAACCAATTACCTTCAGGCCTTGGACTGGCTCCGCCTACCCAGGCAGGCCGTTGAGTCATGCTAGGCAGAAAGGAGTACAAAAAGGGCTTTACTTGAGCAACAGAATCTTCTAGAGTGCTGGTGTATTCCTTTATACAGGCAACTCCCCATAGGCATGGGGGTCACGTTCTGTTTAATTGAGCACTTGTGTGAAATCGCATATAATCGAACACCCATTGCAAAAACCCTGTCCCACCCCTGCCCTATGCCACCCCTTTTTGTGATTTTTTGGGGTCACTTTGGATGTGCCTAAAATGGTTGTTGCCTGTATCTCCTTATTCTTTAGTCCTAGAGCTGGGCCATAAAGAAGGCTGATCGCCAAAGAATTGATGCTTTTGAATTATGGTGCTGGAGGAGACTCTTGAGAGTCCCATGGACTGCAAGAAGATTAAACCTCTCCATTCTGAAGGGAATCAGCCCTGAGTGCTCACTGGAAGGACAGATCCTGAAGCTGAGGCTCCAATACTTTGGCCACCTCATGAGAAGAGAAGACTCCCTGGAAAAGACCCTGATGTTGGGAAAGAGTGAGGACACAAGGAGAAGGGGACGACAGAGGACGAGATGGTTGGACAGTGTTCTCGAAGCCACCAGCATCAGTTTGACCAAACTGTGGGAGGCAGTGGAAGACAGGAGTGCCTGGCCTGCTCTGGTCCATGGGGTCACGAAGAGTCGGACATGACTAAATGACTAAACAACAACAAATCTTTGACGTGTTCCTTGATGCTGCCATCTGCTTTGCCCTTCAGTTCTGACTTACTCTTCATCTTGACTTACAGCTTGATTCACTACCTCACCATGTGTCCCAAGACCCCATGACCCTACAGTTCCCTGAGGGAAAATAACCAGACTATACAACCCACCTTTGAAGGTGAACAGACTTCTGGTTTGTCTGCTGGCCCTGACTGAGACCCTGTCCGCACTTTGCACTTTAAAGCAATATCATAGCACTTTAAACAGTTATGACTTCCACAAAAAGAATCCTGGAATGTGAGCTTGTTAAGGGTAATAAGACCTGTTAGGAGGTGTCTGGTCCCCTCACATAACTGCAATCCCCAGAGTTCCCTGGGAAGAGAGGGTTGACTGTGAAATTATTGGGGAGAATATGTATTTGGAGACATTCTCATGGGTGGGATCCTGGGCTTTTGTTGTGCTTTCAAGCTGCTCAAAGTTTGTTTGTGGGTGTCCTTTCTTCCGTTCACATCTCTCCAGTGGGCTGGAAAACAAAATTAGTGACCACACCTCTCTCAGGTGCTCCATAGCCAGCCTCCCTGGCTCCTCATGCTTCCAATAAAGCTTGAGGAAAGATGTCATCAGATAACGTTTTCCATGGACCTTTTTTCAGGTCAGGAAGTGTTGGCAGGTGGGAGGGCTGCAGAGTTCCAGAGAAATATTCCATGGAAACAAACACACACACCCCACACATGCAATAATAAGATAAGCCCAACCCAACACCTACTGAAATTCTGAAGATCTGAAGAAAGAGACAGAAAAATGGAAATCTCTTTAACAGAGGGGGAAAAACTTTTGAGAAACTGAAGGAGGGGTTTTGGCCAGGCACTCATTTAGGTAGAACTGCTCAGGTGTTCTACCTGGCATTTGTGATTTCAAAGATATACCAACATGGAACGAAAGTTAAAGCTGGGAAGAAAGGTAGTAAATTGTGACAATTACATTTCAACAGGGGGAGGAAAGCTGGAGATGAGTTAGTTTGGTGTGGCATATTAATTACTGTTCCTGGCCTGCTTGATAAGGCTGGAAATTCTTATCAGGTGTCAGGGCGAAGCTCACATGGGATGAAAAGAAGAATCTGTGAACATTTACATTACTGTTGCCCAACTGCTTGCCTATTCATTTGTGGAAATTCCTCAGGTCAAACAAACAAAACAGATTTGGAGAGAACAGATAAGAAATGCTTAGTCAAGGGAGACTCTGATATTTACTAGTTTGCTCATCAGGGAATTAATTTTTTTTTTAAAAGCAAAACAAAACACAACCCTTCTATATTTTGGGCCTCTAAAACTTTTTACCAGGATCCTTTGAGAATCCAGGCCTTTTGGAGTAGATTTTACTGTTTCAAGGAAGCTGGTTTCATGGGCCTCCTTTGGAATATCAGCCTCTTGGGTTAAATGACCTTATTCAAACAGGGTCCATGCTGGGTTATCCAAATTGCAACATCATCAGAATCCAAAATCCTTCCAGATTATGCTGTTAATGTCATGGATGTACAGTTGGAACTAATTTCTCTCAGCCTTCCCCCACCAGTAATTCCTAAACTGTGCCTCAATAGACCCTGGTGTGCCATTAAAAATGAAGTTCCCACCCACAGAGGAGGTTGCTCACTGTGTCTCTGTATGTTCTAGTAGTGTTCCAATGGGTCTTCTGAGAGGAAAATGGCACCCTCTGTTGGCTGCCATTATTTACCACCCTCCCCAATGCCCCCTCAGAATTATATGATGTTGTGAGGTGGCATGATTTCACGGACATTCTAGGCCATGTGCATGAGAATATTTACAACCTCTCTTCAGAGTTGAATGGGCTGGTCTGCAAGATGTAAACTGAATGGTCAATATTAGACTGAGCCTTAAACCTTTTCTGGATTCACAGTATGATCACTGTATGCTGTAGAATTAAGGCTGCTGTCTGATCTTTTGTTGTTGTTGTTTTGTGATTTCTCTTCTTTCCCCCACCTCCCAAAAGAAGTTTAAAAGGGAACTATTGCCAGCAATAAGCTCCCGCTCCACTCAAGGATGTTAGGAAACAGCGCCTTGAGGGGATGTGGTTGGAGGGGGGTTGTGGTCTGGGGAGAATCCTGGGGCTCAGATAGAAAGACTTAGAGCAGTGTTTCCCAACCGGTGTTCCGCGGCACACGAGTGTGCCGTGAGACATCGGCTGGTGTGCCGCGAGATGCCTGGAGGGAGGCGGGCGAGTTTTTCCAGCCTGCGAAGCCAAAAGGCGATCTTAGTCCAACGGCATAATAACGAGGAAAGAAGGGCGTAAAAGGGCGTGAGTGCGTTTCCCCCCGGGCGAGAGTGTGAACAAGCGAAACCGAAATCAGAGCCGACCACTAAGTACCAAAGTCGCCCAAAAGCGCGGGGGGGGGGAGAGGGGGAGTGCTTTAGCGTGCGTGTATGTGATCCCCACCGAGGAACTCTCCCTTTCTTTGCTAAGCCTGAGCCGATCTCAAAGGGAGGAGGGGCGGCCGGCTTCAGAGCCGACGGCGATCCTTTCCCCAAACAAAACAAAACAAGAGCCCTTTCCCTGGGAGTGTCCCCGCCACACACGCGTCCTCCTCGCAGACCCTGCCCCCTTCCTCGCAAACTCCTCCAAGCCGTGACTTCCCGCCGAGCGATCCAGTGGAGAAATCCAGGGGACAGAGTCTTAAAATGATTTCGGAGACAAAACAAGCCCTCTCGCTCTTCCTGCGCGAGGACGGGATGGAGCGGGGACGAGGGTGGCTCTCCGGGTCCAGTCGACCCCCCCGCAATTGCCTTAAGGCGATTGCTTGAGATTAGGCTGGAGTCTTTTTCTTTTTTAAGAAGGCTGTCCAATTAAAAACCAAGCCAAAGGGTAAGGGCGGGCGAGGGGCTGGAGGGAAGCGCCTCCTAAGCCACGCCGAGGTGGTCTCTCGAGGGAGAGGGCGAAGCAACGCCCGGGCAGATGCTGGATGCGAAATAGTTTGGCTGCTTGGCCGCCGGGGGAGGCGGGAGCGGCGCGCTCGCTCGCTCGCTTCCCTTTGGCCAGGCAGCCGGTGCCTCGCACTGGGGCAATGGGGCTCGCCTCGCTCACGGCGTAGCAGCAGCCGCAGCCGCCCCGCTCGCCCTCCTCCCCCCACCTTCCTCTGCCGGAAGCCAGCTGCCCCGGCCGATGCTCTTCCCCGGAGGAAGACGAGAGACCAGCAGGAGCCGGGAAAGGGGAGAGAGAGAGCTCGCCGCCGCCGCCGCGCCTCCTGCTGCTGCCTGGCGCTCCTCCTCGCAGCCGGCAGCGCTGCCTGGGCGCCTCCGCGCGACTCTGCCTCGCAGAGACGGGTCACACGCGCACCTCCCTCCCTCCCTCAGCCTGCGCGGAGGGAGAGCCAGAGAGAGGCATCGCTCCTGCGCGGCGGGAGAGGGAGCAGCCGGAGGGCTCCCCCAAACGAGCGCATGGGACCGGAGGGGAAATCCTCTCCGAGGAGGATTGAGCGCAGCTGAGAGAAGCCTTTCGAGGAGCTGCCGTGTCCCCTGGAAACCCCCTTCCCAGCTCTGCCTGCCTGCCTGCCCAAAGCTTGGAGGTTCCCCGGCAAGGGGGAGGGGAAAAACTTTCACTTTTGTGCGTCCCTCCCGGCGTGACGCTGCGCGCTGACGTCACGGGGCGGGGCTTTAATGGTGGTGTGCCGCGAGATTTTTTTTCAGTAAACAGGTGTGCCGTTGCCCAAAAACGTTTGGGAAACACTGACTTAGAGGGTCACTTTCAGTGCCAAGTCTGAGGTTCCCCCTCTTCTTCCAAATAAAGCCTGAGCAATAGCAACACCCACTTCCTGTGTCTTAGTTCTTGCTTCCTGTGTGCCTATGGGGATCAGGAGTAAGTCCATACGGTTCACCCAGTAATAACGTTTAAGTTTTAAACTTTTTTTTAAAAAAAACTTGTTTTCTTTTTATTGACTTTTTAAGCAGGTTATGTTTTAGCTTTTTTAAAAAAAAATGTTTAGCTTTAACTTTGAATAATTATTATTGTTTCTGATTCTAAAGTCTTGTAAGCCACTTGGAAGGGCTTCTTGCCCAGTAAGGTTGGTGTATAAGTATATTAAGTACTGTATTTTTTGCTCTATAAGACTCACTTTTCCCCCTCCTAAAAAGTAAGGGGAAATGTGTGTGCATCTTATGGAGCGAATGCAGGCTGCACAGCTATCCCAGAAGCCGGAACAGCAAGAGGGATCGCTGCTTTCGCTGTGCAGCGATCCCTCTTGCTGTTCTGGCTTCTGGGATTCAGAATATTTTTTTTCTTGTTTTCCTCCTCCAAAAACTAGGTGCGTCTTATGTTCTGATGCGTCTTATAGAGCGAAAAATACGGTAAATAAATAACCTCTCAGAAGTTTGGCGAACACATCTCAGAAAACAGACTGCATGTTACTCCACAGCTGTTATTTAGCAAGAACTCGCAAACGTATATTTTGAGTTGCTGTGAATTTTTTTCCTGTGTACTTAAAAAATAGGGATGTTGGGGGGTTTTATATAAGATTACACATCCAGAAGTGGAACTGATCTTCTGTGTGTGAAGAACTAATCCCTACTATGAATCTACGGCTAAGCAAACAGCGCATTTATTTTCTTCAATAAGATCTTTTCAAGAGACTTCATGTCTACCTGCTTTTTAAAACAGATCTTCTGTTGCATAGTCTCTCTCTCTCTCTCTCTCTCTCTCTCTCTCTCTCTCTCTGTGTGTGTGTGTGTGTGTGTGTGTGTGTGTGTGTGTCTTGACTCCTCTGCTCCATTGCTTCTTAAACAATCTGAAATGAGTCTCGGGAAATGGTTATTACTTAGGGTTGCCAACTTTTGATATTAGCAACATTGCAACATGCCTTGTGCTGCACCATATCACAACTCCACCTAGCTCCGTGTTTTCCATGCTGGTTGAAAATGGCGCTGCAGCGTTTCAGGCAAGAACATTTCCCATCTCTGTCTGGAGATGCCACAGATCTAACTAGGATCCTTTGCATATGTTGTACCACTGAGCTGTTCCACATGAGAGGAATAAAGTGGAACATGGGGAGAAGAACCTAGGACTGAACATGGCAGGTCACAGGAGGTCTTGGAAGAACCTAACAGGATGGCATAGAGCCCAGTCAGAAACCAGTAGGTTAGAGAGGGACTAAGGTGAAACCTTGTGGTTTTATGGGTGTCTTCTGCAGCTGCCTAACCTTTGAAAACTGAAAAGGCCCCAAGGGAAAACTTTACCTGGTGACTTTTTTCACTGAGCTACATTCAAAGCACAACAAAAGCCCTATACCACACACATGCAAATTTCTCCACATACAAAATCCCCCCTCCCACTTCGAGATTTTGGAATGCCATTTCTTTTATCATAAATTGGTAGGGAATGGTCAGGAAAGAACCTGCAGAATAAAATTTCAGCGCAGCAATAACGTCAGCAGAGGCAGCATCTGACTGTCATCACAGGGCGTGTGTGCATGGTCTCTGATTGGCTAGCAACCGTTGGTGCAGGTGCAACCTGCTAATGTCCGCAAATGTGGTTAGCCAATCAGCAACTGCACATTTGCATAGTGTCAACAGAGGTGCCCTCAGCATCTACGGCACAACCATCAACTGTCTCTACTAAATCGGAACTTTCCTTTTTTGGGGAGTGCTCTTGCGTGAGAGGATGGTGCCCAAAAAAGTGGGTCACATGGCTTGCATTGGAGTGCGCCCCAGAAGATGGCGATCCTGGTTTCCCGTTGTGACACGCTGGAGAGTATGCTACTGCTGCCTCTCTTCAGTTTCTGTTTGCGGGAAGAAATTCTTCCTCTGACCTAAGATGAGCCTGCTGTAGCAGGCCAAATGCCCACCTAGTCCAGCATTCTGGACTGCCTCTAGACACATCAAAGAAGCGTTTCAGTTAAACAGGTTGAATCCTGACAAGACAGAAGTACTGTTCTTGGGGGATAGGGGGCTGGCTGGTGTGAAGGACTCCCTGATCCTGAATGGGGTAACTGTGCCCCTGAAGGACCAGGTGTGCAGCCTGGGAGTCATTTTGGACTCACAGCTGTCCATGGAGTCACAGGTCAATTTTGTATTCAGGGCAGCTGTCTACCAGCTCCACCTGGTATGCAGGCTGAGACCCTACCTGCCTGTGGACTGTCTTGTCAGCGTGGTGCATGCTCTAGTTATCTCCCACTTGGACTACTGTAATGCGCTCTATGTGGGGCTACCTTTGAAGGTGACCCGGAAACTACAACTAATCCAGAATGCGGCAGCTAGACTGGTGCTGAGACCACATAACACTGGTCTTGAAAGACCTACATTGGCTCTCAGTACGTTTCCAAGCACAATTCAAAGTGTTAGTGTTGACCTTTAAAGCCCTAAATGGCCTCGGCCCAGTATACCTGAAGGAGCGTCTCCACCCCCATCATTCTGCCCGGATGCTGAGGTCCAGTGCCGAGGGCCTTCTGGCGGTTCCCTCATTGCAAGAAGCAAAGCTACAGGGAACCAGGCAGAGGGCCTTCTCGGTAGTGGCGCCCACCCTATGGAACACCCTCCCACCAGATGTCAAAGAGATAAACAACTACCTGACATTCAGAAGATATCTGGGAAGTTTTTAATGCGTCACATTTTAGTATATTTTTGGTCTTTGTTGAAAGCCGCCCAGAGTGGCTGGGTACAAATTAATAATAATAATAATAATAATAATAATAATAATAATAATAATAATAATAATAATAATAATTAGAAATTGGGTTGGCAAAAATGGAACTCCACAGCGCCATCTGGTGCCACAGTGTTATAATGCATATACAACACATATAAAGCGCTTTTTCTTCACCAATGACCAATGTAGCTGAGTCCCTGTTCTCACAGTGGCAAGCTAGATTATGAGAAGCCTGAAAGCAGGACCTGAGCATAACAGGGCACCCTTGTGATCCCAGGAACTGGCATTCAGAAGCATACTGCCTCCAATAGTGGAGGTAGAATATAGTCATTGATCATCTTATCCTCTGGGACCCAATTGCCCCCACAGGAGCAGCTGAGTTAGTAGTGGCTGGTTGACAACCCTGCTAGAATCCAAAGCAAAACTATTTATAGGGGAAGGGTGCCAGAGCACACAAATGCCTAATCATTTAAACTGATCACTCTGTTTTCTCCGAATTGGGAATGATTTTTTTCATTAAAAAAAAGAAGTGCTGTGCAACTTCTGGCACATCTACATTGTTCAAAAAGAAGACTTGTAATGTTACCAACACAGGTTTTTTAAAAAAATGAGCAAATTTCATCAAGAGGTTTGGCCTGACAAAGGTGTTCCCCCCCACCCTTCTTCTCCCATATATAAATATATTGAAGTATTTAAATTGCTTGTAAGTGTAAAGCTACCCATGCACTGATACTTCAAGAAGTATAATGTGCAATCAGACATCATTTTTCCCCCTGATAGGATTTTTCATGTTGTCTTATAATGTAGTAAATTGAGAAGCTCAGAAGCAGAACTGCTTGTGGATTTGTAATTTTAATCTTATATATATATATATATATATATATATATATATATATATATATATATATATATTCTTTAATTTCCAGAATGTAATTCTGCCCCCAGCTGGTTAAAATATCGCTGACATGGGAGACTGAAAGTGAGAGAATGTTGAACCTATGAACTCTGTCGTCTCCTAAGATGATGACTCCAATTTGCATCTAAAGTGTTGGCAATTCTGGTGCTTAGTGCAGGTGCTGCTAACAGATTTGAAAGTTTTTTTATGGGTGTACAGACTGCTCCCTCTTTATTAGAGTGCTCATAACAAGTGGGAGATGCTTTTTCAAATACTTCTCACTGATTACGGCTACAGTGCATTACAACTAATGAGCTGTTGAGGACTGGGCTACAGCAATTATTTCACCAGTATCCACACAATAGGAAATTAATAGATTTCTGTGACTTGCGTACACCCCAAAGTTATGCACACTAGATATGAAAGGGCTGGGTGTTAATGCAAGGCTAATTTCACCACAATTTTCAGTGTGGGGTTTTCTTTTCAAGTTTTTTTTTTTTTTAAGTAAAATAGGAATACTGATATAGGAATACTCTCATTCCTCTCCCCAATCTTAAATTCAGTTTTCCACATTTCTACAGAAGGTTGCATTATATTAAGTTTAAAGCCCTCATGAAAATCCATCTACCTTTCTGTGTGCATTTCTAATATTTACGTATCTCCTAATATGCACATTTTCTGAAAGCAAATTTCTCTAGTATAATGCTTTTCTGTATGTTATTTTTCACCGTATGTTATTTCTGTGCACATATATCATTGGCTGGAGAACTGCATTGCAAAATTCAGAGAAGTGCGAATTTCAGAGAATGGCTGAGTTTTAGTTTGTATATTGTTTTGGAAAATGTGAATTAGGTAAATCTACCTTGAAATGTGAACAGAATTGAATTCCCCCCCCCATCCCTAGAATAATATAATATTAATACACATACACACATATGGGGGGGGCACATTTCTGTGTGTGTTAAGTTGTGTGTGTTGTTTTCTTCCACTCCAAAGAAGAAGCAATAATCTTTGTACCTCATAACTCTTGAAGCACTTTGATCCTGTGTATTCAGAGACCTATGCGTTGTATATGCGATATAACACCATGACACCAGATGGCGCTGTGGAGTCCTGTCTTTCCCTACCAGATTTCCCTGTGTGAGTTTGCAACACGTTTAGCTGAATTGCTTCTTTGATGTGTCTAGATCCAGTCTTTATGTACATACTTAATTATACGCATTACATAATTTTGCCACCGGGGGCAGCGAAACAAATAACATAGTTTTTGGCGGAAGGTGAACTGCAGCAGAATGGGAATGGTGCTGCGTGCAATGAATATGGGATGGAATGGAAAACGATGCCCATTTTGCATCTCTAATTTTGAGGCACATTGCTCCTGAAATTGTACAAGGAGCAGAGACATTGTGGCTAGCAGCCACTGATAGCGCCATCCTCCAATAATTTGTCTAATCTCCTTTCAAGTCAGTGGCCATGACTACACCTTATGGGAGCAAATTCCACAGCCCAACTAAGTTCTGTGTGGATAAGTTCTTTCTTTTCCCTGTCTTTAATCTTCTAATGTTCCACTTTGTCGAATGGTCCCAAGTTCTGGGATTGTGAGAGAGGGAGAAAACCGTTTCCCTATCCAATTTTCCCACACCGTTCACAATCTTAAACACTTCCATTATGTCCTCCTTGGCTCACCTTTCCTCTAAACTAAAAAGTCTCAAATGTAGTAACCACTCCCCACAGAGGAGTTCCTTCAACCTATTGATCATTTTGAGCTTCCTTCCGAAAGCCTGCCACAAATGCTAGTCTGACCTAAGCCCAAGCCTGTTTTATTTTTGTGAGCAGAGCAGAAACGTACCGTCTCCATTTTGTTGTCTTGAATGTCCTATAGTTTCATAACAACAAAATGCCTTTGTTCGCGCAACTGAAGTATGCACCAAGAATCAAAGAAGCAAGAAAAAAGGGAATGTTCCAAGCTATTACTGTAACAATCCAATTACAATGCCTATCAAACTTAACTTCACAGGTTATAGCTCCTAATTGCCTGACAAAAATTGACACTTCAGTCGCAACAGCATAATATAATCAGAGTCCAAATTAAATTTGATCGTGGGCAGAAAACGATGCTATCATTTGGCGGCATGGAAACAGGAGATCAACTAGCATGATATCAAGGATCAGAAATGAAAATTATTCATTAATGGCAGTGGTTTTCTGATAATGGAAATGACACAGTTCAGACGGCTTCGTAAAAACACTATTAATTAAAAAGATGATAGACCTAACAAGGCATAGAAACTAGTGGAACCTTCCCCCTCCCCACCCTTCCCATACTTGTTAAGGTGAAGGATGACAGTGTTTAAGAACAGAAGTTTATGCACTTTTGAGAAAAGTATTCCGCTGATTCTGTAGCAAGTTTACGGAGTTCTTGCTTAGTGAAGCATCTTCCTCTAGGGTGCTATGTCTGAGGGACATAAAAAGTGCCTAAGCCATAAGACGGCATTGTAATAAGCAATGATAGTTTTCGCTATAAAAAGAAGAAGGGTCCAATTCATAAAAAGATATCCACTTGGGATTTTTGCATACTCCTAAGGAAAGGGGAGGAAAGGCTGCAGGGCCGAGGGGGGGGAGAGACCCCTTTTTATTTCCCTGCACAGGCAGCTGTCCTTTCATTTCACACGGGAGAAATGTTAAAAAGGAATGAGTGCTAAAGAAGCAGCCAGCCAGTTTGCTCACAGGAACACCGAAACTCAGCTTGGCCGTGATGAGACAGGGAGATGTGTGTTCAGAAAGGAGAGCCACGGCCTCTCTTTTATTTTTGGTATTAATGTCCCATGTTCATGGGTATTAAATGTTGGGCAACTTTAAAAGAGTATTAGACAAAGATAAGGCTGGCAATGGGACACAGGTGGCGCTGTGGGTTAAACCACAGAGCCTAGGACTTGCCGATCAGAAGGTCAGCGGTTTGAATCCCCGCGACAGGATGAGCTCCCGTTGCTCGGTCCCTGCTCCTGCCAACCTAGCAGTTTGAAAGCACATCAAACTGCAAGTAGATAAATAGGTATCACTGCGGCGTTTCCGTGCACTGCTCTGGTTCGCCAGAAGCGGCTTGGTCATGCTGGCCACATGACCCGGAAGCTGTACATCGGTTCCATTGGCCAGTAAATCGAGATGAGCGCCGCATCCCCAGAGTCGGTCATGACTGGAGCTAATGGTCAGGGATCCCTTTACCTTTACCTTTAAGGATAGCAATACAGTGGTGCCTCGCAAGACGAAATTAATTCGTTCTGCGAGTTTTTTCGTCTAGCGAATTTTTCGTCTTGCGAAGCACGGTGTCGGAAAAGTTTTGGAAAAGCTTCAAAAATCGCCAAAAACCTCAAAGAAGGCTACCACACCGCGTTCTATGAGTTGCTCCTCGAAGTCAAGTCACAACTGTATTAGCGGTGTTAAGAAAAAGGAAACAAACTTGCAAAAAACGCAAGACGTTTTCGTCTTGCGAAGCAAGCCCATAGGGAAATTCGTCTTGCGAAGCAGCTCAAAAACCGCAAAACCCTTTCGTCTAGCGAGTTTTTCGTCTTGTGAGGCATTCGTCTTGTGGTGCACCACTGTAGCTACCAACCTGGGTGGCTTTGTTAATGCTATTATTTATTACGTTTCCTCTACCATGGGTGTCAGAGGCAGTATGCTTCAGAAGGCCAGTTGCTGGAAACTACAGGAAGGGAGAATCCTGTTGTGTTCAGGTCCTAGAATCACAGAATTGTAGCATTGGAAGGGACCCCAGAGTCATCTAGTCCAGCCTCCAGCAATGCAAGATTCATAGCTAAAGAATGCCTGACGGGTAGCTATCCAACCTGTGTTTAAAAACCTCAAATGACAGAGAGTCCACCACCTCCGAAATATGTACTGAAGTGTTTCAATTATTGCTTTTAACTCGTTTCTTTTTATTACTTTGTATTTCATAACGTCAGTTTTCAATGTGGTGAGCCACCTTGTATGATCAGCGTATCATTAACGCAACCTATAGTTAGGCTCTTAGGCTTACACCGTAGACGGAAAAGAAGAACCCTCCCTTCCATTTCTTTCCATTTTTGAAATGCAACAGCAGAGATGTTCAAGAGACCACCTCGAGCTGCCGAGAGAAGATAGGCCATCAATCTAAATAAATAAATTCCTCGCTGCAAGCTGCACCCTTCGCCCCCCGTCTGTAAAGAAATATTTGTCACAATGCCTCTCCTTGCCGCGAGAGCCCAACACTCACGTCGCTGGAACAAGCTTATTGCCTGGTCCACCACTGAGCCTAAAACTGTAAACAGCTGTGGATCTTTGTAGTCATTAACAGACTCCTATTGAGTAGTGCAGAAGCCTGAATTCACCAAGGGAATGGGCTTGGCGCAAAGCCTAATTGTGATACTTGCAAAGTTTTAAAATAGGGGATCTGACGGTGGGCCAGCAACCCTGTCAAGCCGAGTTTCGTTATTTGTTTTCTCACTAAGGCCCTGCGTTTCCTGATCCAGTGCGCATTGCTGGGAAGTGAAGACTCCTCAGCTGTACACTATGTGTATTGCGGAGGGGGGAAATGGAGTGGAAACACAGAGATGTTAGGCAACTTGTTACTCAGCCAAGAAAGAAACTTGCTTTAGTACAGACGAAACATATTAAAATCCCCGTTCTCTGATTCCTGGTTTTGCTGCAACTTGGGCCACATTCACACCATACATTTTGTGCACTGTGATACCACAGTTGTGGCTTCCCCCAAAGAATTCTGGGAGCTGTAGCCCCCCCCCCATTCCCCTCACGGAACTACAATTTGCAGAGCTCCCTGTGAAGAGGGATTGCCAAGGCACTCTGAGAATGGTAGCTCTGTGAGGGGACTAGGGGTTTCCCAATAACTCTCAGCACACTTAATGAACTACAGCTCCCAGAAATCTTGGTGCATGGCGGATGGAGAGAGCTGGGATCCAACCTGCCCCCTGGAAGAGTTCCTCCGTCTGTGATTTAAATTGCGATGCACTGGTGTGGCCTTTTCCAGGTTTATTTTGCACAGAAAAGATTCCATTCATCATTCTTTTTAGGCTTTCCATTCAGGCCATTGCCAGAACCTCCACAGCTAAGAGACCATTACACTCCTGGAAGCATTAAAGAGAGCCCTGCAATTGTATTGGTAGGTTCAATAATTTGCAGATTAGCCGTAAATAAAACAAAATCAAATAAATGAACCTTTTAGTGAACTTGCCAAAAGAAAGGATTCTGGCACATAATTTTAATTATCCAGCAAAGCCTTTCCCTCGATGGGGGTATTTATCAAATCCAAAAAGGTTCTGGTATTAAGCTAGCGCGTGCACGCGCGCGCACACACACACACACACACACACACACAAAAATCAAAACCAGCTTTACTTATGCCACATAACCAAATAATAATTTCTTTAAGTTTATATAGCCATATGGAATATAGCTCTCCCCAACTTCTATATCTAACACCGGTCTTGAAAGACCTACACTGGCTCCCAGTACGTTTCCGAGCACAATTCAAAGTGTTGGTGCTGACCTTTAAAGCCCTAAATGGCCTTAGTCCAGTATACCTGAAGGAGCATCTCCACCTCCATCGTTCTGCCCGGACACTGAGGTCCAGCGCCGAGGGCCTTCTGGCGGTTCCCTTGCTGTGAGAAGCCAAGTTACAGGGAACCAGGCAGAGGGCCTTCTTGGTAGTGGCACCCACCCTGTGGAACGCCCTCCCACCAGATGTCAAAGAGAAAAATAACTACTAAACTTTTAGAAGACATCTGAAGGCAGCCCTGTTTAGGGAAGAAGCTTTTCATAGAATCATAGAGTTGGAATAGACCACAAGGGCCATCGAGTCCAACCCCCTGCCAAGCAGGAAACACCATCAGAGCACTCCTGACATATGGTTGTCAAGCCTCTGCTTAAAGAATGTTTAATAGGTTATTGTATTTTAGTGTTTTGTTGGAAGCCGCCCAGAGTGGCTGGGGAAACCCAGCCAGATGGGCAGGGTATAATTACTAATATATATATATATATATATATATATATATATATATATATATATATATATATCAAGAGCACCCATGACATGATGGGTAACCCAAACCTATACTATGAATGGGCAAATCTTTTTGCTTCCATGTAACTCAACTAGACCCATTTCTGCATTAATTGATCTAGCTATATGAGAACAGGTGGGTTAAATGCTGCAGGTGCTTCCCTGCAAGGTAGCCCTTTGGGAAGGAGCTGCAACAGGAACCACAAAGCATTGAATCCTGCCGTTCACCAGATTCAATCCTGAGGTTGTGCTGGTCGGCTGTGGGTGGCTTCCTGGCAAGGAAGCCATTCATGGTAGGCACAGCAGATGGCTCCACACACGACTTAAGATTTCACTTACCAGCTGGTAAGCAGGAGGATTCGATCCTGGTCAAGGTCAGTTGTTGCCCTGCAGAGGAAGCAGCCTCTTGCAGGATCGGATCCTACTGCCTACCAGCTAGGATTCAGTTCTGCCTGGTGCTGCTTCAGAGAAGATCAAACCTATCCATTCTTAAGGAAATCAGCCCTGAGTGCTCACTGGAAGGACAAATCCTGAAGCTGAGGCTCCAATACTTTGGCCACCTCATGAGAAGAGAAGACTCCCTGGAAAAGACCCTGATGTTGGGAAAGAGTGAGGGCACAAGGAGAAGGGGACGACAGAGGACGAAATGGTTGGACAGTGTTCTCGAAGCTACCAGCATGAGTCTGACCAAACTGCGGGAGGCAGTGGAAGACAGGAGTGCCTGGCATACTCTGGTCCATGGGATCACGAAGAGTCGGACACGACTAAACGACTAAACAACAACAACAACAGCCTATACAGGCCCTTTCGCCCCCTAGACTGTGAAATCCAAGCCCAGTCTGTGTGACATATCCAGGCATATGAATAACTGGAGAGAGGAGACTTGTCCACTGCCTCCACCTCCCACCCCCGTCCACATGGTGATCCAAAGCTCTGAAAACTATGTAGGCCCAAGGTATAAATGCAGAGGCTCTGCTCTCTGCTTTGGGTGAATGCAAGGAGGTTGGCAGGTGTTGTCATGCTCCCCAACTCAACTATTTATTTATTTATTTCATTTTTTAAAAAATTATATTTATTAAAGTTTCAAAGAAAAAATTACATAAATAAAAAGAGGGGAAAAATGAAAAAGAAATAAAAAGAAAAAAATACAAAATACAGAAAAAAGATTAAAAAACACTTTAAAAAAACACATCAATCTTTCCATGCCTTACATTTCATTTCCTTACTTCCCTGACCTCCTCACACCTCCCTTTTTTGTATTCCAGTTCTGTTAGTTAATTCAGCAATTCATTTCCCTCTTTGTTTTTGTCTTAATCCTTTAACCTAATGTATTATAACTTTGAATTTTCACCTGTTAACAATCCATTTTTACATACACCTTTATAACATTACTGCTAAAACCACTTAACTTCATTCTGACATCATTCTAACATTCATTAATTTTGCAATATTTCTGTAAATAGTCTTTAAATTTCTTCCAATCTTCTTCCACCGACTCTTCTCCCTGGTCTCGGATTCTGCCAGTCATTTCCGCCAGTTCCATATAGTCCATCACCTTCATCTGCCATTCTTCCAGAGTGGGTAAATCTTGTGTCTTCCAATACTTTGCAATAAGTATTCTTGCTGCTGTTGTAGCATACATAAAGAAAGTTCTGTCCTTCTTTGGCACCAATTGGCCGACCATGCCCAGGAGAAAGGCCTCTGGTTTCTTCAGGAAGGTATATTTATATACCTTTTTCATTTCGTTATAGATCATCTCCCAGAAAGCCTTAATCCTTGGGCATGTCCACCAAAGATGAAAGAATGTACCTTCAGTTTCTTTACATTTCCAACATTTATTATCGGGCAAATGATAGATTTTTGCAAGCTTGACTGGTGTCATGTACCACCTGTATATCATTTTCATAATATTCTCTCTTAAGGCATTACATGCCGTAAACTTCATACCTGTGGTCCATAACTGTTCCCAGTCAGCCATCATTATGTTATGTCCAACATCTTGTGCCCATTTAATCATAGCAGATTTCACCGTTTCATCCTGAGTATTCCATTTCAACAGCAAGTTATACATCTTTGACAAAATCTTAGTTTTGGGTTCTAACAGTTCTGTTTCTAATTTTGATTTTTCCACCTGGAAGCCAATTTTCTTGTCCAAATTGTATGCCTCCATTATCTGATAATAATGAAGCCAATCTCGCACTTTGTTTTTTAGTTTCTCAAAACTCTGCAGTTTCAATCTATCTCCCTCTTGTTCCAGAATTTCCCAATATTTTGGCCATTTGGCCTCCATATTGAGCTTTTTCTGAGCTTTCACTTCCATCGGTGACAGCCACCTTGGGGTTTTGTTTTCCAATAGGTCCTTATATCTTATCCAGACATTAAACAATGCTTTCCTGACAATATGATTTTTAAATGCTTTATGTGCTTTGACCTTATCATACCACAAATATGCATGCCATCCAAATACATTATTAAAACCTTCTAAATCCAAAATGTCTGTGTTTTCAAGAAGCAGCCATTCTTTCAGCCAGCAAAAAGCTGCTGATTCATAATAAAGTTTAAGGTCTGGCAGGGCAAATCCACCTCTTTCCTTTACATCCGTTAGTATTTTAAATTTTATTCTAGGCTTCTTGCCCTGCCAGACAAATCTAGAGATATCTCTCTGCCACTTCTTGAAGCAATCCATTTTGTCCAAAATTTGCAATGTTTGAAACAGAAACAACATTCTAGGCAATACATTCATTTTTATCGCAGCAATACGGCCTAGCAACTCAACTATTTATGGCAGGGTTGGGAATAGGAAACGTCAGATCTCTCTACTTGGCCCTTGGGACAGGCCAAACTGGCATGCTTGCCCTTAATATTCTATTCACCTTAAAGATACAGTAACATATATCTTTCATTGAAATTCTACTCAATATTGATCCAGAGTAGATTCCAATGTATAGTTGGCAGAGTAAAAGCTGGAACACTTTGCAGGATTCCCAAAAATAGACCAGAGGCAATTGCATTTCATTCAGGAGAGCTTTACTGCTACTGAAGGCAAATGAGCATAATGGTCACAAATCCAATTCATTCAGGATTGGCACTGTCCATAAGAAATCCAGTTGCAGCAGACTTAACTTCAACTTACAATAACATATAATAAATCTGAACCTTAACACTAAGCATACTATGTACAGACCACCGCACCAGAAGGAAAAGAGATAGAAAGAGAAAGTGAAACCCTGTTTAGGGAAGCTTTTAATATTTGGTGAATTATTGTATTTTAGTATTTTGCTGGAAGCCACCCAGAGTGGCTGGGGATAATAAAAAAAATATTATTATTATTATTACTCAGGCTCCTTCTGGCCTTCCTTTTATAGTCTGCATGACCTTGACAGAAAGAGATAAGGGATCCAATTCAAACCAGCTGTACTCAGCTTCTCTCAAGGAATAACCCAAACATCATGAAGCTTCTTTCACACCGAGAAGCTTCTAGAAGCTTCCAGAACCCTCTTGAATAGGAAAGATCTCTGCATATCAGATCAACACTCTGCACTAAGAAATGCAAACTGACAATATCATAACATTATTTATTGTAATTGTTAAGAATCAATTTCTGTTTAACAATTACTTGTTGATTTTTGAGAGTTAATTTTATTGCACACTGTTATATTCTAATAGATTATCGGATATTACTTTGTTTTATATAAGTCGTTCCGTTTTAAAGTTGCGTTTTATTATGACTTTTTTGTATTGAATCGGATTATTAAAAGGTGTGTGTCCTTTGTTGTATATTATGTTGCTGTAAGCTGCTTGGTGCATAGTAATATAGAAAGGTGGCATTCAAATTAAAAGTGAAATGAATTTTTAAAATGGTGTGTGTGCAAAGGGGGCAGTGGAATGGGAGGAAGCATGGAAATGGGGGTGATCTGTGTGCAAGGGGGAGTTGGGAAAAGGAAGGGGGACAAGGGAAGAAAAGCAGGTGAAGGTGAAAATGGTGGGAGGTGGAAAGGGGGGATTGCGAAAAGACTGTGTCGGAGGCATGGGGCTGAGGTTGAAGGCAAAAGTGGGGGTACAAAAAGGGGCTGCAGAACAGGGGGGATACTGATGTTTTCAAGCTATTTTTAAAGTAAATTTGCAAAAACAAAACAAAACAGGTTACCACACAGGAGGTCTGTGAGCAGGGGATGCATGAAAATAGAGGGGAGGAGAATGGGAATTTGGGTGAAGGTGAAAACAGAGTGTAAAGTGGCTTCAGAAATGGGGTTGGGAAAGTGAAAAGGAAACCTAGTGGTTGCATGGGGGAAGAAGAAGAAGAGGAGGAGGAGGAGGAGGAGGAGGAGGAGGAGTTTGGATTTGATATCCCTCTTTATCACTACCCGAAGGAATCTCAAAGCGGCTAACATTCTCCTTTCCCTTCCTCCCCCACAACAAACACTCTGTGAGGTGAGTGGGGCTGAGAGACTTCAGAGAAGCGTGACTGGCCCAAGGTCACCCAGCAGCTGCATGTGGAGGAGCGAAGACGCGAACCCGGTTCACCAGATTACGAGACTACTGCTCTTAACCACTACACCACACTGGCTCTCAGGAAGTTATAGGAGGTTCATGTAAGGAAGTGGGGATGGGGATGGCAAGCAGAGTGAGAAGGGGCGCAGTCCCTCCTACTTTAAATACTTTTTAATATATGAAAAAACAGCAACAAAGACACAGGCAGGTTTTAGAACTCCCGGGATCTAACAAAAACAGTGCTGATATAATCTTGTATATGCTTTAGTTTCCTCATTTCAAATGCATCATTATCCAGCCTTGGAGAACAACATGGGAATCCAAACGAAATAAACATACTATGTGAATGAACAGTCAGTTCCACTTTGTAAAATATTAGCCATGTAATCTGCCATCAGGGGCAAAATTATAACTAAAAACGAAATTTAAGAATATTATTTCATCCAGCATCCTAGAAGGAAAGACACTTCGGGGCTTTCAATAAGCCAAAATTAAAAGTATTAAAAGTTTGCTACTTTCCCTTTGCAACCATTTTAAACCCTTTTTGTGTAATGAGGACTTAAACTAAGTAAATTATTTTCTGTTGGTAGCAACAAGGCCCTGTTCTGCAGCTATCCAGGTTCTGATTTATGGAGATGATTCAAACTGAATACTAGGGATGGGAGGAGAAAATTGAGTGTGCATTTAAAGCCAAATCTATCAACTCCTCACTTTCTGAAATAAAAAAAAAAATAGCTGTCCTTAGAAATTTGCATTTATCCAAATTTTGCAATGCACTTCTCCAACCTAATACCATTTACAAAAGTGCACATACAATTGACTATATTAGTGAAAATAATGCACAGAAATGGGCTATATTAGGGGAAATTGCTTGCAAAACTGCATAGAAAACTGTTTATTGGGAGAAAATTGCACTAAAATGCAAATTTTCATGAGGAGGTTTTTGGATTTGTTTTTTTTAAGATTACAAATAGCTGCAAAATGTGGAGAACTGAATTTAAGATTAGGAAAATGAGTAACTAAGAAAACCAACATTGACAGATCCTTCCATCCCTACTGAATACTCTTCTTCATCTTTCATGTAGCTCAATTACAGTGGGAGCGATGAAAGAATGAGAATCTGGCAATGGCATACCCTCAACCTCTCCTCCTTTTTTACCTACGTATAGCAGAGTATCCTTAAGTACAGTAACAGCAGCATGACATTGTCTCATGTTAGAGGTTATCCCACATTCAAATGAAGTCTGATGTGACATGACAGATGGGCCACATCTCATCAGCAAGTCACGGAAAGACTTGCTGGAGTATTTTGTTCCATTTCAGTTGGTTTAAAATATATACACACATCTATATATGTCTGTGGACAAATGGCAGGAGAGAAGAAAAGAGAAGAAAATTTGGATATGGAATATTTTAAGTGTGAGGTAGCTTTGTAGGAACTGATACCTTTAGCTTAGAGCAGTTTCTGCTGCTGGCTTCCAGCATCCGATTCCTGAGGCAGTCACCTCATCCTGTCTAATGACAGGGCAGGCCCATAACTCTAAGGCAGGATAGGTTGAGAGCAACTAACCCAAAGTCACCCCATGAGCTTCATTGTGGAGTGAGGATTTGAACATAGGTCATCTCAGGCCTAATCCAACATTGTAACCCAAGGGGGGGCTGAATTAGGCCTCACAGAGGTCCTAATTTGGTCCATGGGGCCATTTCCCCCT
This sequence comes from Podarcis bocagei, assembly GCF_964188305.1. NCBI lineage: Eukaryota > Metazoa > Chordata > Lepidosauria > Squamata > Lacertidae > Podarcis > Podarcis bocagei. The sequence continues at coordinate 20,331,838 of NC_138125.1, forward strand.
AAACCCCACCCACCTGCCCCATCCCTGATCAAGACTGAGGGACATCACCTTTGAACTCCAATTCCAAGCAACTTGTCAAATCACTTGCAAATGGACCAAGTCTGTTGAAATTTCTCACTGGGCATCAGGGGATTGACACGTAGTTGGCCATGTTTGCCTCTCAAAAGTTGGCTCATAGTGGGAAGGAAGGATCTGGACTAGTGATAGGATCCAGTTCCCCACCATCCTGGGTCTCAGTGTGAATTACTAAGCCAAATACAGTCCAACCATTCATGGTTCCTGTCCAAGGAATTAGTCAACATTCCTATTTTTCGGTGTGTCTTGGACTACAAAAACAGGGGTTTTTCAAGCACCTAGCAAGAGAGTTCCATCTGAAGGGGGTGCATCTTTCTCCACAGAAGGGGCCACTGATATGCCACTGTCCAGGTCCCACAAACACCTAAAAGCCCAACTGGAACTAGCCTGTATTAACTCTCAGGCACAGGCATTTCGAGCTGAGCCAGTGTGGTGTAGTGGTTAAGAGCGGTAGTCACGTAATCTGGGGAACCGGGTTCGCACCTCCGCTCCTCCACATGCAGCTGCTGGGTGACCTTGGGCCAGTCACACTTCTGTGAAGTCTCTCAGCCCCACTCACCTCACAGAGTGTTTGTTGTGAGGGAGGAAGGGAAAGGAGAATGTTAGCCGCTTTGAGACTCCTGAAGGGGAGTGAAAGGCGGGATATCAAATCCAAACTCCTCTTCTTCTTCTTCTTCTTCTTCTTCTTCTTCTTCTTCTTCTTCTTTAGTTGCACCACAAAACATGCCAAAACAAATGTTGGAGATGATCCAACTTTTATCTGCGCACAGGAGGTGGCATATAATTACCACTCAAAACTCAGGCAAGATGAGAATGACAAAATGTGCCAACCGATCCTTTGAGTGTTCTTTCCCCCTCGCAAATGAGCTGAATGACTGTGGAGACTAGTGAATAAAGGGCTTCTGTTCTCTAAGTTCAAGTCCCAGACTGCTGAGGTGAAGCTGAACATCATCCCCGCTGACTCAGTAGACCAAATTGCACCGTCTCATGCCAGAAACATAGGCACTGGTGGTTGACCTGGTGCCCTGCAGATGTTGTTGGGCTACCATCCTTGAACATTGGCCATGCTGGCTGGGGTTGAGAGGAGTTGGAGTCCAGCAATGTCTCCAGGGTACCACATTTACCATCCCTGAACAGGCAATCCCGGTAATATAAGTCAGACTGCTATATGAACTGATGCACTGACTTTCAAAATGAGGGCTCCCACAGGTGGCCAATGTATTAAACATCCATCCTGAATTGCTTACAGAAAGCTTACGTGGAGAATAGATTATATCTGGCCTTTATCCAGCATTCCTTCTGATTTGTTTTCAGGGAGGTTATACAACAATGAGCTTTCATCCTGCATTCATCCAGATTTGCTTGTGGGGTGTTTAGGTACCATTCATTCCTCCCATACTCTTCAGTGCATTTCCCGGTCACTTTCCAAACTGCAAAAAGTCTGGTTCTTTTTTAAAGTGGATTTGTTGCACTAGGGTGACAGAGCCCTTTAATCCCCTTTAACGGCGCAAACCTAAATTTTCCAGGATGTGCTTGGTTCCCACCTGCAAAATACTGACAACCTGGGGTTGCCAGAGTTCCTAACAACCCTGGAATTCCTCAGATGTGTATCCAATATCCCTTGATGGGAAAATCAGTTAGGACTGACAGATTTTTCTATATCACAGGAATATATGACAGCAGCTCTTTCAAGGTCATGGGCAAAGTTCTTTCCCAAGCCCTGAAGTAACTTGCCCACTATGACCATTGCACTTCAGAAATGCTGTGGAATATTTGTACAAAACACTCATGTCATGCATGCTAAAGCCCCATAAAACTGAACGCAAGTGCACTTTCCCTGCCGTGTACCAGATGCCCAAGAGTTTCTCAGCAGTCACATCCACATGGAAGATGTTCCTCAAGGATGACAAATTTGACAGTATAGAATGTTGACTATGGACCCATCAGCATGCTGGGTGGCCCCTGGTTAGTGGCAGAGGCTCTTGGTGCTCTTTCAGACATTCCATAAAAGTATGGACAGAAAATGTATGAATGATACACAACATCCTTTATTCATGTTGAAGGTGAGGAGAGATCTACTCATCTCCATTGTATTGGGGGGGGGGGAATCATCCCTGTGTTGTATGAGTTCTTCATATGTTCTCCAAGATGCTCAAGCAGAAGATGTGAGAGAGGATGCTTGCCACCTAAAGGAATTCTGAACTGCATCCAAAGATGAAGAAGAAGAGTTTGGATTTGATATCCCACCTTTCACTCCCTTTTAAGGAGTCTCAAAGCGGCTAACATTCTCCTTTCCCTTCCTCCCCCACAACAAACACTCTGTGAGGTGAGTGGGGCTGAGAGACTTCAAAGAAGTGTGACTAGCCCAAGGTCACCCAGCAGCTGCATGTGGAAGAGTGGAGACGTGAACCCGGTTCCCCAGATTACGAGACTACCACTCTTAACCACTACACCATACTGGCTCTCATGTCGGAAAGGCCAGTTACCAGATATATCAAATACATGAAGGTTCTGTGGGCAAGCTTGATAGCATGGCTGGCTTCCAATCCAGTCATACAAAGGTTCACCCAGCATGGATTTATTTTTATTTTATTTTTTTTAAAAAATCTAATAACAGAAAGTTGCATTTCTACATGAAGAAAAGCTTCATGGGACTTCGCTCCTTCTGTTCCAATATACACAAAAGAATCTAGTCCACAAAGGAAAGAAGAGTAAAATGCCGCCTATTTCATCTCCTAGTCTTTCTAGAGACAAAACAATAGCTCAGTGGTAGAACATCTTACATGCTTTTATATTGTTTTAGATGTTTTTAACTGTTTTAAATAGGTTCTTCTTTTATTTTTAATTGAATTTTTTTATCAGTGATATATTTGCTGCTCTGGGTTCCTTTGGGAGGGAGAGCAGGATGCATATTGAATTATTAAATAAAACCAAAGAAATTAAGAACGAGAGGCGGGCTTTGCTGGATCAGCCTAGTGGTCCATCTGCTCCAGCATCCTGTTCTCTCAATGACCAATGAGATGCCTGTGATGGGAAGCCCACAAGCAGGACATGAGAACAACAGCACTCTCCCAGCTTGTACTCCCCACCAATTGGGTTTCAGGGACATGCCATCTCTTTTACTGGAGGTACTACACAGCAGTCACAGCAAGTAGCCGAAGATCACCTCATCCTCCATGAATTTGTCTAGCCCTATTTTAAAGCCATCCAAGTTGGTGTCCATCACTTCATCGGTCCAGTATATCTGAAGGAGTGTCTCCACCCCCATCGTTCCAGCACCGGGGTCCTTCTGGCGGTTCCCTCCCTGTGAGAAGCCAAGTTACAGGGAATCAGGCAGAGGGCCTTCTCAGTAGTGGCACCCGCCCTACCACCAGATGTCAAAGAGAAGAACAACTACCAGACTTTTAGAAGACATCTGAAGGCAGCCCTGTTTAGGGAAGCTTTTAATGTTTGATGCATTACTGTATTTTAATAGTTTGTTGGAAGCCACCCAGAGTGGCTGGGGAAGCCCAGCCAGATGGGTGGGGTGTAAATAAATTATTATTATTATTATTATTATTATTATTATTATTATTATTATTATTCACATGGGAACAAATTACATAGCTTGACAGTGCTCCTGGTGAAGAAGTGCTTCAGTTTTGTCTGTCCTGAATCGTCCAGCACTCAGAGCACATTTGGAGTACGTGCTTTTACATGTAGGAGAGAGATGGGGAACCTAGCGCCCACCAGATGTGGTTGGACCAGAACTCCCATCACCCCTGTCCATGCTGGCTGGGGATGAAGGAGAGTTCTAATCCAACCACATCTGGGTGGGCCACACAGGTTCCCCATCCCTGATGTAGAAGGTTTCAGGTTTCATCCCTGGCACCTCCAATTAAAAAGAATCAGGGGATAGGCTGATGGTAAAGATGTCTGCCAGGGAACCACTGCCAGGTGGAGTAAACAATGCTAATCTAGAAGGACAGGTAATCTAACCTGGTAGAAGGTCAGCTTCCTGTGATCCTAATTTTCTCTGGGCAGACGTACAATCACTGCCATTAACCACCAGATAACCCTCATCACTTTAGTTCCTGGCCCATATAAGAGTTAGTGCATGAAACATAAATGGCTGTTCATGAGTAAGGTTAGCTGAGCCAATTAATGCCGTCTTCTGGAAATGAGCTTTGAGGTTATTTCAATTAAACCTGCTATCGGGAAGGATCTGAAGTATCCAGTATACTTAGGAATTTTTAAGAGGTTGTCTTCTTTACTGCTCCTCAGAGGAAACCTAAATGCTATGTTGAATTTTATCATCCCACCTTGGTTATAGCAAGCTCGAGCTCAGTTACATTTGCATTGCCCTCTTTCTGTCCCTCTTGGTTCTATGGACTCTTTCACATGGGGCAACGTAACACACGAAATGGGAAACATGACTCACTCGCACTTTCCCTTTCTTTGCAACAGGTCTTCTCTTCTCCATAAAGGAAACTCATGCATCCTGCCCACAAGGATTTCCACCCATTTGGTTTCCTTTCTCAAATGGAAGATTTGTAGGTTTCCTTTTGTGTAGGTGGGCAACACACGGCCAAGCTTGGAAGCAAAAGTCACCAGCATGTCTGCTTGTAGAACACATGCAATCCTCTGTCTCTCATCCCTGGTCTCCTTAGCCACTCCCTGTTTGCATTGCTGCTGTTTCTCTCGCCTTGTCTATTTCACAACTAAACAAGTTTTCACACACCCTCTGGAAACAGAGGAGAGTTTGTGGCTGTCGAACCTCATGGGAGAGATTTCAAAAGAAGCAGGGCCACCACAGAAAAGTCCCTGCTATTCTCACGGTCAGGTACCCAGAGCAGCGTTTCAGAGTCAAATCTTAACACGCCTAACATAAAAAGGTGGAAGTTTTTCTTCCTGTTTTCAAGGAGAATTTTATTTCTGGTTTGCCTCATTCTTTGAAGGCCTCTAAATATTTCCTTAAAGGAATCAAAGTTATTTTATTTTGCTTTAAAGCATGACCCATCAAGGTAATGAGCGGAAGAGAAAGAGTCATATTTATTCATCAAGCAAATATGAAATATTCCATTTAGATTGTGACAGCCAATATCTTCCATTGTGTACAAAATGTTAAATATATGCCTGATTGTCAGGCTTCTGTTAAAAGAGGAGGCGGTTTACAAGTGGAAATCTGATTGACAAGTCCACCAAAGGCTCATTAATTAATGTGGTGGCAGCAGTCAGGAAAAAGCTGGCAAGCAGCCAGGTAAGAGTCCTCTGTCTGTTTGCTTTTGGTACAGGTGCAAAGTGACTGACAATAGATTTTAGATAGGGGGCTGGGTGGAAGTGTGTTTCATCTTCCAGAGGCCTTGAGCAAGGAGAGAAAGGAAAACCAAATGTTTCATCACAAAGCACAACACAGTTTTTAAAGATGGTTTGGCAAAGACGTCACCCATGACCTGGACAGACCTTAGTTCTTCAGCAGGGAAAGTAAATTTAACTATCAGAAAATTAGGGAGGGGGGAAGGGAGCTGCCCCCTTATACATATATACAAGACATCATTCAAATTCCTTAAGAGACTGCCACCTTGTCCCAGCAAGAGGAGAAATTCTTTCAGTCTGCGTTTTAAAGCAAACCGACCTAATCCACTTACATTTTGGTCAGAACACAATTGGATTATGCATTTCTCGCAATTCGGCTATCCAATTTCAGACTTTTTAGATTTTTGTTTCGTTTTTAATGCACACAAAAATGTGTATTAGAGGGGGCAATGCACTGAGGTAATAATAATAATAATAATAATAATAATAATAATAATAATAATAGTAATAATACTTTTTCTTATACCTCATCTGACTGGTTCGCCTCAGTCACTCTGGGTGACTTCCATCAAAAAATGAAAATCATCCAAAGGTATATATTCTAGGGGAAGACTGCATGCACATAAAGTCCATCCAATTTAAATGTGAATTTTTAGGGCTGTATTCAGAGAACCAAAGAATTGTAGACCTGCAAGGGACCCTCAGCTGCTCAAGGAGAATGACTTCCGCTTGCACAATGATTTTTGATTCTGTAATGACTTCCACTTACACCATGATGCTTTCTGCTTCCCTCCCCTCACCCCTTGAAGAGCTTTTCTGGGTGTCCCCCCCCCAAATATCTGGAGCAGATTTGAGGATAGTGGGGGGGGGTGCACAATGGGAGGAGTGGGAAAACCCTGCTGCACTTATGCAGTTATTTAGCTGATCGCCACCCTTAGTGCATTCAAGAAAATCTGCAGAGAAAACCTTGAAAGAATGGAGATGTTATTGAGCACGCACAAAACTCAATTTGAAATGAAAACAGACTGATCCATACACCCCTTTATCGTGCATCAGAACCATGGCCCTCAGTGAGAGGAGATCTGGGTCTCTGAAATATGCCAGAAGGCAGTCTTCAAAGCAGCGACGCCACTATAAGCAGCCAGACCTTCCTTTGGATAAATGTGTTCATAATGGGTAGATCTGTCGATTTTACTTCCTCTCCATTTCTCGTTTATCCACTCATCATGAGAAAGTCAGACCGTCAACATGAAAATACATCAGCATTGTAGTGCAACTTTTAGTACGAAATTTTGCTTAATAGACTCAAACTTGCAAAGCAATTTCCCTTGATATAATGCAATTTTGTATGTTATTTTATCTAATATAGTGCATATTTCAAAGGGTGGCTGTGTTTTCGTCTGGGTGTCGTTTCTGAAAGTAAGAATCTTGTTAAGTTTGTCTTTAAAAGTGAACTGAATCAAAATCCCCCCCCCTCATCAATGTAATGTGGATTTCACCCATATGAGAATGTTGCAATGCAGTTTAAATGCATGTTTAAATATGCATTTTATGGGGAAATGAACATTTAAACATGCCTTTTGCGGAAACAATACAGATTTACTTACAGATTTTGAATGGATTGTTTTTTAAATTCCCAGATAATGGAAAAAGAGCATGGAACTAAGGCAAAATTGACATGGGTCATAAACCGACATATCTGCCTGTTGCTGCTTTTAATCTTTTGACTATAAGTGCCCCAAAATCACTGGGTGCCATTTCAACTTACTTTGATTCTCCCTTCCTTGCTCTCCTCACAGCTCCTATTGCTTAAAACAAGAGCCCAGTAAGGTGGAGATACTGTGCCTTAAGCAAAGGTAGCACTAATGAATTCAACTTCATTGTCAACCTTTTCAGCCTTGTGATAGCAAAAGATTTTCAGTCACTTCAGGCCGGGCTCTTCCTGTACTGGGGGTCATTTTTATGCTCTTTCAGGGTTAGAACCGCTGGCATGCCCTTACAGGAAGGCGCAAAAGTGAAATTAAACCTTAAAATGCCATTTATCTGATCCCCAATTAAAACATAATCTTTTTAGAGCTGTCAATAGCTACTGACTGGAATCAATAGGAGGAAAGATTATGATTGATAGTTCCCCAGCGGTTCCCAGTCAGAAAGGAAATAAATTGCTATTGTCAGGTCAGCAGGAAGCAGTGGGGGCAGGGAAATGTATACTGGGCTACCACTTGAGTAATAATTCTGGGGTGTTTGCTTCAGCGGAGAGAGTGGAAGAAAAATATCAAAAAATAAATAAATGCCAGAGTCTTGTCTAACACTCTCAGGATGTGAAAACATGTGTCTTTAGAAACACGATTTCTCAAAAAAAAAAAGGTTTCTCTTTCTCTCTCTCTCTCTCTCTTATCTTCCTATATATGCTGAAGTTTCTAAGTCAGTCTCTTAAGAGTGGGGGCTTAGTTCCTTTTGCATTTGCATTTAAGAAATATAAGCTTACACTCCTTTAAGCAGATCCTGGATATTCTTCATCTTCGCTTCAGGAGTTAAAGTTTTAACTATCTAAATCTAATGTTTGACATACGCCCGAGTATGTAAGCTTAGGGTAATAGGACTAAACTACTCTTATTTGCCCTGACCTACATTATGATCTCGTATTTCTAGGCCAGCTTAAGAAGTTCATGTTGAAATTCAATTTCCCAGTGTGTGGAGGGAACAGAAGCACTTTCAAATGTAATCTTCCTTTTCTTCGGTTTTCCATACGTTCCAGCTTGCCTCATGTGTCAGGGAAACGCGTTTGTCAAACGACAACATAAACAGCTTCATTTTAGGGGAGCCAAGCCAAAATGATCTGACTCGGCAGTGGCTCCTGAAGCCTTCACGAGATACAAAACTGGGGCAGAGAGATCTTGTCACAGAGGATGGGATGGAAGCTGAACTGGATAGGATTTTGAATGGTTTCATAGGTTACTGTCCTGACATGGAGGTCAGCAAGAAAATTTTGGGGTGGGGTGGGGTTTGCACTGTTTCTTTTTTCTTTTATATTCTTTATTGAAAAGTAAAAAGTGCAAGATTACAAGTGCACAGAGTAAGATAAGACAGAAAAAAGAAGAAACAAGGAATAGTACCCATGTAGGAAAAAACAACGGAAAAAAATATTGTGTACGTTACAAAGGGACGAACGTGTTATTGTAGTTAACCAGACCTTAATCTAATATATTTATAAGAATGAATTCAATATATTGTTAAATTGGTCCATGGCAAGTCTACGTTTGTACACAGTTTGTTCATGTATAGCGAGTATGTACATATCTTCAATCCAGTCATTAAAGGGAGCTGCACTTTTATTTTTACAGTTCATCAATACCAGTCTTTTTGCAGGGCATTCATATTGTCCCTTGGTTAGATTCCTTGGAGGCCAGCAAAAACCTAAGGAAGGGCAAGAGGGAGAAGTTCATATTTCATGCCACACAGAATTATTCCTCATAATATCTTGAGTTAAAGTGAGGTATAATGAGGGCCAGGTTACCAGAAAGAACACCTGCCCACAGATAGACCTGTTAGATCAGTTGGATCAAGAGTGGGGAATCTCAGGCCCTGCAGCTGAATGCGTCCCTCAAGTCTAGGTGGCCCTTAGAACTCTCCTCAGGCTCATCCCTAACTCTTCTTCTTTGGCAAGCACTCATAGCCAAGTAAGCATGTCTTCCATAAACACGGTTTTAACAATGAGTCCGTAAGTGACTGTAGAGGCCAATTCTGGATCCATATGTCCTTCCACAGTGGGGTCATTGGTTACTGGGTGGGAGCTGATCATGGTGTGGATTTGCCAAGCGTGCCTTCCTCCTAGCATGTTTCTCCCTTGTGTCCTGAGTTCGAGTGTCTTCAAAGCACCAGCATTACGCTTTCCATTTCTAAGTTCGGAATAGAGTAGTTGCTTTGGAAGATGACAATCAGGCATCTGCACAAACATGACCAGTCCAACGAAGTTGATGTTGAAGAATCACTTCAACCCAGGTGATCTTTGCTTCTTCCAGTTGTTACGGAAGTACGCCTGTCCTTCCAAGTGATGTGTAAAAATTTTCAGAGACAGCGTTGATGGAATCTTTTGAGGAGTTGGAGATGGCATTTATAAGTGGTCCATGTTCCAGCTTGGTGGTACAATAGCTTTGTAAACAAGCATTTTGGTTTCCCTGCAAATGTCCCGGTCCTCAAAAACTATACAATTCAATCCAATCGGGAGAAAGCCACACTCACAGAGCTCAGATGGACTTCCCTTCCTTGGAGGTTTTTAAGCAGGGGTTCAAGCCCCATGTTGGGTGACAGATTCTTGCTCCCTGGTTTAACGCACTAGAGAGCACTGTTGCTTTCCCCCCTCATCCTACTCTCTGGTCTGAAAGCAGGTGAAACTGGCCCCTCACATATAAATAACTGAACCTTGTTGTTTCCTCATAATCACGCCAAGCACCCCTGTGGATAATTCCTCTTCCCACACCCCTTTATGTTAATAGGAGCACTGTGGAGGCAAAATGCTTTAGAACGGCAATATCATGCCAGGTCAAAAGTTAAGTAAGTTTGTTCCATCCCTGCTATTTTGTGTTTTAAAGCAGACTTTTGTCAAGGCAGCCTCTCTCTGTTATTACTTCTTGAATGATAAGCACCGGGATTGACCTTCAAAAGAGATTTAAATGGGTCTTATCCGAAAAACAGTCTGCGAACATCTATAAACTAATACTCTGCCTTTTACACCTTCCTTTCTGAGGTGTAAAAAGACTGCAAATCAAAGTCAGCAAGCAACTTACAATAATGGATTTCAAAGTCAAAAATCTAATGCAAATCTCACTATTTGCTTACAGACGCTTTGAAGTCCTGACAGATTAAGTTTAGAAGTATTTTCATAGATGGTATCTGCATAATCTAACACAGATGATTTCAGGAACTGAGCTGATGTTTCCAGTAGATACTTCATCTTTGCAACACCAACACCACCAATACGAAATGCATCTGTTGTTTATTTTTTATTTTAGTTTGTTTTTGGCATTTGTTGTTTAATTATTATTTTTTAAGGTTCCATGCAATTTATGGCACAACACCAAGGGGTTATAAATAATATTCTGCCTCTGTGGAAAGGTCTTTATCTCTGTAGGGGAAAAAATGGCAGATGTGTGGGATAAAAGGAACTCCATCTCTGTTAAGCTTATATAAGGTAATTGACTTTGTTAAAGGACATTTAGGTGTTGTTTGATTTACATCTAGTGCCGGCTTAATGCATCAACCACGTAAGGTTCCACTTGTTTAAATATTTCATTTTAAAAGGTGCAGTAAGCGCATAACTTCATCAACATCCACCCTTCCCTGACTGAAATGGATTCTCAAGTTTAATCTATTACACCCATGACTTGAAGTAAATGAAGTCTTCACCCCTCTTCCTGACAAGAGAATGGAGGCTGTCATATTACTTATTCCCATCAAAGTTATACAAAGGACTGGGCAAAAGTCCCACTATACCTTTGTGCGTGCACACGCATGCACGCACACAAACCTGTTATAAATCGGGAATTATATATTTTAAAAAACATGAAAGTGAGGAACGGAAACCTGAACTTTCTTGCTTCTTTGTTTAAAACAGTCTTGCTCCTTTGTTTTCTTATCAGCATTTCACTTTTAAGGAAGAAAAACGTTTGTTCTCCTTCCAGGACCGCCTTGATCTATGTTTATTTGTTCACATGTTATCACACATGACTCAGGCTGCCTTACATTGAGCCAGGTCATCTCAGCAAACGGTGCCATGTTTCAAAAAAAGTAACATTCCTGACACCAGCAAAGTTGAGCTTTTTTAAAGGAGCACCCCAAAATTGTTGATCTTTTTGAGGGAAACCTCCCCCCAACAAGGTGATTTAGGGGTGAGGAGCTTTCTTCTACTTTCCCCATGCATCTGGTTTTTCCTGGCATTTTGCCGATTTGCCAAAATTCCCCCAAGACCATTTTTACACTCGAAAACCAGGGCATGTCAGGAATTTTCCTGATGTATGGCAAGCCTAGGAAATGCTGTCTGTCCTGCTGGCTGGCAGAAGCTTTCCTAGGTCTTGAGTAATGGCCTTTCCACTTGCAAGTCCAGCTACTTGAGGGGCATTTAGCTGAAGATACTGGAAATCTTTTCACCAATGCCCTACCTCTTCCATATAGCAGCAGTCTTTTCTATATAACTCTACTTTTGGGGGTGAAAGAAGGTTACCAGTGGGGCCTGCAACATAATGTTGCAGTGTGGACTGCTCCAGTGCAAATTTCCGGCCAGCCAGCCATGCCCTCTTCCGATCCTTTCAGGTGGTTTCTGACCCAAACATGTGCCCTTTATGGAAGGATGATTTGCACATTCCCCATGAAGCCTGGCAAATGTGCACACTGGCCAGTTGTTATGCACAGGAACTCCTCAACTTATGTTCCCTTTGACACACACGCACACACATATTGCACATGTCACTTTAAAGTATCTATGCAATTAGCAAACTTCCCATAAATGATTAATAAGCCATCAAGGCTTCTAATATTGCTTTGCCTTGTTTTTGTTTACTCTCAATTTGCCATTAAAGAAATGTTTATGCAACAACATGAGACGATGCATATTTATCATGGACTGCAGGTTAATATGTGATATCAACAAACCACGGTGAGGGGGGTAGAACCTGACCTGACTGCTAAGTAGATGGGAAAGAATCCCGTTGTCTGCGTTAGATTTAACTTGTTGGGGGTTTTTGTTTGCCTGCTTACTAACTCTTAACCACGTCCATGACTCCCTCTTATTTTCCCGCCTTGCTTCCACTTTCTTTTCTTCCACAATCTATTCGTTCCTTACATTTCTGTGATTTGATTTTCACTTTCTAAGTTGGATTTGCACCTTTTAGTCTGATGTGTGGGCATTTTCTTTGTTAGGAATGTTCTGCCTGTCGATCTCAGACCATTCACATCCTCCCAGCCTTTCATAAGCATCTTATAGCATGTTCGTTTCCTTGCTTTCAGCTAGCATGTATTGATCTTCCTACCAATCCCTCCTATTATTTCTTCTTTCCTTCACACCTCCTATTATTTCTTCCCTCCTCCATATTTTTAAAAATATGCTGAATTTTTGCTTTAGACTGAGTTTTTCAGCAGGGCTGTTGTACAAAAACAACAACAACATTTTTGCAGCACCTAATTCTTACAGGTGCATAAAACATAATCAATAATATATATTCTCACAGCTATGTGTGTACCAAAGCTTGTTCTCTGATACAGTGGCAGAACGAATGGGTGGGAAATGCTGGGAAACAGATTTTAACTAAGCATTTGCAGATGCTTCCTAATGGTAAGAGCTGTTCAACAGTGGAACAGACTGTCTCAGGAGGTGGTGGGCTCTCCTTTGCTGGAGGTATTTATTTAGAGGCTGGAATGCCATCTGCCAGAGATGCTGTAGCTACAGCCTGCAATTTCAGTGGGTTGGTCCAGATGAGTTTGAGGCTTCTTCCATGAAATTTAATTCTGCAGAAACTGTCCTGGCCCATGCTGTTCCTACCAGTTAGCATACAACTTGGGGTTGAAATGTCTGAACTGTCAGCATCCCAGGCACCCATTAAGCAGAGGTCTGGGGGACCTTTGGAGCGCCAGATGTTGCTAAACTACAACTCCCCCCCATCCCTGGATGCTGACCATGCTTGCTAGGAGTTCTTGTTCAGCAACATCTGGAGGGCCTAAGGTTTATCACACCTGATCTAATGTGTGCCCCCGATCCCAACAGTTCAGGCATTTCAACCCAACTTGTATCTTATTAATGACTGGCATTAGAACACAGGGAGAGCTCTGCTGCAATGCTTCAATAGAGCATAGGCACATCTAGTCCACCATTCTCTTGAGCTGCAACCTTGGAGAGCAACCAAAGCAATCCTCTGTATCCAAGAGGTTCCTTCTTCACAGCAGACCATAGCATCACCCATCACCCGATGTACAAGAAGCACACGCCATGGGGAATTCATAAGTTGTGAAACTATGCTTAGTTCCCTTCCGCAGCTTTGCAAACTTTCTGTATGAACTGTCTGTGCTGTTTGTCTGCATAAGAGCTCCAATAAAGGGATTTATTTTTATTTTTTAAAAGCAGAGCTTTATACATATAGCTGGGACTTAAAGGATCAGATTTCCTAACCTCTTTTCTCCAAGCTGTTCCCCCCCCCCCCGCCATGGCAAGCATAATAACACCATTCATGTCACTTGAAGCACAAGCTAGGAAACGATGCCCTCTGTTTAAGCCCCGAGGCAGGTCTTAACACTTTGCCCACACCATGCTTTACTGGTGGGGCAGAACATTGCTAGAAATCCAGCTTTTGTGCATTTGCATGGGCCCAGCAGGCATGCAACAAGGAACCCTGCTTCAATTGTTCTTGATAAGCTGTGATCTTGAGGACCCATGTGGCCGTTCCCTATGGGTCGCCTACTGCGGCTCAAAAGAAGGTATACGGAACAATGGGCGCAAGCGTTCCCTTTGTAACACTGCTAAGCAGGAACCAAACAGTCTGTATGTTAAGGACAGATTGTGCTGTGGAAGGCAGAAAAGAATCCTGTGCGTAAGTCGAATAACAACGCACGAGAACGTGTCTGGAAACTGGTGAGCTACTGCCAGGTACAGAATCAGCTCCAAGTTCAGAACATACAAAGAGCTCTTCTGGATCAGAACAATCTAGTCTAGCATCCTATTGTCACAGTGGCCAGCCAGAGGCCCTGTGGTATGCAGGCTGAGACCCTACCTGCCCGCGGACTGTCTCGCCAGAGTGCTGCATGCTCTAGTTATCTCCCGCTTGGACTACTGCAATGCGCTCTACGTGGGGCTACCTTTGAAGGTGACCCGGAAACTACAACTAATCCAGAATGCGGCAGCTGGACTGGTGACTGGGAGCAGCCGCTGAGACCATATAACACCAGTCTTGAAAGACCTACACTGGCTCCCAGTACGTTTCTGAGCACAATTCAAAGTGTTGGTGCTGACCTTTAAAGCCTCGGTCCAGTATACCTGAAGGAGCGCCTCCACCTGCACCGTTCAGCCTGGACACTGAGGTCCAGCGCCGAGGGCCTTCTGGCGGTTCCCTTGCTGCGAGAAGCCAAGTTACAGGGAACCAGGCAGAGGGCCTTCTTGGTAGTGGCACCCACCCTGTGGAACACCCTCCCACGAGATGTCAAGGAAATAAACACCTACCAGACATCTGAAGGTAGCCCTGTTTAGGGAAGCTTTTAATGTTTAACAGACTATTGTATTTTAATATTCTGTTGGAAGCCACCCAGAGTGGCTGGGGAAACCAGATGGGCGGGGCATAATTAATAAATTATTATTATATTATTATATATCCCTGCCACTCGGTTTCCAGCAACTGGGTTTCCGGGAGGGCAGGCGGGCAAAAGCATTTGCTCACAGGCTTCAGAAGTGAGAGCCATCCTCACCACTGGATTGAAAAGTGCAGGGCAAGGGTTTCCAAAGGCATCAGGTTGGCCACTGTGAGAACAGGATGCTGGACTAGATGGCTCATTGGCCTGATCCAGCAGGCTCTACTTACATTAAACTAAGTATATTTATTTAAGGCCCTAGCAGAGAGAGATAGAAAGAGAGAGCTTCAGAAATGGTCATAAAGAACAAAGCATACAATTAAATACCTATACAGTGGCACCTTGGTTCTCAAACTTAATCCGTTCCGGAAGTCCGTTCCAGAACCAATGCGTTCCAAAACCAAGGCACGCTTTCCCATAGAAAGTAATGCAAAACGGATTAATCCGTTCCAGACTTTTAAAAACAACCCCTAAAACATGAATTTTACTATCGAACGAGAGCATTGATCCATAAAATGAAAGCAATAATCAATGTACTGTCCTATAAAATAAATAAGACACTATTGTAGATTATAAAAAATACAATTGATCCCCCCCCCTTACCTGCACTGATGATAGTCATTGTTTGGAAGGGGGAGGCTTTTATCCATTTCCGCAGTCACACAATCAGTAGCTGAACAGGGTTCCACACAGTCACAAAAACAAATCAACCAAAAAAGCCACAAAAACATAAAATAAATAGCAAAAGCAAAAGAGCCAAATTTAATCTGTTCCGGAAATCCGTTTGACTTCTGAAATGTTAGAAAACCAAGGCACAGCTTCTGATTGGTGCGGGCGCCCCAGAAACAATAGCTGAAAGCTGCATCAGACGTTTGGCTTCCGAAAATCATTCAAAAACCGGAACACTTACTTCCGGGTTTTTGGCGTTTGAAAACTGTACTTTACTTACTGGGTACTGGCACCTTCCCCCACCTCCAAAAAGCGTGGCACTTACTGTAAGAACTTCATGGTGAGTACTCGCACCTTTTTTCCCTATAAAAAGCACTGCTTATAATAGTTATAAGATATATTATTTCCACCAACATATACATCTTTATGCATGCTTTTGGGTTAAAGAACTGTGTCACAAAATTCGAAGAACTGCAAATTTCAACTTTTCAGTTCACTTGTTGGTTCGGGAAATACAAATTAAAACGCAAACGGAGCAAATTTCTCCTCAAACAGCACCCCCTCGGGATTATCTGCTAATACAACCATTGTCCTCCGTAGGCTTCTGATGAGGTCTTCAATATGTGCAACGTGAATAAAGTATTGGAACACTTGACATGTCTGTCTTGACTACAAATTCTGCAGTAAATCAATCTCTTGCATCCCCCCCCCAACACACCAATCATTTTTGCCCAGGATTTCTTACTCAGAGTGTTGGCAAAACTAAAGGGAGTGAAATTCCAGCATCACTAGGCTCACTGCATCTGTGCTTGCGTTATTAATTAGCTAATCAATTAATGCTTTCAGTATAATTTTAATCAGAATAGGTCCCTGGATGTATATTAAGCAAAATAGCAGAAACTATCAATATATGGGGGGGGGGAGGCATCTGGTTAAATGTCTGCATCTGATTTTCTCACCTAAAGAAATATTTTTGCTGTCATCTGCAGGCATTTGGTGCAGGCCGGGTTATACAGTCAGGGATCTCAAGAGATTCTCTGCTCTCTCTTCCTGGCAGAATTGTACGGGCGGGCAAAGAAACCAAGAGTTGAATGAATGAATGAATGAATGAATGAATGAAGCAAAAAGAAAGCAGTTTTAAAAGAGTACCAACAAAAATATACTTCTTTATTAGATTTGACTCACCTTAAGTTTTAAATCAAACTCAAGCAATCAAATTTTCAATGTCTGATCAGCTGAGAAATAAGGATATTAAATATGATTAAATGTGATTGCATTTGAGTGTGAGGACTATTCTTCCATTACTGCTTTGATTAAAAAAAGTAATCTGAGCTCTGAGGTAGAGAAAAGTTAAATGTGGCAGGGAAAGAAAAGAAGACAAAGTTTGCTTCCTTCTCTTAAGTAGCTGTGGGGGGAATCAACCCAACTCTTGAGAAAACGGAATCACTTCCATTTTCTTTGCAGGACAGAAAACTATTTTGGGATGAAGTTTCTGTAACTTAGCATTATTCATGCTTTGCTTAAAAACCATGGGGGCAGGATACACAAGCAGAAAAGAAGGCATACCATGGGGCTGATCCTAATAAATATAGGAAACCCTAGGCCAGGGGTAGTCAACCTTTTTATACCTACTGCCCACTAATGCATCTTTCTTGATGGTAAAATTTCCTTACCACCCACAAGTGCTCGATGGAAGGAGGATTCAGCTTGTGCCCTAGAACCCCCTACCGCCCACCTAGATTCCTAGTGGGCAGTAGGGACCAGGTTGACAACCCCTGCCCTAGGCAGTTTCCCCTTTTTGTCTGCAGAAAGTGAGAATCACCTCCAGGGAGGGAAGTTTTAGCAAAGTAAAAGAGAGTTTGGTAGAAGCAAATCAACTACATAATTGTTGGGGGTGGCGAGATGGGGCAGGTCGGTGTATTGTATTGTATTGTATTGTATTGTATTGTATTGTATTGTATTGTATTGTAGTTAGACCTATTGAATTTAATGAATTTAATGAATCATATACAGTGGTACCTCAGGTTACAGACGCTTCAGGTTACAGACTCCGCTAACCCAGAAATAGTACCTCGGGTTATTAATCTGGTCTGTGACCGTTTAATAAAATTTGACTTTGACTACCTCGGGTTAAGAACTTTACTTCAGGATGAGAACAGAAATCACATGGTGGCAGCTGGAGGCCCCATTAGCTAAAGTGGTACCTCAGGTTAAGAACAGTTTCAAGTTAAAAACGGACCTCTAGAACGAATCAACTTCTTAACCCAAGGTACCACTGTACATTATCTACAAACAGTAGTAGGGTGGCCACATGTCCAACTTTAGAAAGACAGTCCCCAATTTTAAGGGCTGCAAGAAGACATTCTTCTGTTTGAAGTGTTCCCCAACCTAGAGGGCTGTTTAGTCCAAGTCTGGGCTCCTTTGGGAGAGAAGGAAGAAGGACCATACTTAATTAATAGATAATAAATGTTGTTGTCGTCGTTAGTCTGTCTTGAGAAACAATGGAGTACACCTCCGGGAGTGAAGTCAAACCACTGTGCTAGCAGTGCTGAAATGACCTCTCCTGGACAGTGTATCTGGAGGTCCTGCCCAGACAACAAGACCACCCTCTCGACCTTGCTGATATAGTCCAAAGGAAAGCAGGGCAATATGTTTGGCACCAGCTTGTCTGCAGGAATTGCTGGAAGGAGGCGTACAAGGCACCATCATACTGCCTTGGGGAATCCAATGTAAAAAAGGGGGAATGAGGGACCTTGAAGCTGCCCATGAATGGTTAGCACCTGAACAAAAAACTGAGCAGCTCACCATCTTCCCCACCATGGGGATGGTGTGCTGTAGTTCTCGATAAGCTGTGATCTTGGAATGATATTGAAAAATTAATAAAAAAATATTTATTAGAAAATGTCAATAAAAGTATTCAATTAAAAAGCGGGGGGAGTGGAATTCGACTTGAGGGGTATTAAGACTTCATTCAGACAGCACTTTATTCTGTTTCCCCATCATTTCCTTGCCTGGAAATTTTTTGTTCGTTTTATGTGAATTTTCACATAATGTGAAAGCCACTTTTGGAAATCTAACAGAAGTTTTGTGCTCATTTCCATGTCCTTTGCTTCCAGGAAAAAAGACACAGAACAGGAAACCTGGAAAACCACAAGAGTTTTGCACTGTAATTTCCCCACTGTTTTCATGGTTCATGTGACAAAGTTTGAGGTGGTATTCTAGAATGAAGTTCTTTCCCACTATTATCATGGGTGAATTGTGGGGGAATGGAAACACGCCTGTGACAACATGTTCAATGACATCTGCTGTTGTGTCACACCACACCCACTGGAGTGAATGAAATTTAGCATGACATGTCAGTACATTGATCAAATAGCCACAGTTCCACAACACACCAGGTAATGCGGTGTAAAAGGAATGGTAGAAACTAAGACAAAAGTGGTAGCATTATAACCAGGAAAATTAACACTGTGATCCACACTTCAAATTGCACTGCAAGTTTTCAGAATCTGTGTGTTTATATGTGCAGGGGGTGGGGAGGGTGGTGGGGGAGGGGGGAAAGTCTACTCTTGGAAATGAGATAAATGGCAAAGAAAAGCAGAGATCATTCATGTTCAGTTCCTAATTGAAAAGTTGGCTTCTGATCAAGAGCAGGCAATGGCCAGTAGCTGAGGCCCTCAGGATACTGTGACTAGGTTCCTCTGCCTCAAAAAGATAAATCACAAATTAATGTTATATTAGTGAAAGCAACGATTTTTTAAAATTGCACTCAGGAGGGGAAAGGGAGGAAAGGAATTCATAAAAATAGCACAAGATATGATGGAGAAAAACAGGTTGGTGAGAACATTAAGCAAGGCGTGACTATATTGCCGGCAGATTCCTAGCCTAATATATAATCTTGCATCTAAAACCTTCCTGAGACAGGGGTGACTAGGAACTTACAATGCATATTTCTCGCCGCTTTCTTTAAAGCCGCTCATCATCTGCAGCTTCCCTTTCCTGGACTGGTGCCTGCTTGCAGCTAGCTGGAAAGAATTATCTGCACCAATGTATAGCCAGTGATCTAAAAACATTTAATACAGAAACATTGTCTAAAGGACATTACGACTGTGACACAAGCTGTGAGAAAATAGCACCTTAAGTTATCCACTAACCAGAGTCACTCAGCACTTTTAACCTGCTTGGATAAATGAAGGTTCGGGAAGCCACAGGAGGGCATAATTAATCTCGGCTCTCCTTTCCCTGTCCCTCCTTTCATTTTAAAAATATTAAGCACAAGCCACTGAACACACTAATGTAGAAACATTGTAGAAATTCCTTGACACAGGCCAGAGGTAAACATGCAGGCCTTTCTTTCTGGGTTTTGTTATTTCCCTGTACATAAGGAGCACCAGGTTGCAGTGGATGTAATCCATCAGAATTGGTACTCAAAAGTTGCCTGCTACGTACATATATGACTGGCTAGGATTGGTGTCCTGGGGCTGCTCTTATATCCAGCTCTGTCTATGAATGCACAAGTTGCCTCTGTGGTAGGAATGGAGGAACAATTCAATTCAGTTTGTATTTAAAAGTTAATCTGCTTAATTTTTGCTTCCAGAAACAATACGCAGGCTGAAACAGAGCCACCATTCGGACTTCATGCTTCTCCAAAATGCCTCAATGAGTTCTGCAGTCATGTGTAGACAAACACATACCATATTTTTCGTTCTGTAAGACACACTTTTTCCTTCCTAAAAAGTAAGGGGAAATGTGTGTGCGTCTTATGGAGCGAATGCAGGCTGCGCAGCTATCCCAGAAGCCAGAACAGCGAGAGGGATCTCTACGCAGCGCTCCCTCTTGCTGTTCTAGCTTCTGGCTTAGCAGCGCACAGCCTCTTCAGGGCAGCGGGGAGTCGCGCTCCCTTTAAAGAGCTGCACGGAGTGTGACGGGCTGCCCTTCTCCCTCCTCGGGGAAAAGCCTGCAAGCGCCGCACACACGCTCCATGCGGCTCGTGAAAGGGAGCACAGAGCAGAGCCTGGGATGCAGACAGGCTATGCTCAGCACTCCCTTTAAAGAATATATTTTTTCTTGCATTCCCCCTCTAGAAACTATGTGCGTCTTAAGGCCAGGTGCGTCTTATGGGGCAAAAATTACAGTATATTAGGGGAAAAGGTTTATAAAAATGCAAATTTTTCACTAACATTAAAGCGCACTATATTTAGGGGAACTGCCTTGTATTAGGCAACACAGCATTCAAACATGTACGTTAGGAGAAATTTGCACTACAATGCTGGGGAAGTTTTTTCTTTTTAATGCAAACAGATGTGGGGAACTAAACATCAGACCGGAAAAGAGAGAGAAATGGACAGAAAAAGAAACTGACAGATTATTTCCAACCAAGCGCCGCCACCAATTTCACATAAAGAATCCATCTGAATCAGCAATGGAAACTAGCTAGGGCACTGGTGATAGCACAATATTCTCCATTTGAGCGCAGCAGGCTAGCTTAGTAGACACAAAGGGATTGATATGGGAGGCCACTGCCCTGGAATTTGCCACCTGAGGCAGCCGCTTCACTCTGCTGACTGGTAGAGCCGGCCCAGGTCAGTCATGTTTCATAATGGAGCAGGGGTGCAAAGCGCAAGCACAAATTTGGCACAAAAATAACGGCACTGCAAGTATACAGCTATGTCCCTGTTTCCTTCAGTTGAAATGTTGGATGGTATGGGATTAATCTTCCATCTATTAAAAACACCACCTGTTCTCTAAGACACAGCCTTAACTTGAACAAAAATCAAGAGGCATTCAAGAAGCAATTAAGCTGACAAAATCTTCACCTCCATTTCATCTTACTACCAGTCTGTTTTCTGTGGTTTGCATCCCAGTTAAATCATTGTTCAAGGGTTGTTTTTGTTGTGTTTAACTTTCATGCTTTTTTTTTAAAGTAACAAATTCTATAATGGATAGCTCTCCAATGCATATTAATTATCTAAGAGACCAGAGAGAATCCTGTGGTTAAATACATATTTATAAATCTTTTTAAAATGTGCATTATTTACCTAATAGGGGGAAAAACCCCACTCTAACACAGTTATCCCTCTCTAATCAGGTAAATATAAATTTGCAATTTTTCATTTAACAATTATTTTTCTGAGTGCCTGGAAGGCTTCTTTTCAGCAACAGCTTTGTTGTGGGTTTCCAAAATACGAACTTGATTTTACACTTTTTGCTCAAGGAAAATATCAGGTAATGTTAGAAATGGTTTCTGAGCAATCCTTTGCCAGTATATCTCCATATTTTAAGACACATGCTATAGATCAGGGACGTCCAACTTCCAAGAGACTGCGATCTACTCACACAATTAATATCTGGCTGTGATCTTCCCATTTTTTAGGGGCTTCAGGTCAAAGTTGTTGAGCTGTTTGAAGGGAGGAATGTCCCATTTTTTCGGGGGTTCAGGTCAATTAAATGAAAAAAGGAGCTCACCAAGAGGTCGCTAATGAGACAATCAGCCTCACTGCTTAAATTCCATCTTCCGTTCTAGCGATCTACAGGATGGAGCGAAGGGGTAGGGCCGGATGGAGGAGCCAGCGATCGACCATGATCTATCAAAACCTCCAGGGGATCGACCAGTCTATAGTACAGATATTGTAAACACCATAGGGTCATGGGGAGCTGTCTCACATGGAGTTAGAACATTGGTCCGTTTAGCTCAGTACTGTCTACACTGACAGAAAGTGACTATGTAACCTTTCAGACAGGAGTCTCTCCCAGCCCTCACTGGAAATGCCATAGATTGAACTTGTCTTCTGTAATAATAATAATAATAATAATAATAATAATAATAATAATAATAATAATAATTTATATCCTGCCCTCCCCAGCCAAAGCCGGGCTCAGAGCAGCAAACAACAATAAAAGTAACACAGCATTCTAAAATCAATTCATTTTAAAATCAATTCAAAGTCAAATTAATGGCAACCATTGGGCTAGAGTTCTGTGTATGCAAAGGAGATGTTCTGCCACTGAACTGTGGCCCAATCAGTCTCTTCAGTAGCAATGACACCACCTAGCAGGAAGGGCTTGCCATTATGGGGAGCATGTGATTGGCATCCAGTTCATAGGCTTGGATTCTGAGCTCTGTTTAGCTCCTCAGGTGCTCTCACTGGAAGCAACTTTCGCCATTTCCCCCTTTCTCCCTACATCCCCTTCCTTATTCCTGCTGGAAATGGGGAAGGGAGTGGGCAGGATGGCAAGAAAGGGGAAATTCATGAAAATTGCCTCTACCGCTCTTCCACCACTGGGATACCTGGATCAAACGTCTTCCATGAATGCTCTTTGATTCACAGAAAGGTGACTCAGACTGAAATCCTTTACCCGCTTGCCTTTGAGTGAGACCCACCAAATTCAATGAGTCTTACTTCTGAGTAGGAATGCATAGGGTTACACAATTAGATGCACTCCTGTTGTTGCATCACAACTCCTATAACCCCCAAACATTGGCCAATGAGGAAACCAAATGAAGGTTGTTTTTTGCATAGCATTAACAGGAAAGTTCAAGTGAAAGTGACCTTGCTTCATTATCAGCAAGGGATCCTGCTGTGAAGAAGGAAATCCTGCTGTGAAGTAATTGCTGTTTTAATAAATAAATAAACAAACAGCGCCCAATTAAATCAGGGGTGGTTTGGGACAGGTTTGCTATCAATTCTTTTCACCCAATATTTGACGTGCAGAGCAATCCTATTCCTCTCTCATAATAGTAGAACTTGATGTCATCCAACGAACCCGAATGTTTGTAGATTCAGGACAGGCGAAAGAAGAAGGTATATAAATTCAATAAAGAAGGAGAAGGAGAAGGAGAAGGAGAAGGAGAAGAAGAAGGAGAAGGAGAAGGAGTAGGAGTGGTGGATTTGGGGGCTCTCAAATTTCACCAGTACCCTGTTTGACACTAAAATTTGGCATCCCCGCCTCTCACATTTGGTTCTACAGCATTGTTGCGGCTGTATTGTTCAGCGACGCCCTGTGCAGCTGAACAGGTCAAGCTACCCTCAAACCACCTCTGATTAAACTATGGAAATACCTACCACAGGAGATGGTGATGGTTGGACAAATTCATGGGGGGTAAGGCTATCAAAGTGGGACGTGGGTGGCCCTGTGCGTAAAACCTCAGTGCCTAGGACTTGCCGATCGTATGGTCGGCAGTTCGAATCCCCGCGGCGGGGTGAGCTCCCGTCTTTCGGTCCCAGCTCCTGCCCACCTAGCAGTTCGAAAGCACCCCTAAGTGCAAGTAGATAAATAGGTAAATGGTGTTTCCGTGTGCTGCGCTGGTGCTGGCTCGCCAGAGCAGCTTCGTCACGCTGGCCACGTGACCCGGAAGTGTCTGCGGACAGCGCTGGCTCCCGGCCTCTTAAGTGAGATGAGCGCACAACCCTAGAGTCGGACACGACTGGCCCGTATGGGCAGGGGTACCTTTACCTTTACCTAAGGCTATCAAAATGGCTACAAGCCATGATGGCCACATAGCACTGCCATTTTTTGGAGGCAGTGCACCTGTGAATACCAGTTGAATACCAATAGGCATCGGGTTGGCCACTGTGAGAACAGGATGCTGGACTAGATAGGCCTTTGGTCTGATGCAGCAGAGGTCTTCGTACATTCACTGAGCAGGAAGTCCACTGTGTTCAATGGGGACGCACTCCTAGGAAAACATATTTATTAGAGTTGCACCCTAAAGGCAGCATCCCTAATTCACAATAAACAGGAATGAATACAAATAATTCTTCTGGAACCATTGTGTTTTTAACTCATACCCCTTTCCCAGACTGCAATCCTATGCATTTTTGCTTGGGAGCAAGTCCAACTGAATTCAAAAGAACTTACCGTACTTCTGAGTTACCAGGCTTAGAAGAGTCACTTTCTAAGGGGCACAAATAGCATAATGGGTAAAAAGAACAGCAGTGGTGACAATCCAGCTTTTTTGACAAAGGTATCCCAATGTAAGGAGCATTATAATGTGTTACTCTAGCAGGCAATGCAACAGTAATGCAAAACAGCTTCTTTCTTTCTTTTTTTGAAATTTTAAAAAATACAAATAAAGGCACATTGATTTTTTAAAAAAATGTCCAGTAGCACCTTATAGACCATATAGAAGTGTGCATGCACACGAAAGCTTATACCAGAACAAACTTAGTTGGTCTATAAGGTGCTACGGGACAATTTATTTTATTTTATTTTATTATTTCGACTGCGACAGACCAACACAGCTACCTACCTGAATCTAGAAACATCGATAAAGTAACACTATATGTGGAGATTGTCTGAATCTTCTGACTTCCGCCCCCCCATCCCATCCATGAAGTCTTGTTTTCAAACATCTACAAGTGCATATTAGTTATTATATCAAACCATATTATCAATAATGTTTTTTACCCTTCAAGTGTGTCAAAATCCTGCTCTTGTTTCCATCTGCTTACAGTGGTCTCCTAAATAACTTGTAATTTTTTCCCATTCTTTTATAGTTTTTATCCTCTTGATTTCAAAACTCAGAAAGCAAAACAGTTTCACTCTGCTATGATGCCTGTTCCTCAGTGCCTAGGTGAGATCTTGCTTCTGGTCTGCTCTATAATGCTGATGAGTAGGTGGTAAACCTGCCCTAGAGAGGCAGGCAGAAATGCTGTCGTGGTTCCTTGTCAGGGATGGATAACCTGTGGCTGTCGAGATGCTGTTGGACAGCAACTCACATCATCCATTACCATTGGCCATGCTGGCTGGAGATGATGGAAGCTGGAGCCCATAAACATCTGGAGATCCTTGCTGTATACTATAACTAAGTGAATAGGTTCTCCTAACTCTTATCCAGGAATGAACTCCCAAATTCTGCTTCTTATACCTTTTGTGACACCAGGTTGGACACCCATAGCTTCAACCAGGGTTTCCCAAACTCGGGTTTCCACCAGTTTTTGGACTACAACTCCCACCATCCCTAGCTAGCAAGACCAGTGGTCAGGGATAATGAGAATCGTAGTCGAAAAACAGCTGGACACCCAAGTTTGGGAAACCCTGGCTTAGACAGTACATCTGCAATGGGCCTGGAGTCAGCTTCATCTGCTGAGCAGCAGCCTGAAGGAGCAGAAGGCGAAGTGACTCCACCTACTGCTGATCAGCCTTCTTGCTCCTGATGAGAACCAGTTGGCTCCAGGTTTCTTAAGATGGGTTTCCAGCCTCAGTCAGTTGATGCAAACAACTTTTGTCGTTCCTGACCAGACCTTGCTGCTTCTTGTGACCTTGGACTCTTGGCTTTCTTGACCCCTGGATCATCTGACTATGTGAACCGAGATACTTCTGACATTAGGACTGGACTGGACCTTGTATATGGACTCTGCTGCCAGGCAAGCACACACACACACACCCTGAGATTTGGCTGGTAGGTGGGCTTCTCCTTCCACTGAGCTCTGCCGTGGCTGGCAGCACAGGACCACGACAACATCCCAAGAGCACATTCATTCCCCATTTGCTACCCCCCTTGCCAAAGCAATCCAAGAGGAATGAAAACCCTCCAGATCCAACAGGCTTGTAAGCTGCCATCACACAGTTCTGCCAGTGTTTATAATATGTCAAAAGCATATTGTCAAAGAAGCAATAGTTAGTGGGCTATTATTCCTTTGTTCAAGCCTGCAGGAACATAATGCATTTGGGTTCTCCACTTTGAATCTCCAAGCGTAAGTCTGCCTGTTTCTCTCTCTCCCTCTCTCTCTCTCTGAGTGAAGTATAAAGAGATTAGTAACAAACATCATCTCATAACTTCTTCTAGCCAACCTTGTAAATCTGATGCTGCTCTTGGTTAAAAGCACTGGTGTTAAATGCTAACATTGCCTCTCTCCTTGTGTCTTTCTGACTCTTTGCTTTTCTTTGCAGATTTCAAGGTGATGACAAAAGGGAGAACAGTCTTAGCATTTGTTAATACCCACTTGACCCACAAAAGAAATTCACCAGCATTTGCAGCTTCTAATTTAAAAACCATTAGACCGTTCCGCTTGGTGGACCAGATCTAAATATTCTTAAAGGGGTGGTTTAATTTAATCATTACCTTAACAAGCCCCCTTTTAAAATGATGATCCGCCAAATTCAGGGGATTTGTTTTGGAATCTGATCCAATAACTGGCTTTGTACAAAGAGAAGCATAGCTGCATCTGATTTGGTTCAGAACGGGGTGATAATCATGAAAATTACTTTGCATATTTAATCACTGTGAAAACATGAGTACAAACTACTTTCTAGAGATTACCTTAAAAAAAAATTAAAAGCTTCAGGCTTTGCAACAAGCATGCCAAGTACTTTGATTTACAGAGAATTATTTGGATTTTATAAAAAGCTCAATGTTTCAAAGACTTCAAGCTAGTCAGCCACTGGCAAAGAAACAGTTATCACAGTGAAAGCAAAAGGGGGGAAAATGGAAGGACACCTCGTGACTTCTTTAAAAATAATGTTCAGACCAATTACTTCAGCTGTTGCAGCACATATTTTTTTCACATTATTATGTCAGTGGCATGTTATACTATCAGCACACAACTGAAATGGTATAACTACTGACCAAGGAATCCTAGAAGTTTCATCTGTTAAGATTTCTTCAAGCATGCTTTTGAAGATCGTCACATCTGAACTTCTAATCTCAGCTCTGAAAAGTAAAGGCTTAGTTCGAAATATGATACGGCTTAATTAGGGATGGGGAGAAACTTGAAAGGTGAACCTACGGAATCAACACTTTCCAAAATAATACACAAACCAAAATGCAGACATCCGTTGAAATTCACACTTCTCTGAATTTTACAAGGCAGGTTTCCAGCCAAGTAATGTGTACAAATGGACATATTGGTGAAAATTAAAATACAAAAATGCATTATATTGAGGGAAATTGCTTTGCAAAGATATTTGGGGAAATTGCATGCAAAACTGCATATATTAGGAGAAAATGAAGGAAAAAGTTGCAATGGGAAACAACTAGAGAAAAGGCAACTGAAGCCAATAGACAGAATGTTGCAAAATAATATCAACACAAAATATTTGCACAATTTTGGCAGGAGGGCAACAAAATCTACCTGAAAATTAAAACACAAGTTTCTACCTGAAGATTAAAGTTAAATGTTGCTCTAATATATACTATGGTGCAGTGGAAAGAAATTAGAGCACCTACTATTCTTAGGAACTGCAATTGTCAGCTGATTAACAAATTTGAAAGTGATTAATGATTATACTTTTTACTGCATAACCAGTTAATTAATTCATTATATTTAAATAAAGGTGAATATTCCCAAACCATCAACACAGGTAGGTATCCCTTGGAGATAGCAAAATAAGCATGAAATAATTTACAATTTAATAAATCTATTTTCTTTGTTTAGTATTAGAAAGAAGAAAAGCTGCTCTTAACACTTTCATTTCATTACAAGAACCAAAATGGCCTCAGAAAGGCACCCACTAAGTATGCTCCACTGATTAAAAGTAGTCCCTAATTTAAGGAACATTGTTGTTGATCAGTGTACTTTTATTAAACTAATTAATGCTTGCAGTCCAAATAAGAGGTAAGTCCAAAATATTCAGGGGAAATGGTCCAAAAATAATTTACTTTAAAATACACCTCCCACCTTTTTATTTCATGCAAACATTTGCGTAATTGTCCTTTCTTTTGCTCTGCATATAGTCTCTCCAGTGGTCTGCATTCCACAGCCTTCCCAGGAGACCATGGTTACAGGACAGCCCAGCCAAGGACACTATCTGAAGAAGGTATCTGAAGAAGTGCACACTATCTGAAGGTATCTGAAGAAGTGTGCATGCACACGAAAGCTCATACCAAGAACTAACTTAGTTGGTCTTTAAGGTGCTACTGGAAGGAATTTTTTTATTTTGGGAATCTGAGGACATAGTAGCTAATATACACAATGGCTTCCACCCAATGAGATGAATTAAATCCCACTGGTTGAAGGATTCCAACCCTTCAGTTGACACTTTTTAATGGTTTATCCAGAGTAGTTGATGCCAATATAAATGGACACCACTCACTGAAGTTCAAGTCATATGAACCAACTTAGGTCAGCCTCCTGTTGGCTAGGGCTGATGGGAGTTGCATCCAGAATATCCAGAAGACACCAGATTGGCTGAGGCCAGCTTCTGTCATCTGACAATTTGGCCAGGTTTATTCATCTCATCTGATGATTAAAGAATTCGTGTATCCTGTGTTCGTAAATCTTCGCCCAAACTCACTGCCCATGGGATTACAGCCTTAGTTGATCCATCATATGACTTAGTCAACTAACCAATTCAGTCACTCATTCACTCATTCTGCATAAACATATTTTGAGTAATGGAGACACATCATAGCAGCTTGGAAGAGTCACTCTCTTGCATAAGGAACGTTGCAGTCCTCCCTGCATGATTGTTACATGAGTGCATTTAAAAAAAGTTTTAAAACATTGCTGCCCAGTGAATTGGGGGCACATATTCCATTGATCATTCTAACCCATTAGGAAAAAGAGCTGCAAGACTGAGCTGATGCACAGTAAATTGATCTGCTATATCCAAATATACTGCATATGCAATATCTGCAACAGGCAAATCTCGAAGGGCTTTAATGTACATAAAATACTATTGCCCTCAAACATTACTGCCTCAAATTTCTCATTTTAAAGTTTCACCTAATGCTTTCCTTTGTACATAAAAGTGCACACAGATACAAAACATCATTTGCCACCAGCTTACTATAAAAGGTAAAGGGACCCCTGACCGTTAGGTCCAGTAGCGGACAACTCTGGGGTTGCGGTGCTCATCTCGCT
This sequence comes from Podarcis bocagei, assembly GCF_964188305.1. NCBI lineage: Eukaryota > Metazoa > Chordata > Lepidosauria > Squamata > Lacertidae > Podarcis > Podarcis bocagei. The sequence continues at coordinate 20,361,009 of NC_138125.1, forward strand.
TTATTGGCTGAGAGAGCCGGTGTACAGCTTCCGGGTCATGTGGCCATCATGACTAAACCGCTTCTGGCGAACCAGAGAAGCGCACGGAACCGCCGTTTACCTTTCCGCCGGAGCGGTACCTATTTATCTACTTGCACTTTGACATGCTTTCAAACTGCTAGGTTAGCAGGAGCAGGGACCAAGCAATTGGAGCTCACCCCGTCGTGGGGATTCGAACCACTGACCTTCTGATCAGCAAGCCCTAGGCTCTGTGGTTTAACCCACAGCACCACCCATGTTACTATAGCTTACTATAGGAGAGGCCTAAAAGGCATCCTCGTTCAGGTACACAGAAATGGAAACCGAAGCACACGATTATACCGTGTACTTGCCCCATCTCTATACTTGTCATTCAGAGACAAGTACATTCCTCGTTGCTGTGCCTGAACCACAGAACCGGCAGTCTACAGGTTAATGAACAAAGCTTCTCTCACATATGCACAGAACAGATAATTTCCTTTACCGCTCACGATAAGTTGAAGGAGCTTTTGAGTGACAGGCCAATTTGTCAATCAAATACAAAGTATGGAGGGAGCCTCCTCTGCATAATTCTACACTACAGATCAAATATAACCTCTGGTTGTACACCAGGTAGGAATGGACAGCTAAGGTTACCGAGTCCAAAAGGAGTCACAGAAATCCTCCACAACTTCTGAGTGCTATGTCTTTCTGAGGTTATCATTGCATTAAATTAATCACTGTTAAAACGGGGGCTGGGGGGGGGAGAGAAAATGAAAGAAAAGAGGGGGGGAGGGAGATTGAAAAGTCCCTTTTTCTAGGAGTTTGAATACCGGCAAGGGTGTCTGTATAAATTTGTTACTGAGCCTTTACGTCTGTGTTTTTATATTATAGCCGGAATTAAGTTTTTAGGTCTCAACACTAGCCCCTTGTAGAGCAACATCCCATGCCGGCTTTTCCCCCTCTCCCCCCACTTTCTTGAAAGCTGTGTTTGAACAGCGGTTCCCTTCATTTAATATTAGCCACTTCAGTTGATTTCTTTGCTAAAACCTGAATTATGAAAATCGCTTGTCAATTACCCCGGATACCTGTGTAAAAGAATTACTGCACATTCACAGCAAACTTTATTTTCACCACTTTCCAGTAAAAGCTAATTCAGAATAACTCCATTTAACAGTTATTTTATGCTGAAATACTGAATACCTCGGGGAGTCTTTTAGGGATTTTAAAGTCTCATTATTTATAAATGATTCATGCTGCATTTTCAGAAAAACCTACAATTAGTGTGGGTAGTACATAGACTCCTTTGGGAAAGGTAGAGAATAAAAAGCACAACAAAATATACATGCATTATATACAGCCTTTTTAGCTTTATTGTTTTGCAGTGGACTATAAAAAGAAAAGAACCGGGGGAAAGTAGGGAGAGTGAGGGGAGGGTTTTTTCTCTTAACCTTTTTAATATATATCCCAGCCGACAGTCCTTGGTGAAGCAGCAACCCTTGAACGATTTGTTCAACCCACAATATTCAATTTGGATACAGGTTTCCTTCTGATTTTTGCACTGCCCAGCTGTGGGGGCAAATGGACAGGGTACTGACAGCCGGAAACTTCTGATGACCGAATGGGGCAAATTTCTCCATCGCTTCCAGTCTCGCGTGTGCTTGAGGAGTCCACAATGCTTTTGTGCCACAAGAGCACTAGCAGACATCAAGAATGGATGGATGAGTTGCGTTCTACAGGGGCCTCGCGGCTGTAGAATTATTTAATGGCCCCTCACAATTGCAGAAGAATGAAATGGAGATTGTAGGGCTGGAAAACACTCCTGATGGGGATCCTGGAGAGCCACTCAGTACAGACAGTACTGAGTAAGATGGACCAATGAGTGGACTTGGTGTAAGACCTGGGCTCTGTGCTCCATTCATGCCAAGGAACTGGGATTAGGCATATTCATTGAGGATAAGACTATCAGTGGCTAGTCAGTCACTGTGACAACAGGATACTGGCACTGTTAGTTGCCAGTTAGTTTCTGGGCCCAATTCAAAGTGCTGGGTTTGACCTATAAAGCCTGAAAGAGCTCAGGACCGCAATACCTCAAGGACCGCCTTTCCCCATACAAACCAATCCAGATCAACTGAGGCTCTGAGATCATTTGATATTTATTAAGATTTTCAAAAAAATACAAAAGAAAAAGAAAAAAGAAAAATACAAAATAAAAATAGTTAAAAAACAGTTCAGTCTTTCCATCACATATTTTTCATTTGCTTATTTCCCGGACCTCCTCACGCCTTCCTTTTCTGTATTCCAGTTCAAATTGTTAATTCAGCAAATCCCTCCCCTCTTCATTCATCTTAATCTTCAATTTTTAAATATTATAAAATTAGGTTTTTTACCCATTAATAACCATTTTCTCATATTCCCTTATAGCATTACAGCAAAAGACCACTTAGTTTCTATCCAACATCATTCTAACATTCATTAATTTTACAGTGTTTCTGTAAATAATCTTTAAACTTTTTCCAATCTTCTTCCACCGACTCTTCTCCCTGGTCTCGGATTCTGCCAGTCATTTCTGCCATGAGGCTCTGAGATCATTTGAACTAGCCTGAAACAGCAGGAGGGGAACCAGTGGCTTCAAGATACAAGAAAGGAGATTCCAACAAAACATCAGGAAGAACTTTCTGATGGTAAGAGCTGTTGAGAGTGGAAAGGTCTCCCTCAGGAGGTAGTGGATTCTTTCCTTGGAGGTTTGGAAGCAGAGGTTGTATGGATATCTGTCATGGATGCTTTAGCTGAGTGTCCTGCAGGAGTAGAATCTCCTTTCTTGTAACCTGAAACCATTTGTTCAGGTCCTACCCTCCGGAGCAGGAGAAAACAAGCTTGTCTTCTATGTGACTGCCCTTTATATCTCTGTAGGAAGCTATCATATCTCCTCTCCCCTCAACTGTTTCTCATAAGCCTTGGTTCCCACATCTTTGACCATCTTGGTCACTATCCTCTGCACACATTCCAGCTTGTCAGTATCATTCTTAAATTGTGGTGCCCATAACTGGACACAGTACAGTCATACCTCAGGTTGAAGTAGCTTAGGGTTGAGAGTTTTCGGGTTGCTCTCTGCAGCGACCCGCAAGTAACGAAACGTGTTACTTCCGGGTTTCGCGACCCATGCACATGCAGACACAGGTTGTGTTTGCTTCAGGATGTGAACGGAACAGATCCCATTTGCATCCAGAGGTACCACTGTACTCTAGGCGTAACCTGGCCAAGGCAAAATAGAATGGGACTATTATGTCCTTCGATCTGGAGACTATACAGTGGTACCTCAGGTTAAGTACTTAATTCGTTCCGGAGGTCCATACTTAACCTGAAACTGTTCTTAACCTGAAGCACCACTTTAGCTAATGGGGCCTCCTGTGGCTGCTGCGCCACCGGAGCACAATTTCTGTTCTCATCCTGAAGCAAAGTTCTTACCCTGAAGCAGTATTTCTGGGTTAGCGGATTCTGTAACCTGAAGCGTATGTAACTAGAAGTGTATGTAACCCGAGGTACCACTGTACTTCTGTTGATGCAGCCTAGAGTAGCATTGGCTCTTTTTGCTGCTGCATCACACTGTTGACTCATGTTAGCTTGTATATCCTTTGATCCTGGAAATTTGTTTCTCTGTGTGCAGTACAAACATTGAGCCATAAGCACACGTATACATGACCATAACTCGGGCTGAATCAGTATGTGCTAAGGTTTTCCAAATCTTTGAAATATGTGCATTCCCAAACAGAACAGGGGGCATGTATCTTCACATGGGTTTGGTGATTATCATTAAATTGCCTCAAACATGATGTACCCTATTGGTGACCGTAAAATATACAAAAGAGTGCACTTTGGCATTGTCCCAGTTGCCTGGATACGAATCAGCAGGAACCAAGAAGGAAGCTCTTGTATAAATGGGAACATCAGCAAGAAGAAAGGCATAGCTTAGTGGCCAGTAAAAAGAGAATTGGTAACATAGTGGTATACCCTTTGTTTTAAGGGTTTTAACTTACTTGATCATTTTGTTCTTAATTTATTGCAGAATCCTACACCCCAGCACTAGGAGGTATATACAATGTGCTGCTTGTTCAATGTGGCTTTCAGAGTAACACCAAATCTGGAGATCATGTACATTTGCAACTCACATCATATCCTCTTTATGAAGTGGCAGAAAAAAGAAATAAAGAAACCCACTGAAAAGCCCATTTTCTTTCTTTTGAAGCCGACAAAATGCACAAATTATGGCCTGAGCTTAATTCTATGGTTTATACCTTTGCATAATCAGATAAGTGAGCTTGAACTCTATACTTCCAGTTTATAGCAAGGTAAACTTAAACATACAGTCGGATCCAGAAATCCAGGAGAAGGAGAGAGGGGAGAAAAGACCCTGAACAGCAGAGCTCTTTTCCAGGGAGTGATGGATGCTTCACTTCCTCATTCCAAGAGAAACTGGGCTTAGTCGCACCTCCGGGGGAACAAGCTGCTTCACTGCATAACCTCCTTTCTTCCATAAGCCTCCTCCAGTAGACTATCCCTACACTTAAGAGTCAAGCTTATAGCCATTTCAGCCCATGCAGAGAAACCATCACAGCATCTGAAACAGAGATGCCTGCCTGCCTGCAAACAACCAAACAGGCAAGCAAACAATAGACATGAGCAAGCCGTAATCAATGGCACAATTTCTGGCATGCATTCATGTGCTGAAGGGATGGGGCCATAAGTCAGTGGTGAGAGTGCAAGTGCTTTGCATGCAGGAGGTTGCAGATTCCATGCCTGGTATCCCAGATTAACAAGGTCTGAGGTCTTGGGGTCTTGCTAGTCACAACAGACAGCCTAGACAGGCCCATTGTATGTTTACATGTAGCTGCATGCCTTTCTCCTCAAATATTACAGTTTTTGCCATAAAATATATGGGGGTGCAGGTTCGAAACCTGCCATCTGTTCCAGAAAAACAGTCAAGTGGACTTTCCACATGAGGGGGTTATGCTTTCCCTTAGGACAATGGTCTCTTCCACACAGATCATCCCAACTTGTGAACTGCTCCCATGGCAGAGTCGATGCGACATGCTGACTGGTTTCAAATTCTCTATTAGACAGGGGGCTTGTTAGAGACCAGTCACTCTCCCTGTGTCTCTCTTCTTCTCTTTATAATCTACCTCATGAGATTGGCAGCATGCAGGGCCTGCTGCGACACACTCCTTAGAGCAGGCACGGGCAAACTCGGCCCTCCAGATGTTTTGGGACTACAACTCCCATCATCCCTAGCTAACAGGACCAGTGGTCAGGGATGATGGGAGTTGTAGTCCCAAAACATCTGGAGGGCCGAGTTTGCCTATGCCTGCCTTAGAGGCTGGATCTACTGCCTCCTCAGCAGCCCCCTCCCTCAATGCTGCCTCCACAGTGGCCTCCTGATGGAGGCACTCCTGGACTTCTCCCATCCCTAGGGAGGAAATGGCACGGGCTTCCTTCTGGGGTCCCCTGGGCTCCACACCCACCCAGCATGATTCAGAGCTTGCCCCTTTTACCCCCACAACAGACTTTGATTCCCACTCCAACTATTGGGTAAGGTTGATTTGATTCCCCACCTCCACTGTTCCTCATGTAGATCTTCAATCCCCTCTTCTTCCCTGGTTGATGGTGGAGAAGCCATTTTGTACTTCTCCTCAGGTGTCAAAATGTATTGGGGCCTGCCCTGGCACCATGTACCCTCAGCACCTTGGAAGAAAGACAAAATACGATAATTAGATACAAAGCAGCTAAGCCTGCTATCCTGCACAAGTGTTTGGGGGGATAGGTAAAGGTAAAGGGACCCCTGACCATTAGGTCCAGTCGTGACTGACTCTGGGGTTGCAGCGCTCATCTCGCTTTATTGGCCAAGGGAGCCGGCGTACAGCTTCCGGGTCATGTGGCCAGCATGACTAAGCCGCTTCTGGCGAACCAGAGCAGCGCACGGAAACGCCGTTTACCTTCTCGCTGGAGCGGTACCTATTTATCTACTTGCACTTTGAGGTGCTTTCGAACTGCTAGGTTGGCAGGAGCAGGGACCGAGCAATGGGAGCTCACCCCGTCACGGGGATTCGAACCGCCAACCTTCTGATCAGCAAGTCGTAGGCTCTGTGGTTTAACCCACAGCGCCACCCACGTCCTGTTTTGGGGGATAGGTCCCAATTAAATCAATGGGAATTATTTCTGAGTAGACATGCACACAGTTGTCCTGCTAAACATTCCAGGGGTTGTAATAACAACTATAGACAATATAGTAGCTTTAAGACCTAAACTCCTGTCTTGCCCTGCATTCTGATAACTGCTCCATGATGTCATGGCGTGTTATAATCAGCAAATACCAGAATAGTGATGATGAGAATACAAGACACACTCATTTATTTATTTTTAATATGCAGGGAGATTGCTTAAAGTGAGGAGATTCTTTATTTATCTTGTGGATTAAAAATAGCTAAATAGTTACCCGTCGCCCACTCCAAGGGAACAGTTAAAAGAAAATGTGATCATAGAAACATATTTCAGTGTTATCCTAGTTTACTTCAAACATGGACCTTTTTCTTTTTGAAAAGCAGTGTTGCTTCCCAGATGTTGGAGTTCATGTACCACGTGGGCTATTTCAAAAAATATGTATTTTATTCAGATATACAAAGCCACTAATTAATAACAAGAAGGCACAATGGGAGTTTTCTGGTTGAAACCACAGCAGAAAACTGAGTAGAATAGTGCATATGCTTGAGGAAAAAAATTATGCTGTTCACCCTCCTAGTGGTTCTGCTATGTCATCTAGTATCTGTCACAAGGTGCGACATAATGAATTATGACATGAAATAACCATTGCGTTGACCCACCAAGGCAAAACCAAATGCAAAATTATTCATTCTGACCAAGCATGTCAGAAATTTTGAAAAAGTCATCCTCCTCACCCATTTATTCATGAGGCACATTCTGTCATAGATCCAGTTAAAGAGTTCTAGCTAATGGGCATACAATATTATTATTATCGCCTCTCATTTCTGCAACACTCTTAGGACATGTAATGCAGTGCACTGTAGAATTCCTATTTTATTCCACTTTGAGGTCAGGGAAGGGCCATAGCTTAGAGGCAGCACATCTGCTTTGCATGCGGAAGGTCCCGGGTTCAGATTCTGACATCTCCAGGTAGGGCTGAGAACGAAGCCTGTCTGAAAATCATTCCTTCATTCAAATAATATGCCACCTTTCCTCAAAAGACCTCAAGGTGGAGCTTACAGTTCTCCCTCTTCCTATTTTATTCTCAGGACAGCCCTGTGAGGAAGGTTGCCCATCTCTGCCTCTTGAGATAGGTTGCCCATCTCTGCCTCTTGCCCACCACTAGCAAGCAGACCCTAGAAAATTCCCTGGAAAGAAAGTTCATCTCCAAACCCATCGTTCAGCCCAGATACTGAGATCCAGCTCTGGCGGCCTTCTGGCGGTTCCCTCACTGCAAGGTTACAGGGAACCAGGCAGAGGGCCTTCTCAGTAGTGGCGCCCACCCTGTGGAACACCCTCCCACCAGATGTCAAAGAGAAGAACAACTACCAGACTTTTAGAAGACATCTGAAGGAAGCCCTGTATATGGAAGTTTTTTATGGCTGATGGTTTTCTGTGTTTTAATATTTTGTTGGAAACTGCCCAGAGTGGCAGTTTATAATAATATAATACTATTATTTATAATATACTACTACTAATAATAATAAAAATAAAAATAATACAGTGGTGCCTCGCAAGACGAAAATAATCCGTTCCGCGAGTCTCTTCGTCTAGCGGTTTTTTCGTCTTGCGAAGCAACCCTATTAGCGGCTTTATCCTGGAGAAGAGTGACTAGTGGGGTGCCACAGGGTTCTGTCTTGGGCCCGGTCTTATTCAACATCTTTATCAACGACTTGGATGATGGACTCAAGGGCATCCTGATCAAATTTGCAGATGACACCAAACTGGGAGGGGTGGATAACACCCCAGAGAACAGGATCACACTTCAAAACGACCTTGACAAATTAGAGAACTGGGCAAAAACAAACAAGATGAATTTTAACAGGGAGAAATGTAAAGTATTGCACTTGGGCAAAAAAAATGAGAGGCACAAATACAAGATGGGGGACACCTGGCTTGAGAGCAGTACATGTGAAAAGGATCTAAGAGTCTTGGTTGACCACAAACTTGACATGAGCCAACAGTGTGACGCGGCAGCTAAAAAAGCCAATGCAATTCTGGGCTGCATCAATAGGAGTATAGCATCTAGATCAAGGGAAGTAATAGTGCCACTGTATTCTGCTCTGGTCAGACCTCACCTGGAGTACTGTGTCCAGTTCTGGGCACCACAATTCAAGAAGGACACTGACAAACTGGAACGTGTCCAGAGGAGGGCAACCAAAATGGTCAAAGGCCTGGAAACAATGCCTTATGAGGAACGGCTAAGGGAGCTGGGCATGTTTAGCCTGGAGAAGAGGAGGTTAAGGGGCGATATGATAGCCATGTTCAAATATATAAAAGGATGTCACATAGAGGAGGGAGAAAGGTTGTTTTCTGCTGTTCCAGAGAAGCGGACACGGAGCAATGGATCCAAACTACAAGAAAGAAGATTCCACCTAAACATTAGGAAGAACTTCCTGACAGTAAGAGCTGTTTGACAGTGGAATTTGCTGCCAAGGAGTGTGGTGGAGTCTCCTACTTTGGAGGTCTTTAAGGAGAGGCTTGACAACCATATGTCAGGAGTGCTCTGATGGTGTTTCCTGCTTGGCAGGGGGTTGGACTCGATGGCCCTTGTGGTCTCTTCCAACTCTATGATTCTATGATTCTATGATTCTATGATTCTAGCGGATTAGCGCTATTAGCGGATTAGCGGCTATTAAAGCCTTAGCGGCTTAGCGGCTAAAAGGCTATTAGCGGCTTAGCGGCTTAGAAAAAGGGGGGGAGCAGGAAAAAATCGGAACACTCGCAAGACGTTTTCGTCTTGCGAAGCAAGCCCATAGGGAAATTCGTCTTACGAAGCAGCTCAAAAACGGAAAACCCTTTCGTCTAGCGGGTTTTCCGTCTTGCGAGGCATTCGTCTTGCGGGGCACCACTGTAATATAATTTATAATTAAGTTGTTGTTGTTGTTGTTGTTGTTGTTGTTGTTGTTGTTGGAGCCTTAGGCTGAAACAGGTTCCCAACCCCTGCCATAACACTTCCTCAGTCACAACACAATTATAAAACAAGTACAGTGGTACCTCGGGTTACAGACGCTTCAGGTTACAGACTCCGCTAACCCGGAAGTAGTACCTCCAGTTAATAACTTTGCTTCAGGATGAGAACAGAAATCATGTGGTGGCGGTGTGGTGGCAGCAGGAGGCCCCATTACCTAAAGTGGTACCTCAGGTTAAGAACAGTTTCAGGTTAAGAACAGATCTCCAGAACAAATTAAGTTCTTAACCCGAGGTACCACTGTAACAGGTTTGGCGAAATGGGAAGAAGAAGAGGAAGAGTTTGGATTTGATATCCCGCTTTATCACTACCCGAAGGAGTCTCAAAGCGACTAACTTTCTCCTTTCCCTTCCTCCCCCACAACAAACACTCTGTGAGGTGAGTGGGGCTGAGAGACTTCAAAGAAGTGTGACTGGCCCAAGGTCACCCAGCAGCTGCATGTGGAGGAGCGGGGAAGCAAACCCGGTTCACCAGATTACGAGTCCACTGCTCTTAACCACTACACCACACTGGTTGGAGGGATAGGAAGCGGGAGAAGGAAACTGAGGAGGGTCTTTCAACCTGACCTGCTGCCTCGCCAGGAAGGGCAGCTGTGTATGGAACCAAAAGTCTCAGAACATCCTGGCATATCCCTTTTTGTTTCAGATTAGTTTCACTCCATTCACAACACTGCCAATGTGTTTTTTATGGTTTGTTTTAAGAACGGCTTGCTGCTGCTACTTCTTTTTTAATCAATTAGGCTGCACTGTAAACTCTGTTGGAGCAAGCACACATAAAATTGTTTTGCCCCTCGCTACTTTTGGTCCCCCGACCCCGACAACCTGCACTCCCAACTCAAGCCAAAGTGCACCACAATATCATCTAACAAAGGTCATGGTTGTTGCTGTGTTTTTTTTAATGGCTGTTCTGCCCAAGTGCAGATATTCCATTTCCTCTGGCAGGTACCAAAAGGCGATAGTAACATATATGAACTTGCTTTACCAGATCAGCTGCTGAGAATTACAGCACAGAAGGGCTCGCACTCATGTTCGTACGTGGGAATAGCTTAGTTAATTCAATGACTTATTCATCTCCTCTGTGGCTGAAATCCATGGTATTTGAAGATCTGCAAACTATAAGAATTTGGGTGTGGGGTGATTCCTTTATATTTAAATAAGGCCTGAAGACTTGGACATGGGGCCTGTTTGGCTCACCTATGTGCCCCTTTGGCCTGTTTGGGGCTGGGGTGTGGTGAATTCATTGGTACACGAGGGGCTAGCATGACTATTCTTGATTAAAACTAAATACTCTGGACCCAGAACTATATGACCAGAGATGGAATTTTCTGAAAATCTCTCAGAGATCTTTTGCATCCACACTATGTGTTCCACCAACGTGCCCTACATTTCAGCAGCTGCTGTCAGTGGCATGGCATCGGATGAGCACTACGGCTGGCTTGGCTTCCAAAGACTGTGTTGCTGGCAGAGAGGCCCATCCCATTTCACTGCCTGAGGCAAAGCGGGACAGTACGGTCTTGCACATGTGCTTTGTTGTTGTTTAGTCATTTAGTCGTGTCCAGCTCTTCGTGACCCCATGGACCAAAGCACGGCAGGCACTTCTGTCTTCCACTGCCTCCCGTAGTTTGGTCAAACTCATGCTGGTAGCTTCGAGAACACTGTCCAACCATCTCGTCCTCTGTTGTCCCCTTCTCCTTGTGCCCGCCATCTTTTCCAACATCAGGGTCTTTTCCAGGGAGTCTTCTCTTCTCATGAGGTGGCCAAAGTATTGGAGCCTCAGCTTCAGGATCTGTCCTTCCAGTGAGCACTCAGGGCTGATTTCCTTAAGAATGGATAGGTTTGATCTTCTTGCAGTCCATGGGACTCTCAAGAGTCTCCTCCAGCACCATAATTCAAAAGCATCAATTCTTTGGTGAACAGCCTTCTTTATGGTCCAGCTGTATGGGCTGCAGAGGTGCTATTTTTCCACCTTGTCTTTCCTACCAAATTTTCTACCTGCAGGACAGTCTGCTTTTCCCCATCCTCTGAAGCAGCACCAGGCGGAACTGAATCCTAGCTGGTAGGCAGTAGGATCTGATACTGCAAGGGACTGCTCCCTCTGCAGGGCAGCAACTGACTCTGACCAGGATCGAATCCTCCTGCTTACCAGCTGGTAAGTGAAATCTTAAGTCGTGTGTGGAGCCATTTTCTGTGCCTACCATGAATCGCTTCCCTGCCAGGAAGCCACCCACAGCCGACCAGCACAACCTGAGGATTGAATCCGGTCAACGGCAGGATTCAATGCTTTGTGGTTCCTGTTGCAGCTCCTTCCCATGTGCAGTCCACCCCAATTGCCATCCCCGCCTCACTTACCGGAGACCTGCACACAATTTTGCAGGGCTCTAATGAGATCTTTCCAGAACCAGAAAGCCACCACAGCTGCTTTGCTTCTCCGGTGGTGGCATAGCTGTCAACATTTCCCTTTTTTAAAGGGAAATTCCCTTATTCCAAATAGGATTCCTCACAAGAAATGGGAAATGTTGACAGCTATGGGTGGTGGTGGTGGGGCACCCATAGAGTTGCCCCTCAGATTCTACCACCTGAGGCAACTGAAGGAAGGAGAAATCATTATGGGTTGTGTTAGTGGTGTGATACATTGCCAGTGAAGTAATAATCATGCTATAGATTCAGGGTAAACCCTAGAAATTAACAAATGCCAGGGTTTTGATTATTTGGGATATGTATTAAAGTGCAGAACTATGCCAGACAAGGGAATCCATGAAATTCCTGGGCTGGCTTATGAAAACCGGCTTGCCAGGCTTACTGAAGAAGAAACCTGTTAGCATGTCAAAAGGTGTGGATGGGCCACTGGGGAGAGGAATCCTTTAGCCTGATGCCAAGGTGATGGGGTGTGATGGAGGAGACAGGAAAAAGGAGTTTTTGAGCAAGAGTTGCTGGAAGAGAGAAGGAGGAAGAAGAAGAGCTGGAATCCATCTTTGGGTGAGGCTGGCTGCAGGCAGCTTGTGCTACTGTCTCTTGAAATGACCATGCTATAAGATCTGGACTCCCTCCATGCAGACTGAAGGTGTAGGTACTTGAATAAACCATATTTCTTAATGTCACAATAGTCTCCGCCATGTCTTCCATTCTCCAAAGGGACACAAAGCCTGTGTGGATGTCTGGGCTCTTGCCACTGCTCAGCAGAGAGAGGGCCAGGCACTTGGCTTTTGTAACAATAAGAACAAACCTGCTTCTGAGATATACTTCCGACCACAGAACAACTCACAACCTCAGCTTCAGGGGGAAATGTCTGAGTCAGTGGTCAGAATGTCTAGGCAAGCATAAGCTCTGGGCTTTAGAAAACCAAAACATTCGAAGGGTTGTAGGCTGAGGGAGGCTGTTCAATCTGCTCCCCCAACAACGTTAATAACGTAGCAAACCTCCTTTGTGTCCCTTACTGTGGTTTTCCCCCCTCCTAAATTAAAAAGTCCCTTTCTGTACGTGGAAAATGCAGAGGCTTGAACTATTTCTGGTTAATGAGGAATAGGTCTCATTCTTACTTCCCAGTGTTTTTAAAAAAGAAATCCTGCCTTTTCCTGATCAAAATGTTTACCTTGTTTGTATTCATGTCAGGAAAAAACTTGTAAGACAGCAAACAAAATCTGATACCACCTTCGTCTTTAATCTGAAGAATGCATCACTGCATGCATGGATTGTGTGTTTCAATATATATTGTTTAAGAGATCGGTTGCCAGAAATCCTAGGTACAGGGGCTTAACAAAAGTTTTTAAATGCATAAATGCTAACTCAGTCAATAAATGCAGATCGGAACGGAATATGCATTAGATACAAACCTCAAAATTGAGGCTAAGACAGGCTTATTGATGGCAAATTTCTGTAGCACGGCATTATGGTCTTGCTCCTTTTACATATTTTTTGTTTCAAGAAAGGGACCAGGGCAGAAAAAAGGGGGCTGGTTCACAATTTTCCAAAGCCAGTCCCAGCCCCCCGGGTGGCTGGGTGGGGATCATCAATTCTCATCTGGAATCAGCCTAGTAATAATTTCATGAGGCAAAGCATCTCTTCCTGAGCATCTTTCCCCACAAATAAGTATTCTATATGGGGAGGGGGGAGCTATGATCCCTAGGTGAGAACTCCGTACAATATCCTCCTGGATGGAATTTAAACAAAGTATCCATCTGCTAAGATTAGCTTTCTTATTAGAATGCTATAAGGATGCAGAATCCAAAATGCTGTCCAAATGCAAACTTTGATATGCTGGGGGTGGGTGGGTGGGTGGGTTGGGGGTGTTAAGAGAAAGGGTTAGGACCGAGAGGGAAGGGAAGGAGGCAAATTGTGCCATGACATTCATGCTCGACTGATGAAAACTTTCTCGAAACCTTGCTGCCCCCTCCCAATATTTTACTTACTTGCTTATTTATTTATTTATTGTAATTCCAAATCCCTAACACTCTACAACAATGTCGCATTTTAATGTAATATCGTCTCCTCCGATGCATATTCATGAAATAAAAATCTTGGCAGTGGCACAAGAAAAGGGGGATGAAGTGTGTTTGGCGGAGTGCGTCACATTTCCAGACCAGCGGATTTTTTGATTAAAGTCCCTTATCCGTTTTATCATGCATATCCACTCTCTGATTAAAGTGATCTGGAGCTGACACTCACAATGTCAGAATGCACTGAGACCCTTCACACAAAACATGGTTGGAATTTATATCCTTAAAGGAAAAAGGAGAAAGCGAAGGAGGGAGGGAGAGAGAGAGGCCAGCAAATACTTGCTAGGGTAATTTAAGCATATAGGTATATAGATAGGTATTGAAGTAAGAATTTCAACTAGTGCTAAGGCCTATATGCTCTCACTTTAATATTTGCTTTGCGGGGGGGGGGGGACTTCTGAGATACAGCTGAATGAGTTACTGGAGAAGAATAAAGCCACCTCGCCAAATATTCACAATGTCAAAAATTACTGGGAGAAGGCTCACCTGGCTGAATATTTGCAATTTTACAAATTATTGGGGGAAGGGGGAAATATTCACTTCAACAAATATTCACAGATTTACAAATTACTGAAAAAAGAATCACCTCGCAGAATATTCACAATGTTATAAATTAGGGGGAAACAATTCACTTCGATGAATAGTCACGAGGTTTTAATGCTTTTGTTCTCCTGGCCGTTGCTTCCTTCCTGATCTTGAGATCCTGTGCAGACTTACTTGGGGGTAAATCTTTTAGGAATTATGCCCTGTTGAATGCAGTGAGGGATCTCCCAATGCATTAGGCTGGGAAAGGACTCTTTGAGAAGCACTAGCTAGAGACAGGATGCCTTGGAGCACACCAAGAACAAGATTTCAGGGTTGAGGAACTTTGGGCCTTTTGTTGTAGGACTCCAACTCCCATCAGCCCAACCAACACAATCAATGATGAAAGAATGATTGGAATTGTAGTTCAGCAGTATCTGGAGGGATGCAAGTTCCTCACCCATCTTCCTTGAGAGGGAGGTTCATAGGAGAATTGGAGGACCTTATGATAACCCAGTATGCACCTTAATAGAACACTACCTCCAGTCGTATCCTAGCAGAAGAGTGCCAACTTGAATAAAATAATGGGGGGCAGGTAAACCCCAACCAAAAGCTGCCACACACAAGCACCATTTGAATGGCAAGGCCCATTGACTTTGGGGGGCAGCCCCCTCAAATATTGGGCAGTTGAATTGATCTCAGATTTGGTTCCTATGCCTGACAGGTAGCTTCAACCTCCCCTCCCAGTTCTAGGAACTAAGCCAGATATCCATCAGTCTCCATTACACAAAAACCTGCAGCTCCCTAACTACACAATATGAGGTCACCTTTCCAACTTTGCACAGCAGCATGTCTCATAATTTGCCCCCCTTCAGACCAGCAATGAAAGAAACATGGAGGAACCCAGACTGTGTTTTATTGTTTGCTATTGCACATGCTTACACTTTTTGGATTTCTCCACAATAGCAAGGAAAATGATGAAGGGTTTGGTCATGGACGAATAAAAGTTAAAAAGGAATGAGCAACTATATTTAACGGCGTGGGTACCGCAGTGCAGCAGACTTTACCAAGTCAGTTTATTGCATTGAACACATTAGTTCATCTCTCCTTAATTGTTTGTTTTGCTTTTGTTGTTACAGGTGGTCTCCATAATTGTGTACCTTATAATTTGCACCCAAATAGAGACATCTCCCCCCCCCCCATTTATCAGCAGACTTTAATAGCAGAGATAGCATTCATGGGCCATATCACTGTTAATTAAGACTGAAAGCATTTATCAATTAATCAGTTCAATTGATCTACTAATTCATTAATTACAGCGTTTTAATTGAACCTGTCTCCTAGTAAAAAGGTGTTTGGCGCTGATGGCGGTATTATGAACAGTCTATGTAACATCGCTTAAATGCATGGTCCAGATCATTCAACAAAACTGTTTTCCAGGCGTGGAGGGAGAAAGCTCTGAGAAAAAGGTTTAGCCAATTAATTTTTCTGTCTCAGAATAATGTTACAGGCACAAAGGTATGGCCAGTGTAAAGCAGATTATCCATCTTCAGGGAGTAAATGATATGGCTCTAGTTCAGGAATGAGGAATCTCAGGCCCACAGACGGCAGGTATACCCTCTAGACTTTTCCTTCTGGTCCTCAAAAGTCTCCCCAGGTCACACACCTTCTCCCCTGGCCACAGCCTTCAATGGTCCTGCCTCACATCCCATGATCATGATGATATTATTTATCACCTTTGCTCGTCTTAAAGTGATTTAACAAAAGAAAATACAACCACATCAAACCAGTTTAAAAGCCAAATTTTAAACAACGTGGAATGTGCAAAATGCTGATCCAAAATTCCTAACAGAAATTATATGAGGAAGCTGTAGAACAGAGAGGAACACTGGTGGATCAAGGGCAAAAACTAAATCCCCAGACAAGGCTCAAAGAAATCAGGTGTATGAACAGGAAAATGGCATCCTCAGCAGCCTAATTTCTCCATGTTGAAACAGCAAGTCTCACATCTCTTGTGTAACTCCTCAGACCATGGACCTTGTCAGTGATTCTAAGGTGTGATCTTCCCATACACTACAGAATATATATATATATATATATTATTGGTGCAGTACCTTTCTATTGCATTTAAAGAATGCTAAAGTGGGTTTGGGGTATTTTTCAGTCACACCTTTTTAAAAATTACAATAAAATGCCAGACCCAAATAATTACATTTGGGGTAGATATATTTGTACAATGCAATGCTGCAATCCTAAGTGCATTTGCTCGGAGGTATGTTCTCTTGAATTCCATAAGGCTTACTTCAACACAAATGCATTCAGAATTGCAGCGTAAAGGCTCTCTCTTTTGATTTCTAGCTGATTTTCAGCAGAGGGCTGATGGGAAAGGAGGGGAGCTGGGTTATAAATCCTGTTTTAGTGTTTTGCTATTTATGCAAATTTCCAAATAGAAAGGCATATGGCGTCAAAGTAGCATTAACTATCTGCTTTTCACCAGATCTCTCACTGCCGCATTAGAAGGAAAAGGGAAATGACTCAGGGGAGGGGGGTGTATAGAGAAGTGGAATGTCATATCTAAATGTCATATTGGATTTCTATTGTCTCTCTTAAGCGCCCCAGGTTCTCTTCAACTGCTGTGCTTTCCGCTGGCTGGGCCCCTGGTGAAAGCCTCTTGCACACAGAGGTCGTTGACTGCCACCATCAAATTCCCCTCCACATGCAGAAGAATTTCCCTTTCTGGAACCAAACATTTCATCCAATCCCATGCTGCAGTTATTGGAACAGGTTTGGATTCTTACAAATGCAAAACTGGCATAGAAAGCACCCTTGCCACAAGCCAACCACCAAGGATGACCTTCTCTAAATAAACTTTTTTAGTTTATTTAGACACATTTATTAACTGCATCATCCAAAATAATGATACAAATAATCTCTAAGCAGTGTACAAAAAAATGATACAATACAATAAAGCACAGATAAAATCAGAAATCAAGTATGCAGAACTCAGTCAGATGTCTCGGCCCAGCATAACTGAAGGAACGTCTCCACCCCCATCGTTCAGCCCAGACACTGAGGACCACCTCCGAGGGCCTTCTGGCGGTTCCCTCACTGCAAGAAGTGAGGTTGCAGGGAACCAGACAGAGGGCCTTCTTGGTAGTGGCACCCGCCCTATGGAACACCCTCCCTTCAGATGTCAAGGAAATAAACAACTATCTGACTTTTAGAAGACATCTGAAGGCAGCCCTGTTTAGGGAAGTTTTCGATCTTTGATATTTTATCAAAGAGTGGTGTAATGGTTAAGAGCGGTAGTCTCGTAATCTGGTGAACCGGGTTCACATCTCCGCTCCTCCACATGCAGCTGCTGGGTGACCTTGGGCTAGTCACACTTCTCTGAAGTCTCTCAGCCCCACTCACCTCACAGAGTGTTTGTTGTGGGGGAGGAAGGGAAAGGAGAATGTTAGCCGCTTTGAGACTCCTTTGGGTAGTGATAAAGCGGGATATCAAATCCAAACTCTTCTTCTTTATTGTGTTTGTAATATTCTGTTGGGAACCACCCAGAATGGTTGGGGTATAAATAATAATAATAATAATAATAATAATAATAATAATAATAATAATAATAATAATAATAATTATTATTATTATTATTATTATTATTATTATTATTATTATTATTATTATTATTTCCAGCGGACACCTAAAACAGTATAGTGAGGATGCATGACTAATAATAATAATAATAATAATAATAATAATAATAATAATTTTATTTTATTTTACCCCACTCATCTGACTGGGCTGCCCCAGTCACTCTGATATCAATAGACAGAGAGTTCCAAACCATAGGTATTGCTACACTAAAATATAACATTGTATAACATTATGCATGTTGTAGAGAAAGTTGATAGAGCCTAGCTTTTCTCCTTCTTCCAGCGTACAGTGGTAACTTGGGTTACAAGCGCTTCAGGTTACAAACTCCGCTAACCCAGAAGTAGTTGCTCCGGGATGTGAACTTTGCACCAGGATGAGAACAGAAATCGCGTGCCGCCGGCATGGCGGCAGTGGGAGGCCCCATTAGCAAATGTGCCCCTCAGGTTAAGAACAGACCTACGGAATGAATTAAGTTTGTAACCCGATGTACGACTGTACTAGAATTTGGGGACATACAGTGAAGCTGAATATTGGAAGACTCGGACAAGAGAAAGTGCTTTTTCACACAGCACATGTAGTTAAACTATGGAACTTGCTCCACTAAGCTGTATTAATGGCCATCAACTTGCATGCCTTTAAAAGAGGATTCAACAGATTCATGGAGGACAAGACTATCAATGGCTACTAGTCACGATGGCTATATTCCATGGGTAGGCAAACTAAGGCCCGGGGGACGGATCCGGCCCAATCGCCTTCTAAATCCGACCCATGGACAGTCTGGGAATCAGCGTGTTTTTACATGAGTAGAATGTGTCCTTTTATTTAAAATGCATCTCTGGGTTATTTGTGGAAACTGCCTCGTGTTTTTACATGAATAGAATGTGTGCTTTTATTTAAAATGCATCTCTGGGCTATTTGTGGGGTATAGGAATTCGTTCATATTTTTTTTCAAAATATAGCCCAGCCCTCCAAAAGGTCTGAGGGACAGTGGGCTGAAAAAGTTTGCTGACCCCTGCGTTCCAACGCCAATGTCTGAGGCGGCATGCCCCTTAGTACCAGCTGAATCACAAGTGAAGAGAGCACTACTGTGCTCAGGTCCTGCTTGCAAACTTCCCAGGGGCTTCTGCTTGGTCACTGTGATAACAGAGTGTAGGACAAAGTGGACCATTGGCCCGGTGCAGCAATAGTTCTTATGGGATAGCTCAGTCAGTAAAGCATGAGACTCTTAATCCCAGGGTAGTGGGTTCGAGCCCCCACATTGGGCAAAAGATTCCTGCATTGCAGGGGAGATGGACTAGACGACACTGATGGTCCTTTCCAGCTCTATAATTTTATGATTCTGTGACTTCCCATACATAACACATTGTATGTATGGGGAAAAGCTGACATTACAAAGCCACTGTGTAGGTACTGGAACAGGAAGTGGTGCTATTTTTTTGGTCACTTACTGTAAGGGACTGGCAAGGCTCTGATGAGTGTGTAGCAGAGCTATTCCGCCTGGCTTTGAATTTGAACTTAGCCTGATCTTTAATTCCCCCTTCCTTCCCTCTCCCTCCCCTTTTTATGAAGATTACCCGCTCTGGGATCCCACAGCTAATTCTCCCCTGGTCTCCTCGCTGACCCAAATAGGACTAATTTAGCCAGCTAGCCCTGGTGATCATCTAATGTTTATTAGATGGATTTTTGAATTCTGAATTTGTTATTCACGTTTTATACTGTATTTTATGCTGTTTTTGTTGCATCAATCAAGTGTTTTAAATTTGTTGTTAGCCACCCTGAACCCGGTTTTCTGAACCGGGAAGGACGGGGTATAAATATATTATTATTATTATTATTATTATTATTATTATTATTATTATTATTATTATTATTATTATTATTAACAGAGGCAGGGGGCGGAGGCTGACCTAAGAAAGGGGTCAGAGATACTGAAAAACAAAACAAAAAACCTGTTTATGCAGGCTACGACCACAGCCAGGATGGAAATAAGATTTTGTACCAAACCAAGGAGAAGCAGCAGACTAAATTAATGGACTATGCTGAAATGGCAATACTTATGGGAGCAATAAGGAACCCAGAGGAAAAACACTTTATAAAATACGGGGAAAATACGTGCATTATCTAAAATGTTATTGTATACACATATAAGTTCATTAGCAGGATTAAATTAAACCTAACAGTTAAAAAAATAACTAGGGAGTAATTATTAATTGGAGTAAAGAAGGAGATTCAGTGGTATAAATTAAAAAAAATAAGAAACTGCAAAAAGAGGGGGGATTCTGTTTGTTTGTTTGTTTGTTTGTTTGTTTTCAGAGACATCCCTGATTTAGACAAGCCATCCCTGTTTCTGATTTGACCCTGGAATATCCCAATTTCCCTTAGGATGTCCCTATTTTCACTGGAGAAAGGTTGGAGGGTATGGAGTTGGAGGGTATGGAGGGTATCCGACGCCCGAGCTGTCTGAAGGCAATCCTGAATACGGAAGGTTGTTTTTTAAAAAATGTTTTATTATGCTTTTATATATGTTGGAAGCTGCCCGGAGTGGCTGGGACAACCCAGTAAGATGTGTGGAGTATAAATAGTAAAATTATCATTATGGAATGGGATGTCCCTATCTTCAGCAGAGAAATGTTGGAGGGTACGCTCTCCTTCTTTTGAAAGAACAACAGAGAAAGAGAGAGAGAGAGGGAGAGAGAGAGAGAGAGAGAGAGAGAGAGAGAGAGAGAGAGACGCTTTGCATTATGACAAGGGAAATGTCACTTAGTCTACAGACACTGCTCTGGAGGGCTGTAAAGTTAAGAGTGGAAGATCCATGTATGTAATAAGAATGGGCGGTAAATCAGAACAGGGGAGGGAGAGAGAAGAGTGAAAAAGAGCAAAAATGTGCTCTTGTTCCCCATCCCGCCCCCCTGAAAAGCATCCACATTGTGTGGGTTTTGGTGTATCCATTTTGCATTCTGCCCGATAATGTACCATGCCCACTGCAGTATTTGAAAGCAGCAGGGTTATTTTCCCCATTCTAATTGATGAACAGCTGTGCGGTAATAGACTACAAAGCACAGCTTCACTGATCTCTCCTCAGGCCACTCCAGGAACTGAAAGCTCCACAGGGAATCGGAGGAGAATGAAAGGCGTCCCCCGCCTTCCCCTCCATTATTATTTTATTTTTAAATAAATAAATACATTTTCAAAATGTCTCCCCATTCTCTCTCCCTCTCTCTTTCTCCCTCTCTATTTTAGCACTTCATAACAGCAATAATTAACTCCAATTTCTCCTTAGAGAGAAAGCAGCTGCTCTGGTTCGTCCCACAGCATAGCACCATCATGCTTTGCACCAGTCAGAGGATGATAGTGGGATGATTTCATTCTCTTTCTTTCTTGAAAGAGAACATCGGGTGTTTTGATTGCTAGCTGGCTGTGGCATTTATTTATCTATTTGCTTGCCTATTTGTAGGTATTTTGCTAAGTATAGGTGGCCTACCTTTGCCAAGTGCCCAGGAAAGGAAATCCAGGGGCCTGCAGATTAGCTTAAGCCTCTGACAGACAACTGCTTCCTATGCATATCACTGAAGTCACATGGGGACTGGGCATGCCAAACTGGATCCCAAGAAACTCTTGTATGAACTGGGCCTCTGAGGATGCCTCTCTGTAAGCCCTCTTCCCACAGATCTGCCACACAAGTGTAATTTGCACAAATGATGCCAATGAGAGCGTGCATACCCTCCAACATTATTACTCCAATGAAAATAGGAATGTCCTATTCCATCCCAGTAGTGATGTATGGAAGTGAGAGCTGGACCATAAAGAAGGCTGATCGCCAAAGAATTGATGCTTTTGAATTATGGTGCTGGAGGAGACTCTTGAGAGTCCCATGGACTGCAAGAAGATCAAACCTATCCATTCTTAAGAAAATCAGCCCTGAATGCTCACTGGAAGGACAGATCCTGAAGCGGAGGTGCCAATACTTTAGCCACCTCAGGAGAAGACTCCCTGAAAAAGACCCTGCTGTTGGGAAAGATTGAGGGCACAAGGAGAAGGGGACGACGGAGGACGAGATGGTTGGACAGTGTTCTTGAAGCTACTTACATGAGTTTGACCAAACTGCCGGAGGCAGTGGAAGACAGGAGTGTCTGGCGTGCTCTGGTCCATGGGGTCACGAAGAGTCGGACACGACTAAACAACAACAAATTTCATTATTACTATTACTACTACTATTACTATTACTATTACTATTACTATTACTATAAGAAGAGGAAGAAGAGTTTGGATTTGATATCCTGCCTTTCACTCCCTTTAAGGAGTCTCAAAGCGGCTAACATTCTCCTTTCCCTTCCTCCCCGACAACAAACACTCTGTGAGGTGAGTGGGGCTGAGAGACTTCAAAGAAGTGTGACTGGCCCAAGGTCACCCAGCAGCTGCATGTGGAGGAGCGGGGAAGTGAACCCGGTTCCCCAGATTATAAGACTACCACTCTTAACCACTACACCACACTGGCTCTCTATTACTATTACTACTACTACTATTATACCCCACCCATCTGACTGGGTTGCCTGGGTTCCAACATATATAAAAACGTAATAAAATATTACACATTAAAACAACAACTTCCCTGTACAGGGTTGCCTTCAGTTGTCTTTTAAAGGTTGTATAGTTACTTATTTCCTTGGCTTGGGAGTCACATAGCCATAGCTTCCAACATTTCTCTGAGGAAAATAGGGACATCCTAAGGAAAAGCAGGACGTTCCAGGATCAGTTCAGAATCTGGGATGGCTTCTGTAAATCCATGATTGTCCCTGGAAATTAGGGGCACTTGGAGGGTCAGAAATTATACATGTTGCTCTGCGCACCTTTGCTTATGACCCTGCCTGCCACCAGCAGTGAGCAGGTTGGGAACCTCGTCTCCTCCCTTGTTATTCACCTCATGGGTCATCACAAGCAGGGAGATGGGAGTGAACACACAATGGAAGGGAATTGTGGCTTCACAAGTCCTCAGCCTGTGTTTTGCTCGTAGCTTTGCCACTGAAGCAGGGTGAAAGCATCTCTGACACTTAATGTCCTGCAACTGTCATGAGCCCTGCAATTCTGGTACCATGAAACTGTCAGCAGAGCGGGTCACATAAAGCCCTCAAACACCCTGAAAGAACACATGAGGGATCACACAGCCTTGCCCGACCTTCACCCTAAGAAGAGCCTGCTGAATCAAGCTACTGGCCCATCTTGTCCAGGATCCCATTCTCACAGTGACCAACCAGATGGCTGTAGGAAGCCCACAGACAGGATCTGAGCTCAACACCCTTCCTGCAGTTCCCAGCAACTGGTATTCAGAAACATTAGCGCCTCCAGCTATGGAGAAATAAAAAAATTCCTTCCAGTAGCACCTTAAAGACCAACTAAGTTAGTTCTTGCATGCACACTTCTTCAGGCAGATCATACCTGTAATGGGAATTGGGGTTGCTTGTGCGTAAACTGCAAACTGCTCCAAGCTAGCCGTATAGCTAAAACTTTCGCTGGTTTGACAGCCCTTGAAACGCGACTGTCTTAGTCACTGGCAGAATCCGTCAGTGGGCGGGACCTAAATTTCTTCCAACAGAAAAGTTGCTTGACTCCAAGTCTCCTCCTAGATTCTCTGCGTGGAAGCCTTCTGCGCAGCATGGGCGTGCCAAGCGGAGGTCCTGTGCTCTCTCCGCTGATTTCACTGGAAGAGTCTCTGAGCCTCCCCTCCGCCTTACTCTCAGCTTCCTCTTTCTCCCTGGTGTCCCCTGGATTTCTTTCCCCCGTGGAAGCTCTCTCTCTCTCCTTGCTAGTTCCCTCCCCTGCATCACTGGAGCGACTTTCCTCTCCTCTTCCCTCTGATGGCAGTTCCCTGACAATACCCATCAGGTTTAGTAGCCACTGATAGCCTCCATGAATTTGTCTCTTTTAAAGCCATCCAGGTTTTTGTGGCCATCACTGCCTCCTGTGGGAGCCGGTTCCATAGTTTAACTACGCGCTGTGTGAATAAGTACTTTATTTTGCCTGCCCTGACTGTGCCCCATTTGTACACACTCCACCGCAGCCACACACAGCGGAAACGCTTCCCAGCTGACCGCATGCTCAGATGAAATGTGGGTGAGCTCTACACACCTAGAGCTATTTCGCATGAAGAGGGACCCTGGTTGGGCCACATGCATAGAGTTCTTTCCCATGCCAGCTGAATGAAGGGGTGATAAGGAAGCATTTCAATGGTGCACTGCAGTTGGCACAGTTGTGGCACATGGTACCAACACGAAATAGATGTCCGCATAGCAAATAGATTTCTTTTTGGAAAGGGAATTCTGGACATCCATTTATAAAATAAAGCAAAATCCAACACCGTCAAAAGAAAGCACATTGAATTAATACATAAACATCTCAAACATCCCACACAGTGATGATAATCACTGTTCTTCCATGTTCATCCCAAGTACGTAGATGATTCAAATCATGCTGCATTTTTTCCCCAGCTGAGGAATAACTATGAACAACACACCGCAAAAATATCTTCCTAGGGTCTTGGTTTTTCATGAATGGTCTGCAACCAGATGAATATGAGTATGAACCCTAACTTACTGACTGAAGGAACTATATATTACACTCAATGGAGAGGTTACCATTGACTTCATTAGGCTGTGGGTGTCAACCCAGGCCACTTTTTCTTTCTTTAGCCTATCCTTATCACGATTTATTTAACGCAAGCTTGGGAAGGAGTTGTGAGAACCTGAAAGCTGCAGCCCAGCCTTGCTCTGCTAACCAGAGAGGCTTACTAAAGCCTACATCAGCCATGACAGGGCCCTATAATAGAGTCCTGTTCGAAATGGAGTGTCTGGATGAAACCTGTCTCTAGGACTCAGAATTCAGAGCAAGATAAGAACCTAGTCAGCTAGGTCAAGCACAGATAAGGGTCTGGAGTAGAGCTGACGGTGACAGATTGGTACCGATTTGGCCAAGTGATAGAAGTGATGAGACCAGAGCTGGCAGCTGTGAGGAAGAGATTAACAGAGAAGGTCACAGAGGGATATAGTTCTCAAGCTGCGGTTACTTCTGCTTTAATGCAAAAGACTGGAAACAGTGGTGAAAGGATCTTCCAAAATGGCACACCATGAGGGGGAGAATTCTGATCTGACAGGCTACACTATCTCATGGTATTTGATTCTCAGGCTGAGTGGAAATTTCATTCCCTCAAATGTCTTTCTCCAAAAGGGAGCCAGGGTCCTAGATTCCCAAAGGCCAGAAGACAACAATGTGATAGGTGCCCCAAGATGGTACTCTGCACGTAAACGAATCAAGAAACCATTACACCTACAATGTCCAAGTGACCCCTAATGATAAGTAGTTGTGGGCTGTGAAGAATAGCCTGGAGAGAGTCGGGTGCTAGGAACTAGGAGTCCTAGGGCAAAGCAGGAAGCAGAACAGGACAACAAGCCAGGAGGCAGGACCAACACCCAAGCCTAGACACACAAGAGCTCAGGTAGGCCTTGTTGCTCAAGCAAAGCACCAATGGGACACGAAGCACTCTTACAGGCCCCATTTCCCCCCATGCATTTAAACCACAATGCTACCACTTTAAACAGCCATGACTTTCCACAAAGAATCCTGGGAACTGCAATTTGTTAAAGATGATGAGAGTTGGTAGAAGAACCCTATTCCCCTCATACTCAAACTCAGGACACAAGGGAGAAACATGCTAAGAGGAAGACACACTTGGCAAATCCACACTGTGATCAACTCCCACCCGGAAACCAATGTCCCCACAGTGGAAGGACGTGTGGATCGAGAATTGGCCTCCACAGTCACTTACGGACTCATGCCATAAACCGTGTTTATGGAAGACAATCTTACTCGGCTATGAGTGATTGCCAAAGAAGAAGAAGAAGACCACATTGCACTCATAACGTGAGGGGCCTGGTCAGAAGATTCCCCTCACAGAACTACAATTCCCAGAGTGGTTTAACAAACAGTCCCTTTCCCCAAGGAACTCTGGGAATTGCAGTGAGGGGAAGAGGGGAACAGGGAAACAGGCAGATCGCTGCACCAGCATGGAAATGGCACAGTAGCTGGGCCTAGATCAGGTTCGGTGCTGTCACGTGATGGCAGTGGGGCTGGTTCGGGGTCAAATGAATCCCGGACCAGCTCAGCTATATGTCCCACCCTCCCCCTGGAAAGCTCCATCCAAGGCATCCGCTGGCATGCTTGGCGACTAGAAATTGGCACCCCATGCCTACAATGGAGGCCAGCAAGGCTGATTGGAAGGATACTTATGTGCAGTCCAACTCTTCCTTCCCTAGTCTGGTACAAAGGGAGGTTGGATTATTCTATGGGGCAAAATCCTTCCCAAGAGAATCAAGCAGCCTCTCCCCACTTTTAACTCCATTCAAGGAACACTTAAATACTTTTTTTATTCCCTTATCCAGGATTCTGTTCACAAGTTTTATGAAGTGTTTACATTGCCGGTTTCAACTGCTTTCTGCAATGCATTTCAGTGTTCTTTAAAAATATGTTAATGTAATTTTATTATTGTAAGCTGCCCTGGGCTCCCTTTGATGAGGAAGGGTGGGTTGTAAATTTGGAATAATAAATAATAATACAAAAATTAGATCATTTGGGAAAATGTGTACTACAATATGTCTGAATTTCCTGCAGACTTCCTTACTTAAAAACAACAACAACCCACCCACAAACTGATGCAGAAATGGAGCAAACTGAACTTAATATTTGAAAAATGAGAAATAGAGATCATTGCCACACCATAAATTTAAAGCAATTTATAAAATGTATTTTTCACATGCAATATACATAATTTAAAATATAGTAAACAACAGTAGCAGCTAGTCTGTCATTTCTTGGGGAGTCTTTAAGCTGCTGTTATGCATCTTAAAGGGACGCGGGTGGTGCTGTGGGTTAAACCACAGAGCCTAGGACTTGCCAATCAGAAGGCTGGCGGTTTGAATCCCCGCGACAGGGTGAGCTCCTGTTGCTCAGTCCCTGCTCCTGCCAACCTAGCAGTACGAAAGCACGTCAAAGTGCAAGTAGATAAATAGGTACCGCTCCGGTGGGAAGGTAAACGGCATTTCCGTGCGCTGCTCTGGTTTGCCAAAAGTGGCTTAGTCATGCTGGCCACATGACCCAGAAGTTGTACGCCGGCTCCCTCAGCCAATAAAGCGAGATGAGCGCTGCAACCCCAGAGTTGGCCACAACTGGAGCCAAATGGTCAGGGGTCCCTTTTGTGCATCTTAAAGCAAATTTAAAATGCTTGACTTACCCCCAGAAAATCCTAGGATCTGTAATCTTCACCTCATAGAACTACAATTCCCACCACCTTTAACAAACTACAGTTCCTGGGATGTCTTGGGGGAAGACATGTGCTTTAAAAGTGCATTAAATGTGTTTTCAGTGTACGCCGTGGATGTGATCTGAATGAAACCAAAACTGTCAGCTGCAACAAAGGCGATCTCTAATTCCAGTGTAGATTAGTCAGAAAGAGAACATTTCCTTGGCCTCTTCCCTTCCCTTGAAGCTCACCACACAAGCCAGTGGCATATCCAGGGTGAAGCCAAGTCAGAAGGAGACCACAAGAGAGAAGAGAGACGTTTCCCAGGAACACCATGCTGTCATGTTCCTTCCTTGCTATGCCCAATATTTTGACAGCAGCAAAGTCATTAAACTTGGTAGAGCCCCAGGCTCATCCTGGTATCACTGCATTTCTGCTGTGACCACTATGAGACACTCTTTTGTAAACGGGAAAGAATGGATTCTAAGTGGGGAAATTACGGGGACTGGTGAGAAGCTTTAAAGGCAACCTTTATATCCTGCAATTTCGCACATTAAAACATTTTTTTTTAAAAAAAAAGCAACTACAGTGCTTATTGTATAAGGCTAAGCTTTCCACTCTTCAAACTATTAATAAGGGCTTCCCATTGAGAAGACAAATACATGCTTGATGCATTTTTAATCCTGTGCCAATACATTTGACTAAAGCTGTTTGCTGTTTCAATGACAGGATTTAACTTGCCCTTCTCTATTCAGTGTTTCTGATTATTAATGGCATGTTGAAAACAGTGAAAGGGGCCATGAAGTTGTACACTGGTCATTTCCTTCCACTTCAGCCACAAAGAATGGCAACCATATTTATTTTATTAGCAAGAATAATCCTAAAGGCAGACCCTCCTTTATGGACTAGAAAAACTAAGTGGTAGAGACAGCAGCAAAGATTAGCTCAGTTTTAAATACAATCGGCACAATCCATATAATAATACTATCAGCACCATTAATGATTGGCATATTGTTGCACATCACCCCAATCTCCAAGCGGTGCGAGATCCCAGGCACTCACAAAGGATTCATGTTTCCTTTTGCAATGAGGTATTAGCACCCCAAGATGTCCTTGCTTCCCCCATAGATGCAGCCTTGGATTCAAACATTGCTCTGACTCCCTCTCTCCAGCTTGCTGCTTTTGCTCACATTACTGCAAAACTCTCCCCTCTGGCTCTTCCCTTCTAACTACCGGTACCCATAAGTTGAGGGAGGGCCATCTCGCACAGAGCCCCTTTCCTTTGTTCCCCTTAATGGCCCATCACCTAGGCCAGTGGTGGCAAACCTATGGCACGTGTGCCAGAGACGGCACTCAGAGCCCTCTCTGTGGGCACGCACGCCGTTGCCCCAGCAGGACTGTAGCTTCCGTGCTGGGGGCGGGCGGGTGGGGAGGAGGAGGAGGAAGGCTCGTGCGAGCGTCCAAAGTCTGCAGCCCTGGTGCCGTAGCTTCCATGCCAGGGGTAGAGGAGGAGTGAGGAGGAGAGGAGGGCTGGGTTAGGGTTAGGGTAAGGGTTTGAATTAGGGTTAGACTCAGGGTCAGTGTTGTGTTATGTTTTCTTGTGGCTTTAATTCATTTGCGGTTGGTTTGCTTTTTTCAGTTTGTTGTGTTGCTGCTTTTTCACGAATTGCAAGTTTGTTGGCTTTGTGGTTTTCTGGGAAGTTTCAGTTTTTATTTTGAATGCAGCCCAGCGAGCAGGCAAGGAATGTCGCTGCCGCAGCCCCCCCCCCCCCAGCCTGTTCCACTTCTGAGATATCCCCACCTCCACTCCTGCTTGCACGCAAGTAGGAGCAGGATTGGGCAGCTCAGCTGAGAAGCGCCTGGCTGCCTTCAGGTAGTGCAGGGGCTCTCAGATGCTGCTTCCGGGCTGCCTCCATCTTCCCCAACCCCAGCAACTATTCAACCTGGCTGGCTTCATGGGGTTGCAGGGGATCTGATGCGGAAGTGGGGGCTCCTTTAAACTTCTCCCTTGAGGGGAGTGCAGCCACGAACCCCTCAATGAAAAGTGTGATGGAGCCTGCACCTCCCCAGCTGAGCTGCCCCGATCAGCTCCTGTTGCTGTGCAAGCAGCAACGCTGCCTAGCGGAGAAGCTCCAAGCAGGAGTAGACTGGCCCAGCCTCCCCTCACTCAGCGCCAGGGCCGCCAGAGCTGGAGGAGGGGGTGGTTGCTGTTGTGGTAGCGGAGGAGGGACCCAGCGCTGGAGGGCGGCATGTGCCTGCTCGCTTGCCACCCAGCCTGCCTTCCCTCACACTAGGAAAACAGATGTGTGGCACCCAAAATGGAAGTTATACTCAGAACAGAGCACGTTTGGCTTCTGAAAAAAGTTCCAAAACCGGAAAACTCATTTCCGGGTTTGAAGTGTTCAGGTTCCAAGTAGTTCGAGAACTAAGCTGTTTGAAAACTGAAGTACCACTGTATTTATTTTTCCTGATTTGAACTGTATTTATTTTCCCCCGGTGATGATTTTCTTGAGTCAAAATGAGACTACCCCTAAACATTTTTTAGGGAAAAAAGCACTGAGTTATATCATAAAAAAAAGGAAAGATAATTTAATGAAGAATGTAATGCAATAACTTTTATGAAGGATTATTTATTACAACAGCAGTCATAAAGAAGAAACGTGAAACACACAGGAAAAAAATGAGATATACAGGTTAAATTTCCGTGTTGGCACTTTGTTATAAATAAGTGGGTTTTGGGTTGCAGCTTGGGTTGCAGTCTCTAAAAGGTTTGCCATCACTGACCTAGGCAATCGTCTCACCAGGAAGCTATCCTGGCTTTTGTTTTAACACTTGCTGGACTAGAAGGGTCTCAGTATATGGCCTACTCTCCGTCCCCTGCCTCGTCGCTGCTGTCAAACTCATAACAAAGCTTTGCCCAGTCCAATTGGGAATGGGCTCACTTAAAATGAACTATTTTAAAATAATTGCAATAATCTTCTAAAACAGGGGTAGGGAACATTTTTGGGTCCAAGGACCGCAGCTCCTTCTAGGCAGCCTTCTCAGGGTGCCATGCTGGGGGGGGCGGGCTGGGGGGTCTAGAGAAATAAACACCAACCAGATAAGCAAGAAGCATTATCAGGGCTAGGGTTTGTTTGCCACCTTTGGTCATGCACAATAGGGAACACGTCAGTCAAAATAAAGGACAGGTCAGGTGGCTGGGGATTGGGGGGCACACACATTCTTATGACACCAAATCCTCCCCACTCTTTTGTTAAGGAGCGTTCCCCACATTGAGCTTCCCACCTATCTCACCACCCCAGCCCTTCCCTTCAACACACATAGATGACCAGGGGCCAGGGGTAGACAGCCAACTTTCAAGAGTGACTTGAGCCACAGTTCCAGCCTCTCGCCCATGCTGATGGCAGAAGAGTGCAGAGGAAGATGGAGGAGGGAGGAGAGGTCAGGTTGGGGTGGTGTACCCACACCATGCTAGACCAGTGGGTAGTGACTGAGGAGGAGCACCAGCGAGAAGGAAGGAAGGAGGGGCAAGGGAGGGAGAGGAAGTCATTCCTTCCCCCTACTCTCTATTGTCGCTCGTGGTGGGATTCACTTCAGCTGCACCAACAGTGGCACAGCCATCATCTTCTGCTGGCTGAGCTCGAATATGGGAAAAAGTCATCCCACTTGAAGTCCAAATGGGACAGGGAACACTTTTGTCCAAAAACAGGAAACCACATTTTTCTAGGGATGGGTGGCAACCCTGATCGGGGTTCAAAGACACACCCCAGGCAGGCAAAAATCATTTGGGGACATAAAGGGGTGGGGCCTGGGGGAACTTCTTCGGGGCAGCTAGGCCTGGTGGGCCACATTCAGCGCCAAGGCCTAAGATTCATGGCTCCTATTCCAAAACAATTCGCCACAATTCATCTCGCATTTGGAATCAGGCTCCGTTGCGCTTGACCATATTAGCTAGAGACTTCATCAGCAGCAAAATCAACAACAGCAACAGCAGTGTTCTAAGCATATTATACACCTGCATGCTCCAGGTTTTCCTCAGGTAACCAGCACATTAACAGATACACCCAACAGCATAAAAATCATAGAATCGTAGAGATCATTGGGAAGGGTCCCAAGTCTCATCTTGTTCAACCTCCTGCAAGGCACGAATGGCAGATGTTTAGGTGTTAAGTGCTCACTGAAAGGACCGATCCTGAAGCTGAGGCTCCAGTACTTTGGCCACCTCATGAGAAGAGAAGACACCCTGGAAAAGACCCTGATGTTGGGAAAGATGGAGGGCACAAGGAGAAGGGGACGACAGAGGACAAGATGGCTGGACAGTGTTCTCGAAGCTACCAGCATGAGTTTGACCAAACTGCAGGAGGCAGTGGAAGACAGGAGTGCCTGGCGTGCTCTGGTCCATGGGGTCATGAAGGGTGGGACACGACTAAACGACTAAACAACAACAACAACTTATAACATGCTGCTGCAGAAATGCAGCACGGGATGCGACTCCTTTATATGCATTATATGTATAAGGTATGTATTATTTTGCATGTGGTTTCGCATATAATTAGTTAGGGGGCGGAGAATTTCGCAAACAGCTCCAAGCCGGGAGCCCCATCAGATACCACGCCTAAATCCATCCCTAGCAAATGTTACCCTTCCGCATTGGAAATGAGAAACGCGGATGAGAGATATGGGCACTCCCTCTAGGAAGCAAAAAGGGAGAAAAAGAAAGAGGCGGGGGGGGGGGGGGAGAGAGAGGGAGAGCCACAAAGGAATTACATTGAGTTAAGTTTTAACACAAAAGGAGAGCAGAGAAAACCTTCCCTCCCCCTCCTAGCCTGATTTATTATTTTGTTATTTAAGTGATAATATGAACCTAAGGTTAAGGAGAAATTACATGTGCTGATAATCTCCTAGTGGCCTCCATTGTAATGTTCCATTATAGTGTATGTTAATCACAGCATTAAGTAAAATGCGTGTACTTGTGCTACTGTCAAACACCAATGGAAATCAAAAGACACGGGAGGTGCCTCCCGATTGTTTTAACCATTAATGGCTCTTAAGGAACACAATATGACAGCTGGCGGGAGGGAGGAGAAAGAAAAAGTGCGAAGTTTTAAAAATATATAGGTATAGATATAGATATCTAAAGGTATGCAAAGCAGCACAGATCAATGTTGTTTGGTGGAACCTCCCTAAGGCATTTCTTTAAAATGCAGTTTAATAGTGATGCTTTTGAAAGGAAAATCTGCAGTTGCAGATTACATGGCCCCATTACCAAATTTAAGTTAATTTTACACTTTGCGATCTTAAAGGAGACATTCTCTTTGGTTAAAAGGAGTACACTCGCATTGCTTCCCCCTACCTGCCAGATTCAGCCCCCGCATGAGTGGGGTTTTTTTAAAGTTTTGGCAAACCATATCACTGTTCCCCAGCCCCCCAGCCCTGGCAACGAGGGGAGGGAAAAAAGAAGTGGCGAGATTTTAATAGCTAATAATAGGAGGCAACACAAAAGCACAAATCCAATTTAAGTGAAAGGGTTCCTGTGTAAGCATTACTTGTCAGTCTTTGGTCGTACTGTATAGGGACCAGCTAGAGAGCAGTGGCAGAAAAGAAATATAAAGTCCAGATTTAATTCTGATACAGAGAAATACAATTTCAAAACTGGACGTCTTATCATAGGCATGTCCCATTGGAGAACTCATTTCCCTAGCAAAAGCCTGTCACTGCCATTATGTTGTACAAGGAACCAATTTACTACTACAGCTAAACAGGGTTACCAGTGCTGTTGGAACTTAAGCATTTGAAGTTATCGCTAGGAGAGAGAGAGGGAAAATAGCATTTCAAATGTCAGTGAAATGGGAAGGTATAATTGAAAAGTATCAATCAGAGAAGCAAGAGGGTTTAGAAGGCAACTGCTGCAGTTTTAGAAGGGGTTTCTGATGCCCCATCCCCCATCTTTCTTCTCTCTTTCTCTTCTTCCTTCCCTCCCTCCCTCCTCCATCCCTCCTCTTTCTCTCGTCGCCATTCCCCCCTTCTTTTGGAAGTTGGGAGATTTAGCTTAGTAAAACAAAAGATTTCTGCCCATTCCTTGTTCGAGTGTCAAGCCATGAAATACATTTTTGATAGTTTCCTCTACACACTCCAGTGCTTCTAATTTCACTACACAAACTTGCTCACCCCACCCAAATCCAAAGCTGCCAATCTATAGTGTTTCTAAAAGAAACAAACAAAAGCAGATTTAGGGCTTTTACTCTCTGCCTCCCAACCCCACCCCAACCCCACAATGACTCATATTAATCTAGCCATTGATTTGAAGAGCTGTCATTTTGACGGGCTGCCACTCCATCTTTCTTGCCACCCCCACTCCACAGTCTCCCAAATCCTTGGCAGATACTGAGTTGAATAAAATTATAAGCCCAAGGTAACCTTGCGCTATAGGATGGGGAGAGTGCGGCAGCAGAAGGGGGATAGAAAGAATTTGCAGTCGGAACGGGTGTTTTCACAAGCAGTGTTAAAAAGGTGCTTTATTCTGGAATGGGTCACTTGCTAAGGTTCCTGCAGATGCAGAACTGGAACTGCAAGATAGACTTTTAGAAATAAAATCCACATTTCCTAATTAATATAGATTTTGGATTCAGAAGATGGATATGGAAAGTGCACAGCGAAACAGTGCAATGAACTGCATTCATTAAAGCTGAAGAAGTGTTATTCATACAAGTATTATTCAAATAAAACAAAGTCATGTAGCTATACCCACCAGCATAAGTAATACTAAGGGCTGTTTCACACTTTACACAGCAACAAGCCCAACTGATGTGTCAGCAAACACACATTATCTAAAAGATTAGGTTACCTGAAAGACCATGATCTCCCATTTAAGCTGCCTGGGTGTGAAGATTTTCAGCAGACTTTATTCCTATTGGCCTACCAACTTCTGATGTTCATTTAGCAGAAGCTCAAGAGTGAGTCTTACCATTTCCCGCTGATTAATAGGGGGGGGGGATCCATTAAAAAATTATGAAAGGGAAGAGAAATATTCAGTGAAATGTTTGTGAGTGGGATATGGAGGGGTTATTGCATGTATCATTCTTTCAAGCAGTGTTTGTGAGCCTTCCCTCTTTCATTCTGCAAATTATCTCTCTAGTGGTATGCATTCTGCAACCTCCTTGGGTGATCCCACTTACAGAAAAGCCTATGAGGTCCTCAACTGTGCTTTTCGTGTAAGAGGTTGTTGATTGTGGCAGCTATTGTTTGTTATTATTTTGCTTTTAAAGAAATCATTGCAGAAAGATTTATGTAAAAGTTTACAGGGGTCAGCAAACTTTTTCAGCAGGGGGCCGGCCCACTGTCCCTCAGACCTTGCGGGGGGCCAGACTATATTTTGAAAGAAAAAATGAACAAATTTCTATGCCCCACAAATAACCCGGAGATGCATTTTAAATAAAAGCACACATTCTACTCATGTAAAAACACCAGGCAGGCCCCACAAATAACCCAGAGATGCATTTTAAATAAAAGGACACATTCTACTCACACTGATTCCTGGACCGTTCGTGGGCCGGATTTAGAAGGTGATTGGGCCGGATCCAGCCTTAGTTTGCCTACCCATGGGTTAAAGGAAGGGCTTAGGCACTCAGTAGCCAGCTGCTCTGGCTCCCTAAGTTTCTGCTTCCTAAGTGCAGACAATGATGTTATGAGGTAAATCCTCCCATAGGGCTTTTGCATCTTAAGAGATATGGGCAGCCAGGGAGGCTGCAGAGTGCTGCAGAAACATTTAATGGAAGGAATACATTACCTTTGACCATTTCAGAATAATAAGCTCAACCATGCTTATGAAGCCGTTCTGAAGCACCATGAGAAAGAGGCAGATTGGAAGACAGGTTTCAGCACACCCTTAGTCTTCTCCCAAAGTCTGGAGCACCTTGTCAAGACAGGCCCAACAAAGCCCTCCTCTGATTACCATCTTCCAACAGGCAAACACATTTGGATTCAGACAGGCCTTTGGCCTCATTAGCTGAATTGTCATAGTCACTGTGAATGTTGCAATTTGTTCAACTGGCGGCTAAAACCTGCCAGTTTATGATCAAAGTTAAGGCTATATTATGTGCCTGAGGCCAGCAAAGATGTTCCTAGGAAACTCTGGGAATTGTAGCTCTGTGAGGGGAACAGGGGGCTCCTAACAGCTCTCAGAACCGTTAACAAACTACAGAATTAGTTAGGAGAAGCCATGACTGTTTAAAGTGGTATCATAGTGGTGTGAATGTGGCAATTGTTGTGGCTGTGCTGCTTAGGTCAATCTCCAGAAGGATCCGTTGATTAATGTTGCAGCCAGTCGTGCCATCTTCCCCAACAAACTTTGTATTGGTGAAAACCACTCTCAGAAATCATTTCACAGGGCTGATGGGTGTACACCATTTTCAGCTTTGTTTTTGGAGAGACACACAACAATACAAAGCTGGGAAAATGTGCTTTTACATGAACTGGGCAACAGAACTGGTCTGTTGTGTTACAAAGCTTTTATGAACCTTTTTTTTTAAAAAAAAAAGACTTTGTAAAAGTTCCACAATTTTCTTCTGCGATGGAGCACGTGTCCTTTCAAAATTTCTTTGCTGCTGAGGTAATTTTACCTCACACACAAGCACACGTATCCGTTATCTTGCATTAGTGTGTAGATATATTCCTCCTCCACTACGACCTGGGTGATGGATTTCAAATATTCTAAAAGCCTGCAATTGTCTCTTATGCTAATACCGATACAGAATCCCTCTGGAAATTTAAGGAAGTAGCAAAGCCGATATCACTCTTGGTCTATGAAGCCGAACACATTCCTGCTAGCCATGGACTGGGCTGTGTTCAGTCTGAAGAAGGAAGGCATTGCCAAAAGTTCCGTAAGGCCACATCTGCATCTTATATTTCACTATTATACCTCTTTTCAGTCTTGTCTTCCCCAAAAGAATCCCGAGTACTGTTTTTGAAGGATGCTGAGAGCTGCTAGGAAACTTCTATTGCCCTCACAGAGTGGCTTTAACAATCAATCCCTCTTCCTAAAGAACTCTGAGAACTGTAGCTCTGTGAGGTGAATGCTTGCACAATTGTGCTGAATAGAAAATTTTTCTGAAAAACGAATGCCTGAGCATGATGTATACACTGCGCATGCGTGGTTTATATCTATTTCTATTGCTGTACTGAATGTTCTGATTGTTCCTAATGGGAAATTATAATAAAGTCTCAGAAGACTTCATCAGTTTTCTATTGTTTTATTTAAAGAATCCTAATTGTGAAGCAAAATAAATGCACACTACCTTTAAGATGCTACAGCATTAAATGAAGAAAATGTATTCATGATGTTAAAAGTTTTTGCAATGTTTTTCACAAAACAAATGACTGAAAATTTCCTTGCATTTCTTGATTCCAAAATATGATATGCAAGTCACAGATGGTGAATCAGTCTACAGATACACACACATACATTTTTTTAAAAAAAACATTATTCTAGCCCCTATGATGCTATACACCACTAACTCTAAATCCTCCGGTATGACTGTGATTTTTGAACAACAGAAGAATGCCAATAATGCCTCTAAAGGTAGTTCATAACCAGTCATGTATTTTACAAAGGGAGACAATGATTTCCGAAATGGTACAGTTGTGGGGCGTTACCAATAAATATGGCACAATTTACTCCAGTATAGCCACATCTCCAGCATAAAGCCCTACCCATCCATTCTCCCCTCATGTGATCACCATTCTGTGAGGGAAAGAGGACTGCCATGTTCACTGGGTCCACCTCCCACATCCACATGTTGGGAGCAGGGAAGACGTTTGAAATGGGGAACCTGTTTTACACATGTAGGTAAAGGTAAAGGGACCCCTGACCATTAGGCCCAGTCGTGGCCGACTCTGGGGTTGCGGCACTCATCTTGCTTTATTGGCCGAGGGAGCCAGTGTACAGCTTCCGGGTCATGTGGCCAGCATGACTAAGCCGCTTCTGGCGAACCAGAGCAGCACACGGAAATGCCGTTCACCTTCCCGCTGGCGTAGTACCTATTTATCTACTTGCACTTTGACCTGCTTTCGAACTGCTAGGTTGGCAGGAGCAGGGACCGAGCAACAGGAGCTCACCCCGCCGTGGGGATTCGAACCGCTGACCTTCTGATCGACAAGTCCTAGGCTCTGTGGTTTAATCCACAGCACCACCCGCGTCCTTACACATGTAGGTGCTCCACACGATTTAGAAGCATGTGTGAGCAGGCAACAAGCAGGTCCCCTACCTCAGACTTTCTCTTCTAATAGCTGAAGGGAGACGGGGGGTGGGTATCTGATGGAGAAGCCAGAGCATATGGTGCCACTCTTCCCCTCATGCCATTGCATGTAATCAAAGAGGAAACTGCAACATTTGGCTTATACGCTGCATGGGTTTGGTTCAGCCTAGATATAGTAAAATGCCATCATTACGGTTTGTCTTCAGGCTCACAAAAGATGTCATTTGGAAAATATTTCAAATGTATTACTATAAGCAATGAAGCACCTTGGGCTCTAGATATTTGCCAGAATGCCTCTCTCCAAGTTAACTGGACCAAGTCGTGGGATCAGCGGATGGGACCCTGCTGGTTGCCCCACCAGTAGTAATAGTAATAATAATTTATTATTTATACCCCGCCCATCTGGCTGGGTTTCCCCAGCCACTCTGGGCAGCTTCCAACAAAATATTAAAATACAATAACCTATTAAACATTAAAAGCTTCCCCAAACAGGGCTGCCTTCAGATGTCTTCTAAAAGTTCTCTTTGACATCTGGTGGGAGGGTGTTCGACAGGGCGGGTGCCACTTCCGAGAAGGCCCTCTGCCTGGCTCCCTGTAACTTGGCTTCTCACACCAAGGGAACTGCCAGAAGGTCCTCGGCGCTGGACCTCAGTGTCTGGGCAGAACGATGGAGGTGGAGATGCTCCTTTAGATATATTCTAATGTAGGTGTGGCCCATTGTGTGGCAACATGGAGTAGGGCTTTTTTGTGGTGACGCCCCATTTTGTGGAACTCCCTGCTCTTGGAGGCGCAGATGGCTACAACACTAACAAGTGTTATGTTTTCTCAAGGTTTCCAGAAGCTGTGTCAAATTAATTCAGCTGCTAGGCCACTTTTCATTTTATACGAATTGCCATTGTTTTCATGCCTTCCTTAGCTCAACCAAATAATTTTTCCAGTCCTACATAGTTCACCCTTATTTTCCTTTTCCTTCTTATACTGAATGGTAAAAGACTGTGGCCAAACTGATTCTAAATCTTTCACTAAACTAGATACAATATCATTGTATATCTGTTAGCAACTAATTTACAGCAAAACCAAGTGCATTATTCAAAGAGATAGGTGCAAGTGTCCTAAGATACATGGTAATGTAGCTATCATTTACAAGGAAGAATTTGTTGCCTTATATAAAACATTGGCAGCTACCTAGGGATGTTTCCCCATCCCCCCAGAAAAGTTATTTTTTCTTTGTTTATTATTAGTTTCTGTCATTTAGCTAATAATTGAGCTGACACCTGCATTTGTCACTTCTGGAATTTAATCATTTTTTGAATTTGACAATTGATGATAGATCAAATATGAACAATAACATCAACAAAAAAGACTCCCTCTATTATTTCTGAATAATGGATAATAAACCTTTCTTCTCCTTGCTCCAAACCTCTTCTTTCCCCATCACATCTTGCAACATATCCCATTTAAACATTTTCTCAATTCTAAGATTACAGTTAATCTGGAATAGCTGAACATTGTTAATGCAGCACGCAACGCTAAAATGGTGCACTTCGTATCACATGCACATTCTAGTCAGTGTAGGATAAGAAGGTTATTGTTGTTTTTCCTTTGAAATCCAAATGTTGAGAAATGCAAACATAAACTTGAGCCTCAGGTATGAAAATAGTTTTATTTCCTTGACCTGATGAGTGAAAAAAGGCAAGTTCATGGGAGTTAGAATCAAACTCCACATTACAAAAAAAACACACACCAAGAAAAAAAGCAGAACTGTGTTGCATTCAATCCTTTCCCTTTGTAGCAACTTCCCCATGTACCGTTATCAATCTTCATTCATCTGTTTAGTTGCAGAAGCGGCTTGCCAGGGGTGGAGTAGTTTTCCAGCAGATGGGTCACTGTTGTTTACCAGGAAGGAGAGGGGTGAGGTGGCAGGGAATGCACCACTGGAAACAATCTAGAAGTCTTGTCTGTGAGTTTTCACTACACTGACCTCCCTGTGACTTACCCTTCCTCTATCCCCATAAGCAAGATTGGCCCACCTGGCAGGAATCTAGCATAACAGCTATAGCCTACGCAGCGAGCCACTTTTGCTTAGTCGCATGCTGCTTTTCCACAAGATGGTGCACAAAGTGGCCCAGAACATCAGATGAACTAGATATATAGAGATCTATAGATATACAACTTCAAAAAGGTTATAGGAACATTTGAGGAGACAAAGGATCCATAAACGAATGTCTTGGTTTTTTTAAAAAAAAAATCCATACAATACAATATTATATTATATATTATATCCATACAATATTATATAAAGCAAGTAAAACCTAGTTTAACAGCTGAAACAGGAGAGAGAACACTGAAACAGGAGAGAGAACACTGCCCAACATGAATAATAATTAAAAAAACTGCATACACAATCTTTGAAAACGCCTGCATTCCCCAAGATTAATTTGCATACATTGGGCAACACCCAACTAATCTGTCCTGCCAATTCAAGGATTTACACTTGTGCAACATAACTTTCCAACCTGCTGTCCCCATGTGCTCCCTGCACCCTCCTCAAATCTGCTCCAGAGGGTCAAGGGCACCCCTAGAACAGATCTGGGGGATGCAAAGGGAGGAGTCAGTTGCATGAACATAAATTATTGTATTCATTGGATACCACTCTTTGGGTGGAAGCCAACCTTCTCATTTCTGGCCACCTGCCTTCACCAGCATCTCTTCTCACCATTCATCCCCCATTTTTGCCAAGAAGGTTAAGTTTGTTACCTCCTACGAGCCCCACATCCAGCTCAGTTCTGATATTGCTCCTTCTCTCCATTCTCTCCAAGATGGCGTGGTGAGGTGACACTTGTCCCCAGTCAATTTCATTGGCTGCTACTAATGGTGTTGGGAAATTCACAGTGTCACCATATAGGGGCAGTTGTCCTTGATATTACAGAAGGGGAGATGGAGGCTTCGTACGTGGCTCCCGTTTTCGGTGGCAGCTCTGTGTTGCTTGTATCGCGTTGTTCCAGGCTTAGCTGACCTTCATAAATGGTTGTATTTTCTTACTGTGGAAATCATTTGCAAGGAGTCCAAAGGCTGCAATATGTTCACATAAACCACTTGCATAACAAACAACCGCAAATGTTCGGTTGCTTTGCAGACATTCATGCGCACGCACACACACACACAAAAGGGAAGAAAGGGGGGAGCTACTTGGACAACCGGCTCATTAGAAGTAAATGATGGTATAAACCAAGCTGATCTTGCCTAAATAAAACGGCTCAAAAATAGATTCCACCCCCTCCCAAAGCAGGAGTAGGGAACTGAATTCTTCCAGTAGGCCAGTCCCCTCAGTCTTCTGCCACCATACCCCATGGGCCAAATTTGACAGGTGCACAGAATTGCCCACCTCTCTGTCCCCTGACATTGTAATGGCATCAGATGATTGACACCTGCCAAAGTTGAAAAGGGGTCACTATAACTGCTGATCTTAGAGAGAAGGCTTATTACTGGAAATTAGTACTATCATTATTTGAAATTTAGTTCAAAAGGAACCATTAATTTAAAAGGAAGGACATGCTGTTATATTACTTAAACAACTCAAACTCTCTAGTCTGCTTTTACTGTTCTGTTTTTTTAAAAAAACAACAACTTGAAAGTTTATTATTGATTAAGAATTTACTGAATATTCTCTAATTTAGATATTTGCTTCAAAACAGTATATTCAACACAGCTTGATAAATGTCAGTAAATACATCACTGAACATTTCATTAATTTTAAGCGTATTTTATGTCATTTTATTTCCCAGATTTATCTAAATTATCCTTTGGGCATCCATGAAATCGACAAGTCAGCTGCAGTATCATGATGTCACTGATTTAAAAAATCACATGGCTTAGCATAGCCAATAGGTTTAAACAGCAGTGTGGGCAAATTTAGCTAAGGGAAGTGAAGGCTATGGGGAAGGGGGGGAAATGGTGCTGAAAAGATTTCATTGGGTCCTCTCTGCAACTGAATTCAAATATCTTTGCAACAAATACCAAAAAGAGAAGGCACTTTCAACTCTCATGAAAAACACAAAACAGGTTAAGTATTTTATTCACCATCATATAACCTGGGGCCCTCCAGATGTTTTGGATCCCAGCTCCCATCTTCTCCAGCTAGCATCTCCAATGGTCAGGGATGCCTCTGGTAGCCTCAGTGGCTAT
Source organism: Podarcis bocagei (assembly GCF_964188305.1). Classification (NCBI taxonomy): domain Eukaryota; kingdom Metazoa; phylum Chordata; class Lepidosauria; order Squamata; family Lacertidae; genus Podarcis; species Podarcis bocagei. The sequence goes on from NC_138125.1 coordinate 20,402,621, forward strand.
CAGTACCTTTTTCCAGCTGGTGTGCCAACTGAGTCCCCTAAGACCCCTAGATCCTTTTCACATGTACTATTGGCAAGCCAAGTGCCCCCCATCTTACATTTGTGCAGTTGATTCTTCCTTCCTAAATGCAGGACCTGACATTTGTCCCTATGTGTGCAGGTGTGACCCAGGAGTGTGTTCAGTCCCTAAAACCCATGTAAAGCTGGAACTAAAAATTTTATAGAAATATGTAAAACAAAGCCACTTGAGCCTGCCAAGTCTCCTTTTCACAACTTTAGGATCCTGGCAGAGACAAGCGAATTTCATACTATCAGCCATTGCCTAGCGTAAGGGGACAACAACTGCCTGAGAAGAGCTTGTCAACTTTCTTAAGGCCAAGGGATTCAATTCGGTCTCACGACGCTGTGTTGGTGGCACAGCGGGGTTCATCAGGAAGGCCTATTTTTTCCTCGCGATGAGGCGACTTCCCTGGCAGTAACTGCCGGCAACAGACTGTAGGGATGCTGCCAACATTCAAAAGCTCTGATGATGTGAGCCAACCTTAGACTAATAATTTTATATCTCAATATAAAGTGGAAGAAATTACATAAAAATAGACAATTTTAACAGTATGGTATTCTGTTATGAGAGAAGGCTAAATAACACTGGTGCCATATGAACATCTTTCTCCTATCTACAGTACCTAACTTTAGCACAGTCCATATGTCTATTTGTCTGATAGCTGAACTTAACCGAGAGAACATTTAATGGAGAGGGAGCGCTTAACACGCGGTGCCTTGGCAGGGAGGGTTGGAGGGAGAGAAAAGAAACCATTTTAAGGTGAAACACCTACCAGTGCTCTAACCTTTAGGGGGAACAGATGAGAATCAAATTAGCAGTTGCACTGGAACTGTCATTCCCCCTCCTCCCTGCCCCCCCAAAATAAATAAATCCTGGGATGTCCAAACTAGGATAAAACACATTCATACAAAAGCATTGGAAATCAACTGTGGCTGTGGCTGCTTCAATTCTTTCAGAGCTGCAGGTGATTTGAAAGAGCAAACTCTGCAACAGCGGGCACACTCTGGAAAACAGCTTTAGTAGGTTTCTGTGTTGTTTCTAAAACCTGCACAACCTGTTTGGCCTGAGCAAAAAGTGTGTGTGTGCTATGTAACACGATGCCTCTTGTAAGATGCATCCATGTTGTTGCCACAAGGGCAATGGGGTTTGTTTAGAAAAGTTGACGCTGAACATGCTCCAGAGTTCAGCCTGCTTTCCAAGGCAGGCCGAGGCCTGTTTGAAGAGAGAACCTCAAAACAACCTGTTACTGTTTCACCTTATTGGCATAGCCTTTCTCTCACAAGTTGGTGAGGCTTTGAGGACCACTCAGCCATGATAACCTTGGTGCTACCGCTGTGGCAGTTCCTGCAGAGGCACCCAGAACAGCGTCTAGTCTGGTTGTATGGGGTCAGGCTTAATTACAGTGACCCAAGGATGTAGACTACCTGTGCTCTCAAACCTTGCCCACCATGCTCAAGTGCACAATGTAATTTCACCTCAGGGCCCTCTTGGATAAAACAGAACAGGGAAATGCTATAGCTTGGTCAGAAAGCCTCTGCGTTGTGTGCACGTAGTCCCAGGTTCAATCTTGGACATTTCCAAGTGTTGGGGTAGGAGAGAGTCCTGACAGAAAACCTGGAGAGCACTGGTGGTCAGTGTAGACAATACTGAGCAAGATAGACCAATGTTCTGACTCGATATAACACAGCATTCCATGTGCCTGTTGGAAAATGCCCTAGGGTACCCCTGCAGCCCCCTTGCCTCCAGTACTCGCAGCTCTGGAAAAGGCATTTCCCTTCTTCTCCAGTGCGCTTCAGTGACATATATCAAATGATATATGCACACTAATCTTCTAGCATAACACAGCAAGAAGCGTGAGACACCGTATTTTTCACTTTATAGAACGCACTTTTTCCCCTCCAAAAATTAAGGGGAAATGTGTGTGCGTCCTATGGAGCGAATGCAGGCTCCTTGGCTTCAGCGATAGCACTGCGAAGCCTCCAAAGCGCAGAGGGAGCGCTCCCTCCGTGTTCCGGAGGCTACGCGTTGCTTTCACTGAAGCCTGGAGAGCGAGAGGGGTCGATGCGCACCGACCCCTGTCACTCTCCAGGCTTCAGGGATAGCCACCTGAAGCCTTTGGAGTGCAGTGGGAACTCGCGCTGTGCTCCAAAGGCTTCGGGTTCCTTTTGCTGAAGCCGGGAGAGCAAGACTCTCCTGGCTTCAGCAGAGAGGGAGAGCTGTGCAGCGCCCCTTCAGCGAAGCGGGAGGAGAAATGGAAGGGGCTCCGTTTCTCCTGCCGCTTCACTGAAGGGGCGCTGAGCAGAGAGGGGGATATTTTTTTTCCTTGTTCTCCCCCTCTAAAACAAGATGCGTCCTATGGTCAGGTGCGTCCTATAGAGCGAAAAATATGGTGCATATTTATTTACACACTATGTACTGCAGGGCCTTCTTAAGCATATCCGGCACTGTGGTGCAAAACTCCCTCCGGCACCCCCCTCCATTTCCCAGAGTTGTCCACCATTTTTTATATAGGATGGCGCTGCCGGCAGGGCTGGAGGAGGTGGGCAGCGGCTGGAGGGAGGCTCCTCCAGTGGGGAAGAGGTGGAGGCTGGGCACGGTGCCTCCCGGCTCAGCCGGACACTTTGTGCCACAGTGGCCAGGGCAGAAGGAGGCTCTGGGCGCAGCGCTGCTTCGGCGTGGCGTGGCATGGCGGAGGCGGGCGAGGGTGGCGAGCTGATGCCAGGAGGCACCGCATCCAGCCTCTGCCTCTTCCCTGGTGCCCTCCGGAATCTGGCACCCTGGCACCCCGGGCCACTAGCCTCTATGGGTAAGACGTCCCTGATGTACAGACAAAGGAATCATGGCGTCCTCTCTCCCCAGCTCCGAGAGAAGAGCAGGAACAAGTAAAAGCAAAAGTACAGTACAATAGTACATACAGCAGAAGAGATAAGACTGTCTTCCATTCCAACACTCTTCCCAGGCAGGCATGTGATTTACACCAATCTCATCTGCAGCATCGGAGGTGTGAAATACTAACGGTGCCTATGTTCCTATGGATTATACAGACGAATTTCAATAAAATTCTCCTCCGTCCCTAGTCAGAAGCAGTTCACCAGGTGGGTCCCTTACAGAGAGTGGGAGGGGTTAAGCAGCAGGCAAGGAGACTCCCCTAGTTATGGAATGCCCTCCTCCAGGAAGCGTCTTTCTTCCATTGATTCAATATTTTCAGTGCCAAGCAAAAGCATTTTGATTCACACAGGAATTTTAACTCTACAGATTAGCTTCGATTAAAGATATTTCTGCCTTGTTTTGCTATCGCTTATTTTCTGTTGGCTGTGCACTGCCCTGAAATCCAAGTAGGAGGAAGGGCAGTAAGCCTGTGCCGAGAGAAGGCATCTAATAAATTTAATAAATAATAATCATAATAATAAATGCTTTAGATAACTGGATTTGAACAGCATCTGAAAGGCATGATAGGAATGCTCTCCCCAGAGGGGTTATCCTGGCATCTATGGATACCATTCTCTTGCCAGGCAAAGACAATGTGGTCTAGTGGTTAGATTGCCAGCTAGGACTAAAGACAACCAGGTTTGTATCCCTGAGCCAGTTAGCCGCTTTGAGACTCCTGAAGAGGAGTGAAAGGCGGGATATCAAATCCAAACTCTTCTTCTTCTCGTCTTCTCATCCATGAATCTCACATTGGACCAGTCACCCTCTCTTGACCTAACCAGCTGTTCTTGAGGTTATTGGGGAACAGGAAGGATATCAGTGTAGTCGTAAACCTCTCAAGCCACTTTCAGTTCTCTTAAAAAACTATCATTAGTCTCCAGCTATCTTTTTGACATATGCAACCTGGTTTGTATGTGATTTCAAATAATATACAGTGGTACCTCGGGTTAAGAACTTAATTCGTTCTGGAGGTCCGTTCTTAACCTGAAACTGTTCTTAACCTGAGGTACCATATTAGCTAATGGGGCCTCCCACTGCCACCGCGCAGCCACCACAAGATTTCTGTTCTTATCCTGAAGCAAAGTTCTTAACCCGAGGTACTATTTCTGGCTTAGCGGAGTCTGTAACCTGAAGCGTCTGTAACCTGAAGCATCTGTAACCCGAGGTACCACTGTACACATTTTTGAAAGCAATTTCCCCAAATGTAATACACATTTGTATGTTGTTTTCACTAATGTATGCATTTTTGCACATACTTTCCCTACAATAAGCTTATTTGTACATATTATTTGGTTGGACAACTGCATCACAAAATTCAGAGAAGTGCAAATTTTGATGAATAGCCATGTTTCAGTTTGCATATTGTTTCAGGAAGCACAAATTAGATCAGTTCCGATTAAAATGTAAACCAAACCAAATTTTGCCCCATCCCATTACACACACACACACACAGAGAGAGAGAGAGAGAGAGAGAGAGAGAGAGAGAGAGAGAGAGAGAGAGAGAGATCTTCAGGCCATGGAAGAATGACAACTGTGGTCCAGGGCTAAAGTCTCCGCAAAAGTTGCACCAAAATTAGTCATCTGCCAAGGCTGATTGATGGGGACTTGGCAGCAAATATATAGCTAAATTGCTTTCTGTCCAGAGATGAAGAAAGGGAAGAGAGTGGGCAGAATCGCATACGACAATGTTGTCTATAACTGCACCTCTTTAGCCTTGCATGTTGGAGAGTTCTTATGAGCTTTGCAAGTGCAAGTATCTCTCACACATCTTCATTGCTGGCAAAAAGAGCTGAAATATTGGCTTAAAATTCCTTAACAGATTCCACTCTATCATCCTTTTTAATTAAATGTAAAAAAAAAAACCCAGCAAAAAAAACCCTCTGCACCAACCATTATGCTAATGCAACATTAATGTTAAGACTTTTCATTGGATAGGTGTCAATAAATTCAAGAGCTATTGTTCCCACAGCAACCATATTTTACCAATCTGCCACCCGTGAGTACCAGGCTCGGCTGTGGAGCAAGCAGCCCACCCCCATCCCTGAGAGGATGCTCTAGAAGCAGCCAACTTTCCCTGCATCCAGGTGCCATTCTTTTAAGGATAAGACAGAGGGAGCACATATACCCCATTTTTAATTATTGATTGGACCATGTGCAAATAAGCACATGGATTGCCTGTTTATATCTTATATGCTGGTTCAATACACACCTAAACCGCATATCATATGGGAGATCTATGACTGGAATTCCCAACTTCAAGGCAGCTGCCAAGGGCTCCAGTTTTTCTCTTCCCCAGTCCCAAATGCTACTATTCCAAACAAAAATCAGAGCCCTGGATCACCCCATCCCTGTCTGAAGGTTCATTTTTCCTTATCATCACACTGGAGCTTGGAGTCACCCCACTGTATCAACATTTGGGAGAGGGTGCAGTTTGTATCAGGAAAATACCATGAGGTATGATTAAATACCTCCTTTCCCTCTCCACCCCTTCAAGCATCACTGTTCCAATCTGTGTCAAAGCCCTCACCTGACATTTTACAGATCTTCAACAGATCGGATATGGCTTGTTGCATTGATCACTGAAGTTCTGAAATGGTGGTGGCACCTAAGGTAGCAAACATCAAGTGCTTCTTCAAAGAAGTAAATCCCACTAAACCAGGCATAGGCAATCTCGGCCCTCTTCATGTTTTTTGGGACTACAACTCCCATGATCCCTAGCTAACAGGACCAGTGGTCAGGGATGATGGGAATTGTAGTCCCAAATCATCTGGCGGGCCAAGGTTGCCTATGCCTGCACTAAACTGAGTGGGGCATAACTTCAGAGTGAACATGGGTAGGGTCTACAATATGGGTCATTTATTTATTTCCAATAGCTTTTCCAGATGGATTAATATGTCTCTTCCTTGGATATTGATTTAGTATTGTTTTTAAATTTATCTGATGTAATTTTGGGTGTTTTAAACTGTTGTTTAGCTTTTTTATATAGAATTCTGTACATTGCCTTGAGACTTGTGTATGAAAGACTACTACTACTACTACTACTACTACTACTACTACTAATGTCCTAAATGGACTAAGACCCAGCAATCTGAAGAAACATCTTTCTGTGTGTCTCTTTTGTCCTTCTATGATTTGCTTGGTACTTTATCTGTGATTCCTAATAAAGAAGGAATCACAGAGAATGTAGCAATCACTTTCTCTCATTCAAAGGAAACTAACAGATTCCTGTATGGGTTTACACACTTTCACTGCGATCTACAGGTAAGATATTTTATGGGCAACACATGTAACACATATGATTTGCTGGTCTGGTCTCCTTTCTTCCATTGTACAATACAGTGGTGCCCCGCAAGACGAATGCCTCACAAGACGAAAAACTCGCTAGACGAAAGGGTTTTGCGGTTTTTGAGCTGCTTCGCAAGACGAATTTCCCTATGGGCTTGCTTCGCAAGACGAAAACGTCTTGCGTTTTTTGCAAGTTTGTTTCCTTTTTCTTAACACCGTTAATACAGTTGCGACTTGACTTCGAGGAGCAACTCATAGAACGCGGTGTGGTAGCCTTTTTTGAGGTTTTTGGTGATTTTTGAAGCTTTTCCAAAACTTTTCCGACACCGTGCTTCGCAAGACGAAAAATTCGCTAGACGAAAAAACTCGCGGAACGAATTAATTTCGTCTTGCGAGGCACCACTGTATATATAAATTACCAAAAGGATTATTAAATAATTATTAGCAGTGTTGGCAATAAACCATACTGCCTCTTTAGGAAATGGCAGACTATCTGGGAAACACATTGTTACACCTAGTGGATTAGATTGTGCATCTTATACTAGACAAAAGGTATTGGGTGTGCTAAATATGTTTGCAGAATTGCCAGTGTGTAGAATGAGGGGCATCAGGATATCCCTTTCAGTGTTCCTCGAAATAATTTTTTGCAGCATATTCTTGTCTTAAATAGAAATTAATGGCATAACTATCATATCACACACAAGCAGGAACACAAAGTTGGGTATATAGCAAAGGTTGTATTTATTGCACAAGTGGGGTGGGGGGACCAGAGTCAACATGCCCTCGCTCTCCCATTAAAAGGAGCCTCGGTGAGGAGTCCATTAACAAACTTCCATATCCACACAAAAAAGGCAGTACAGTGGTACCTCTACTTGCATTCACCTCCGGTTACATATCCTTTGGGATACATACGCGGCAAACCTGGAAGTATTTTTCCGGGTTTTGCCGTGCATGCACTTTATGTGCTGCATGTATGTGCAGAAGTGCTAAACCACGTCGCGCGCATGTACAGAAGTAGCTCCTCCAGTTGTGAATTCCTCGGGATACGACCGAAGCTCCGGAACGGATCCCATTCGCAATGGGATGTACCACTGTATCTCTGCAACGAGTGAGTCTTTGGCTTCATTTTGTTCTCAGACTCTGGACAGGCCTGGATTCATTCAAACATCCCTCTCTCTCCCCCACCCCCATTTCCCCCAAATTTCTCTTTTATCAGTTTTAATTAAAACAGAGAGAGAAGAAATCAAGTTGTATGGGCACTTGCAATATAGCTTTTTATCAAACTGCCAAGAGAAGGGTCATCTTTTAGTGCTACTGGGTCTATCTCCAAGCTGTGCTCTGGTCTGAAGCCCAAATGTAAGGCATCCAGGGAGTTGACAGATGTCACATGTTGAGAGAGCTTGGTTGTCACTACTCTCAGTGTTTTTTGGCAAGGAACAGGAGGATGGAGAGGCTCTCTCTGTCAAGTGTTGGCATCCTGTGGATCAGTCAGATTATAACGGCGGCTGGCAGGGAGGGTGCTTGTCCTCCCTGTTCGGGGGGGGGGCAACATACAATGGCCACAGTTGCTGAAAAAAACTGTAATGCTGAGAGTTCTGGGCCCTTGGATCGTCCACAATCCTTCAGGAGCAACTTGTTGTAGCCCTATCTGTGTGGCTGTGGATTTTGGATTCAAAGCTTCAAGCCAGCTGCCCCATTACCACACTGCCTGTGTTAACAAGCAAAAACGCACTTACGTGCACGTGTAAAACAAACAAAATAAGGCAATAAATGAACATTACTTGTGCTTCACTATCTTCTTCCATGGTGCATCCATTTTCTGCAACCTGCACCTTGAGTCCTGGGAGACAGGCCACCTCCTGGGTCCTAGCTGGTCTTGGGAGTCACCATGGTATATTGTGATTCCAGGAGAAGGTGGGGCCTCTTCTCTTTTTTCACACCCACCCACCCACCAGCTTTAGGCCTATTGCTGAGAATGAGGGTTTTGCATTCCCCTCAGAGAGGGTTACCATTGTTAGGTGTCTTTGGACAGGGAAATGGCATCTAGTGGGATTGTTAACATAATAGCAGGGGGCTGCTCTTTGTCGGCATCCGGGGGCCGAAAGGCTAGGACCCAGCTGGATCATCTCCCTCTCAGCCATCATGCTGCGGAGATTCATCAACCGCTGGCTCCGGGGTAAATCAGCGACTCAAGCTTGCTGCCTTGAGTACACTATACGTAGCAGAGTAAACTGCACAACAGAAGAGGCTGCGGCTGTGGATACATACTAATACTACGGATTCATTTTACATAAATCAGAAGAAATAAACATGTCGTCTCTCCTTGCCATCTTCTCGGAGAGAGTCTAAAACAAAAGCAATACACAGAGTGGAAGTTCCACTCACGGGACCCAGCAGTCTGTGCTGGAATGTAAACAGACATGTGACACGCAACAATCCCATGTCTGCAACAAAAGGTGGAATGGAATCTCCAACACTCTTAAGCGTTGGTGGGCAGCAGACAAAGCTTTATTTATGAATTGTTATGCTACCTTTCCTCAAATCAGTGTGCATTTATTACCTTCTTATTTTATCCTCACAACAGCACTGAAAGGAAGGCTGAAAGAGAGTGACCAGACCAAGATCCCTCAGTGAGCTTCAAGGTGGAATTGTTGGCAGGCCCCTATTCCCTTCACAGAACTGCAATTCCCAGAGTTCCCCATGAAGAGGGATTGGTTGTTAAACCACTCTGAGAATTATAGCTCTGTGAGGGGAATAGAGATCCCCCAACAACTGTCAACAACTTTAACAAACAACGGCTCCCAGGATTCTCTGAAAGAAGCCATGACTCTTTAAAGTGGTGTCATAGTACTTTAAAAAAAGATATGGTGTGAATGTGGCCTTCATTTTCTTAAGTACATTTTGTGCTTCAGCACAGCAGCTTGTAAAATTTTAAATACTGGGGAGTCAGGGGATATCAAGGATCATATGGATAACAGAAACAAATGTGAAGTATAATTATTTCATTGTGGAACATATTGAACTAGAATATGGGTTTAGGCTCAGTTTTGGTATGGAAACTACCTTGGCTACCATGTACAGTATGAGTGTCCCTATTGATTCTCCATGATCTGTCAGTGGCTTTCAGTACCGTTGACCATGATATTCTGCCGGAGCAGCTATCCAAGTTGAGGATGGGCGGAAGGGCTTTGCAGTGGTTCCAGCCCTACTTGGATGGTCATTTTCAGAGGGTGGAAGTTGAGGGGGAGGTTGTTTTGCCCTGTAGAACTTCCAGTATGACATCCTAGGGGTCAGTTTTATCCCCTCGGTTTATTCAACATCAACACAAGACTTCTGAATGGGTCCATCAGGAGTTTTGGAGTGTGCTGTCAGCAATCTGCTGGTGACACACAGCTCTACTTCTCCTTTACCTCTGCAGCAAAGGAACTGGAAAGACTTCTGGCAGTTTCCCCACCTCCTGCAAATAGATGTAAGGATATCAGCCAGGGTTAAAGAGTTCCTGAGCCATTTGGTTAAGGACAAGCGTGCACTGTTGATCATTGATTTTGTATTATATTGCTGTTCTCATTCTTGTAAGCCACTATGAGCATAATTCTTTGCAGAAAGGTGGAATGCAAATCAAGTGGTGGTGATGCTGACAATGATGATGACTAAAATAATGTTCCTATTCTCCAGCAAGCTTGCATTCAAGAATATAAGAATGATTGTGTCTGCCTTCCACAGAGTTCCTAAAAAATGGTAGGCAAAGACTATATTAGAAAGCTTTTTGTGTAACGTCACCTGTAATACTTTGTATTCACCAACGGGACCACCACCTACAGGACTCAGGAAACCCTAGTATCATTCTAGCCAGGACCATCTTTGTAGCCCTGCGCTGCTGAGTGGCATAATTCAAGAAGGATGTTGACAAACTGCAAAGACGTTGGAGGCTTCTCAGACAATTTGAGAAGGATGTTGAAGCTGATTGAGAAGGATGTTGAAGAAGGATGATAGACGACACAAGTTGTAAATGGGGAGGCCCAGAGTGCAGAGCATGTGTGTCTTAGAGGCAACAAGATTGAGGCATATTAATCCCAAATGCACACGTCCCATTCATTTTGACAGAAATATATTGCACAGAATGATGCTGTTGAACACATCCCAATCTTCAAGCACTAGCATAATAAAATTGAAGAGTTGGAAGGGACCTCAGGGGCCATCCAGTCCAACCCTGTGAATTGCAGGAATCTCAACTATAGCATCCATGATAGATGATATCCAACATCTGCTTAAAACTTCCAATGAAGAAGAGTCCACCACCTTCTGAAGGAGCAAGCTCTATTGAACTGCTCTTACCATCAGAAAGTTACCATCAGAATCTCCTTTCTTGCAACTTGAGGCCATTGGTTCAAGTCCTACCCTCCAGAGCAGGAGAAAACAAGCTTGCTCCATCTTCCATGTGAAAGCCCTTTAGATACTGGAAGATGGCTATCATATCTGATAGGATATCTAATGACTAGAGACTCCAAGGGCTCCAGCATTTACTTTTCTTTATAACATTTTCATCCCACCTTGGCTCAAGGGAGCACGATATGGTGTCCATATTCCAAGTGGTCTCCCAGCCACTGGTCTCTCAACCAGACCAGCCTACACCATGTGCCTTCAGACCATACATATATCCTTTGCCAGCTTTATGCCTTGCTGGCACCTCTTTTAGCTGCCCTGGCAAAAGTGGCACCCATTCAGGCAAGTAGATATTTCATGGGTGTTTGGGGAACAGCCTGAACTAGGCAGGTGGTGAAACGTGACATCCTCCGGCCCCCTGCAGAACTCATCCCTAACCAATTTCCCCTGCATAGCAATGTACTCTGGCCTTTATTTGCCCAATTTCAAGGTTATACTGAAATGCTCGTCAAAAGATAAAAGCTTTAAATAATGTACGTTCTCCTCATTGTCCTTTTCACCGAGATCACAGGTGCATGACCTTGTCCCCCGGCACAAAAAAAGCAGTTGCCATGGAAACTCCTTGGGATGCCGACTTGACAACAAGTGACATTCAAACCAGGAGAGACACTTCTCCATCTCTTCCTGCCTGCCCCAAGAGCAGTCTTGACCAAAGGCCAGCATTCAAAACGGAGTTTGTGGCATTTTACGGACTGGGACGGCACTTGAGAGTGGAATGTATGTATGCAGGCAGGCAGGAGAAACCAACTGGGACTGAGAAACTGCAGCCGACATCAGAGAGAGAACAGAGCCATGCTGATATGAATGTTGCTGCAGCTTAATTGTGGACTAAGAACCAATGGTGTGAGAGAAAATAGGAGAACCAGCATATTCCACCAGCAACAACAGCAACAACAAGATTGCCATAGGTGGCCACACAATCAGTCTGAATTGTAAGGAATGGCTTTTCCTGTCCCATTTATTTAGTATTCAGATGTCTAACTTGATCCAGCCTAAAGACTTAGGCCAGGCTGGGAGACCTCAAAACTAGGGGGTGAATGAGGCCTTCCAGTTCTGACTGCCAAGGCTTGAGATACTCTCCAGACCATGCTAAGTATAATTGGTTTAATTGACACTGAAATGGGAAATGCTATGTGTATTAATGATGGCTTGTACATGGAGATTTTCAATGGGGCTATACTGACGCCAAGTAGAGCACTCTGAGCTCTTGCTGAGTTGATAATTAACTAATTGTTTTTTTTTCTGCTAGCTAACATGTGAGCATTTTGTAACCTTTGATCAGGTTACAAAGGTATTGAGTTGCAAATTCGCCATCTTGAAAGGGTAGTGGCTGCTACTTTTTTGGCCAAAGTTGTTGAGCTTTTTTGGAAAATTTGCAGGGGGGAAATGATGTTTTGGATCTATTTCTAAGGGAAAACGTCAAAAACAGTATTCTGGCTATGTCCGGAAAATTCCAGACATATGGCAACCCTATGTGATAATGGCTTTCAAAGAGTTGCATAGCCTTGGGCAGACCAAGGCAGACTGGAATGCAGGAGAGAGACACTGTTTGGATTTTGAGAATTATCTTTTATTTCTAAGATACTGAGCCTGTGCTGGACAGCAAAAGACACTGTATGGATGTTTGGATATACCATCTGATGTATTTTGTCCTGCTTTTGAAGAGTTCTTGAATAATATTTTTATAGGTCTGGACAACGCTTCATTTCCAAAAGGACTCTGTTTTTATGCATCCAGTCATTTCAAATATTAATATCTGCAATAGGCCATGCCTCCTTCTCAGCCACAACTTTCCTCCTCAAGATGCACCCCTCACTAGCAGTGCTCCAAGGCTTTTCAGCTGTTTCTGTCTCTCTGGGATGTGAAGTTATGACTCTTGCTTGCTCAGATATCGGTGTGGCAAACTCTTGAGTTTTGCGTAGTTGGAAGGGCCGTAGTGTACTAGGCTAAGAGTTGCATCTATTGCTCCACCCACCTTTGTTTCTAACCCCACCCAGATGTAATCTGTACCTTTTGAAAGTCGCCCAGTTTCTGCACAAAGTCTCGCACCCTTCTCTATTTTCCATCCAGGTAAATAAGAGGCATTATCCAGCCAGTCAAAAAACTTGGGATTCAAAAAAAGGACCTGTGAGATATGTGGTTTGGGGAGAGAGAGTTCTGAGGGCCAGACAGGGAAGGCTGGAGCTGTGCATTTGGCCTTGGGTCTGAATTTACCCACCCGACCTAGAGCATGGTCTGGTGAAGAAGGCCTAGGTCTGCTCAGGAGTACAGTGGTACATCAGGTTAAGAATGTAATTCGTTCCGGAGGTCCGTTCTTAACCTGAAACTGTTCTTAAACTGAGGTACCACTTTAGCTAATGGGGCCTCCTACTGCCACCGCCGCACGATTTCTGTTCTCATCCTGAAGCAAAGTTCTTAACCCGAGGTACTATTTCTGGGTTAGCGGAGTCTGTAACCTGAAGCGTCTGTAACCTGAAGCGTCTGTAACCCGAGGTACCACTGTAGTGGGAGAGGATGGTCTCATTCAGGCACCAAGCAAAGCCAGGAGCAGCCAGTGGCCTCCTAGTGGTGGAGTCACTGCCACTTACCAGGAGAGAGAGAGGTGAGAGTGGTGCTGTGCAGGCACATCAACGAAGCCAATCCGCTGCTCCTGCCAATATGCCGACACAACACCAGGCTTGTATGTACGCCACCTTGAGTTCCATCCTGGGAAGCAAAAAAGGATATAAATAAGAGAATTGTCCATTCATGAGGCTCCGAGGCTCCCCCGCCCCAAGACATTTGACTAGCCCGCACAAAATGTCATTATTCAAATCCACAACAGGACCTTCTTCCTCCTCCCTCCCTTTCTTAATGTATCGATAAGAGGCATTGGGGAAGAGGAAAATAAAATACATGGAATGGCATTTGCTTTTGTGTGGGGCCTGTGTGTATTTTCTTGTTGGAATGCTGTCTTGTGATCTCTACATAACCTTTCAAACACAAGTGCATATTTCACCCTTCCAGACTAGCGTTACCCTTTTTTTTTTGTCATTCCAATTTCATTTCCAGTGCTGTGTGGACTGCGGGCTCAGCAGTCACTGGAGTCTGAAGTGACTCTTGGGACCTCCTCACTGTTCTATATGCAAATGGACCTGCACCTGGGCAGCCGAGCGGGCCTGCCGACAGTTTAGTTATGCAAATCTGATTGATCGAGAGCATATTGCAGAAGAACACACGCCGGCCTGAGACACTGGCAGCTATATTTCACTGGCTAAATTCCCGAAGAAGGGGAAAGAGAGAGAGGGAGAGGGAGAGAGGGGGAGAGAAGAGGTGGGGAGGGGGAATTAAATGCCAAGCGATTTGATGCATATTCCTTTCAACCCCTGAAGTGCAATAGGGTTGATTTCAGTCTGTTTTTTCAACACTTTGCTTAAATGTTGCTAATGCCGTTTTGTTGCATTTGTTTGCCGAGTTAACGGAAGGGCTGGTTTCCTTCTGCTTCGAAGAAAGAGGGCGAGAGAAAGGAAGAGGGAAAATATCCCAAACTTAAGAGCCGCTGTGATGTCACAGCACAATAGGCCTGTCAGTTTATTTGAAATAATTCTCCAGGCAAATGGAGTCAATGCAGTGTTAAAATATAATTAGGGTTCAATGGTATAGAGGAGCGCAGGGATAAACTGATGGAGTAGCACAAGTTGCTCAGAATTTATTCTTTTGTGTAACAAAAGGTAAAAATAAACTGTGGAGATGTAGATTACATAGCGCCGCTGCATACTGGAAGTGAGTTTTTCGTGCTGGGAAATATATCCTGCTTTCTTTTTTCTTTTCTTTTTTGCCATTCTTCACCAATTTATGAGAAAAGGAATTGCATTCAAAAATTATGAATGGAAAGAGAAAAATTAAGAGTGGGGCTCAGGGTTTTTACTGGGCTGAACTCACTTTCAAGGTGTTCAGGGGGGGGTTATAAGTGCCCTTTATTTCATTCTTCAAATCATGTCTCCAGTGGGGTAGACTTCCCTTAAAAACAAAATTAGTGATGGCACCCATCTTACTTATTTCATCACCAGCCTGACTGACTTTCCTCCACCAAATAAAGCTCAGGGAGAAATGTCTTGAGTAGGGAGGGGGGAGAAATTTGATTCAATTTGCACCGAACAGCAAATCTACCAAATCTACATTTTCTGAAACAGTTTGTGCAGCCTAACACAGCCATCTTTTCAAATTCACAGTTCCTTGAATTTTGCAATGTTGTTCTCCAGTCAAGTATTTTGTACAAAAATGTGTGTGCTGGGGTAAAGTGTGCATGAAAAATGGATACATTGGTGAAAATAGCCTATCAAAAAATGCCTTTTATTAGGAAAAAAATGTTTTGCAAAAATGTGTGCATTGGGCAAAATTGCATACAAAAATGTGATTATTTTGCACTGAAATGCTGGCTCAGTTTCATAAGTTCCCAAACTGATATGAGAAGTGCTATTCCCTGGGAAAGCTGCAGAGGGATGAAAACAAAAGTACGCAGATACCAGGCAGCCACCTCAAAAGGAGCAGATAACCCCAAACCTACCTGCACTGCAATTCTAAATGCATTCTCAAGTGCCCTGAGAAAGAGGCAGAAACATGAAAGTCTCTTTTGCAATGGTGGGGGAAAGTTTTTGAAAAATTGAAGGACAGCACCAATACACACACACACACACACACACACACACACACACACACACACACACACTACTTAAAGATCTAAAAATCTCTAAGCAGTGTACAATGTAAGAACAATAAACCACAAGCCATTAAAAAGCATAAAAATGGGGTCAGGGAAAGCCTGGGCGAAGAGTTACACCTTCATGAGCTGAATGAAGCAACTGGAGGTTGTTGCTTGGAATATAGCAGGAGGAAGGGTATTCCATAGCCGAGCAACAATAGCAAAAAATGACTGTTTTGGGATCACCATGGTACAGTGGTACCACAGGTTACATACGCTTCAGGTTACAGACTCCGCTAACCCAGAAATGGTGCTTCACATTAAGAACTTTGCTTCAGAATGAGAACAGAAATCGTGCTCTGGCGGCGCAGCGGCAGCTGGAGGCCCCATTAGCTAAAGTGGTGCTTCAGGTTAAGAACAGTTTCAGGTTAAGAACAGACCTCCAGAACAAATTAAGTACTTAACCCGAGGTACCACTGTATTCTGTAGGGCAGGGGAGAACAACCTTTGACCATTTAGTTGCTGCTGAACTCCAACTCCCATCAGCCCCAGCAAGCATGGCCAGGGCTGACGTGAATTGTCCTTCAGCGACATTTGAAGAGTCAAAGGTTGTCCACCCCTGGTGTATGTTAAATTATCATGGGACTTGACAGCAGGGGGGAAGGATAATTGAGAGTGCAATCTGATGCTCATGTCTTAGTGGCTGAGGGCCTGTAGGATCTGGTGGAAGCCATCCTATAGGTCCATGACCACTTTGCTCACATTGCTACAATAGGACATAGTGTAATAGTCAACCATATATAAACCTCACACAGAGGTGGCCCAGGAAGGCCTTACAGGCATTCAGGAGACATTATTCAGAGTTCAAGGACACATTCCAGCCAAGGAAAAATATATGGAGAGTTCTGAGGGCCAGACAGATGTAGCTTTCTTCATACTTGCATTTCCATACCAGAAAACGCTTGCCCTGAATTGCGATGTATGGCCACACAGGTGTTAAGGGCACAAGGCTCGCTTTGGTCCTGTACTCTCCAGTGGAAGCTGCTCCAGTTGGAAGAGAGCAAATCTCTTCAGCTTGAAGGCGCCAGGAAATGCCTTGCGCTCCTTCCTTCTGATTGCTTAGAAACAATAGCCAAGTGACTAAGCATCCTTAGCAACAGCCATGCCTCCGTATCTACCTCTTCATGCAGTGCATAGGTAAACTATGGAGCTTTCTTCCACAGGAGGTGCTGATGGCCACCAACTTGGATGGCTTTAAAAAAGAATTATACAAATTTATGGGGGGGGGATGCAATCAGTGGCTACTACCTCCACTGCCAGAGGCAGCATGCCTCTGTTTCAGGGGCTGAACTGAGGAGGAATGGTGGGGGTCAGCCTGCCCCTCATTCTCTTGAATCTTCCTAAGAAGAGGAGGACAGTATAGATTTAGAACAGTGGTTTGCAGAAGGTCATAGTTCAGAGGCTGCAGAGGGGAGAAGCTGGGAAATATTGAAAGAGGAGCAGCAGGAAGAAGAAGCACCAGGGGAGAGACAGCTGACAGGCTCAGTGTCTTTGGAAAGCATTCCTGATCCCCCCTCTCCCAGGATCAGGTGTGCATTGAGAGTAGTAGAACAGAGCTCAGAGGCAGAAAGCTCAGATTAGCCAACGCAGGGGCAACGTAGAATAGGAAAGACGTAGGGGGGTGGGACTTTACTTGGAGCAACGCCATTATTTAGGGGAGACTGCATTCCTTCATCTCTCGCTGTGAATATTGAATAAATCAATTGGTCAGAACTTTTATTGTCTATCTGCTTCTTGGCTACCACCGTGGGAGGGATCAGATATTCCCTGAAGCCTGAAACTCAGCATGCCAGTTGCTGGGAAGCACAGATGGGCAGAGTGCTGTTGTACTTATGTCCTGTTTACAGACATCTCACCAGCATCTGATTGTTTACTGTGAGACCAGGATGATGGACTAGATGAGCCATTGGCCTCATCCAGCAAGCTCTTCCTTTCTTAGATACCCGTAAAGATATAACCAGCACATTAATTTGTCTATATTTTGGGGGCTTTGGTCATGGCCCCTGTACTTACGGAGGCCACATCGCCTTCCCTTCGAGTAATCTCATGGGTCCAGCAACATTAGGAATGGGTGAAACACACTACTTGTCTGGAGAACATGCCTTTCTTTCTGATTCCTGACTCAGCCTATGAGGCTTTCCTGAGAGCCAAGATGAGCCGAGATGGAATCTGTTAAATGCTCTGCCATTATTGAAATGGCAAAGGCCACTGTGCAATTCATATGGGGACCATGACATTGAGGGAGCAGAGACTGGCATTCGTCTGGCATCCGTCTGTGTCAGGAGACAATGGAGGAGTGTGCCATCAAACTGTTGGAAGGTTGCAGCACCTGCTGTGGCTGGAGAGACCAATGCAGGAGAGATATGTTTTGTTGCAGGTGGGCAGGTGAAGGCTTCACAAGTCTGAACTGTTTTCAAAGAGAGTTAAAGAATACTGAAGAATCTGAACTGGAACTAAAGCCACATTTGAAGCCATCTGCATTCGCTTGAAGGACAACCCCTAACCCCCGATAGTGTTTGTACTGTTACCTTCATGAACATTGCATATCTAGCAAACATATATCCGCATTATCTGCATGTGTGTGTGGGTACACATGTCATAATACTAGTCAACACAAGTGAGGTAGTCAAAAGCCAAAGGTGCAAAATTTATCAGGATTGAGTAAAATATCACAAAGTAGTAAGCAAGTTTTCAGCTTCTCCAGAACTCTTCTTCAGGCTGGCTGAAGAACAGCTATGCAGAACTCACAAGCTTGCTCACTACTTTGGAACATTTCAGTTGATTCTAAGATATTGCTCAGCTATGGCTTTCCTCCCTACATGGTTACCTACAATTTGTGAGTGTGTTTTAAAATAAGCAAAATGTTTCATCTCTGCTATGTCATCTATCCTAGCCTGTTCTAGTAAACGCATGCAGCACAGCTTGCTAAATAAGGAACTCCGTTCCCATGTACATTTAAAATTGTATTGCCCTTTGCCCATTATTATTTGGTTTTTTCCCCCAAATGTAATTTGCCCTAAAATGCATACAGTACTGAGCAGAAAAGTAATAAAGCAAACAGACGTTTTACAGCTGACAGAGAGCTGATACTGAAGCTTGTCTGTTCCATTTAAAAGCAAAGGAGTGGTTTTTTTAAAAGGCAAAGATTTCTTTTCTCTTTTTAAAGAGAGAATGAGAGAGCTTTTGTCTTCCCCTAACCTATGCTTCTGCCTCCCCCCCCCCTTAAAAAATGGACATCTGACAAGCAAAGCCTAGCCAGAGGGTCAAAAATGGAGATCCTGGGAAAGGTCAAGATTAATCTCTACCCACGATGCCCTCGCGCATCCCTCACAACAGCTGACTAACAAAAGGGGCTCAGCACTGTGACTGACAGAATTCTTAATTGTATCCACTCATTCATGACAATTTGATTAAAATATTACGCCAAAGTCTCACCCCCTGTTTGCTTCGATCCTCCAAATCTAATTTTGAATTTTCAGAAAGGAGATTACCTCCACAAGCATGCCTGGGATGCTATTAACTTCTACTTAATCTTTATTACTGATGTGAATTTAACATATGTACGGCTTCGTCTCGCCTCTGTTGTTTTCCTCTCTAAAGTAACGTCTAGGCAATATACAAGTGGCGGACATTAATTTTCACTTTGATATCCTGTCATTCCAGAGCTCATACTTCCACATGAAAACTTAAAAAGATGCACTGTCTTAATGCTACGGCCCAATTAGAAAGCCTGCCGTACAAACGCAAACTGTTGAACAGTCTCCGGGCTTCGTAGTGTCAGAACTTCTGCTCACATTGTGTCTGGCTGCACACTGCTCCCCCTGTCATATTTCCTAGTTTGAGGACATGCAAACAAGTGTCTTAAGGAGCACCATTTGATCCAGCTCATCCCCAAATTGACAAAGGTGGTGTCTGAGTTTGGTCGCTTGATATCCTCTTGTTTTGCAACAGAAAACATTAACGATAAATGTCAAAGTGACAAGATATCCCGAGTCCCTCCAAGCATCATGCACATAGAGCATGGGCAGGCAAACTAAGGCTCGGGGGCTGGATCCGGCCCAATTGCCTTCCAAATCAGGCCAGCGGATGGTCCGGGAATCAGCGTGATTTTACATGAGTAGAATGTGTCCTTTTATTTAAAATGCATCTCTGGGTTATTTGTGGGGCATAGGAATTCATTCATTTCCCTTCCCCCCAAAAAATATAGTCCGGTCCCACACAAGGTGTGAGGGTGTGAGGGACAGTGGACCGGACCCCTGCTGAAAAAGTTTGCTGACCCCTGACATAAAGCATCCATAAGGAGAGCCTAGTGGATCAGGCCAATGGCACATCTGGTCCACACCAGGATCCTGTTCTCACAGTGACCGATCAGATGAAACCAGCAAGCAGGATTCAAGCACAAAAGCACTTTTCCCTCCTGTGGTTTCCAGCAGCTGGTATTCAGAAAAGTTGTCTCCTTCAACTGCCTCCAACCAACCATGCAGTTGGTTGGGTTCCTATCATTCCATGTAACCTACTGGTGGATTCATCAGTAGGTCACATGGAATGGTAGGAAGCTGCCTTATATTGAGTCAGACCACTGGTCCAGCTGGCTCAGTATTTTATGCACGGGGTTTGGGGCACAGGACATTCCCATCCCTATCTGGAGATGCAGAGAATTTAACCTGGGACTTTTTTGGAAGCAATGTTTATGCTGTGTTGAGTTTTGGCCCTTGGTGTAGTTGCTAGCAGATGTCATGGTGCTGCTGGGTGACCTGATTGGTCACATTGCTTATGTTTACTATGAGGTAGAGGAAAAGCAGTGAGGTAGCATTGAGGTTGGCACAGAGCCTATCTCCAATGCTAGCCTGCTAGGAGTAGGATCAAATCCTGCACTGGCTTTCTTCCCAGCAGGGAATGGGAGACACAGCCAAAGCATCAGGATTTAACACTCCCCCACTTGTCACTTGATGGACAGGGCTGAGCAGCCAAACTGTGCAGGATTTAAGGTCCCCGCCCCATTCAATGAGTGGGTTAGAACCTGCTTGGATTGCATGCGAGCCCCTTCCTGATTTAGAAAGAGGTTTGCATTGGGACCCCCTGCTAAAACAAAGGGCAAAATCTTTTGTCTAGCAGTGCATTGTAAGGTGCTTTGAAAAAAACCGAAGTTGGGACTTCAAAGCACCTTACACATGATGTCGTGGTGACAACAGCTGATTGACAGTTGAGCGACCTTGCACACCTATCAGCCTTGGCCCATGAGGTCAATTTTGATAATTGGGTCAAAAAGGTTCACCGCCCCTGCTATAATGTGATCTTACATACAGCTTGGCTCATTCTGAAGTGGGCAGGCTGAGAGAGGCTGGCTCAACTGCTGCCCATGCTCTCCATGCTATCGAGATCTAAGGAGAAGGCAGTGCAAGATGGAAGCTTCCGAATGTTTATCCTTGGCGGGTAGGATCCATCTCTGCAGTAATGTATGAATATGGAAGCCTTTCACTGCCTGGATTCAGCTTCTTCATTTTAGTACGGAAGTTGCCTTCTTGATCCAAAGCCTGGAGCCAGGGTAGCGTTATCCAAGCAAGGAAACAGAAGGCGCTTCCCCCACCCTCCATTTCTTCCACTTAATTATGCCTGCAGGGTAGAAATGGATTAGTAGTTATACTATTGCAGATTCTTGTTAGTAGTTAAATAAAGTGTGACCCTTTAATCTCAACTGTTGTCTGGTTTTCGTTTTTATTTTAGGGGGGTGGAGGGAGAGAGTGGTTTCTTCCATCACTGCTCTGCAAGGAGAGGAGAAACTGTACCTGCCACAATTCTCCCATGCATCCGTCCAAGGAAGGACACCTTAAATCTCTGCCCTTGGGTCTAATCAGCCCAGCCAGGCTTCCTCATTTAGCCTGCTACTCCATTTCCCCCCCTTCTCCATCACCTGATGTCATAGGACTTCGGGCACTAGTGGCCAGTAAAGACACAGCCCCAAATTCAAAAAGACAAACAGGAGCACACTCTATGTGTGCTTCCTTTCCATATGTTGCTTGAATTCAGTGCTTTTTTGAATTTTTGGCACCTTTCCCTCTCATCTTTCATGGCAACAGGAAAAAGTGCCAATTTTGAAAAGTGCTGAATTCAAGCTGCAACGGCAAAGGAGGAATCGGGAGCACATACAGAGTAGGCTCCCGAGTCTTCCTTTGCCACTGCAGCCTGAATTCTTTTTTAAAAAGTAAAACTGAATTAAGTCACAGCTGCAAAGGAAGAAACTCTAAGTGCACTCCTAATTCTTCCTTTACATCCACAACTTGAAGTTCAAATCACCTGACATCAGGGGATGGTCAAAGTGGCCTGTGGACAGTTGGCCAGGTCTGAGGACTCAGCTACATAAATGACATTTTGAATGCATTATAAACATGCAACATCAGATGGTGCTGGAGAGCATATATATATATATATATATATATATATATATATATATATATATGCGCGATTTTTACATAGCTTTTTTTTCTTTTGCTATACAGTGGTATCTCTAGTTACGGACTCATAGAATCATAGAGTTGGAATAGACCACAAGGGCCATCGAGTCCAACCCCCTGCCAAGCAGGAAACACCATCAGAGCACTCCTGACATATGGTTGTCAAGCCTCTGCTTAAAGACCTCCAAAGTAGGAGACTCCACCACACTCCTTGGCAGCAAATTCCACTGTCAAACAGCTCTTACTGTCAGGAAGTTCTTCCTAATGTTTAGGTGGAATCTTCTTTCTTGTAGTTTGGATCCATTGCTCCGTGTCCGCTTCTCTGGAGCAGCAGAAAACAACCTTTCTCCCTCCTCTATATGACATCCTTTTATATATTTGAACATGGCTATCATATCACCCCTTAACCTCCTCTTCTCCAGGCTAAACATGCCCAGCTCCCTTAGCCGTTCCTCATAAGGCATCGTTTCCAGGCCTTTGACCAATTTGGTTTGCCCTCCTCTGGACACGTTCCAGTTTGTCAGTGTCCTTCTTGAACTGTGGTGCCCAGAACTGGACACAGTACTCCAGGTGAGGTCTGACCAGAGCAGAATACAGTGGCACTATTACTTCCCTTGATCTAGATGCTATACTCCTATTGATGCAGCCCAGAATTGCATTGGCTTTTTTAGCTGCCGCGTCACACTGTTGGCTCATGTCAAGTTTGTGGTCAACCAAGACTCCTAGATCCTTTTCACATGTACTGCTCTCAAGCCAGGTGTCCCCCATCTTGTATTTGTGCCTCTCATTTTTTTTGCCCAAGTGCAATACTTTACATTTCTCCCTGTTAAGTTCATCTTGTTTGTTTTGGCCCAGTTCTCTAATCTGACTCAATCCGTTCCGGGGTGCCGTTTGCACCCAGAAAAATCCGCAACTAGAGCGCTGCTTCTGCGCATGCACGTGGTGGGATAGAACGCTTCTGTGCAATCCTGAGGTGCGCAGAGCGCTTTTACGCATGCGTGCGCGGTGAAACCCAGAAGTATACACTTCCGGATTTGCAGTGTTCGTATCCTAAAAAAACGCAACCGGAGACTGTCGTAACAAGAGGTACGACTGTAACAATTTTATTTCTGACTTATTTATAGCACCTTTTCCCCCTGTGTGTAGATCCGCCCTGGGTCTGGCCCTCTGGTTGGATTGAGTTCTCCACCTTAAGCCTTTTCATACATTAGTCATAGACTCGTAGAATTGTGCAGTGGGAAATGTCATCTATTTCAACCCCCTGCAGTGCAGGAGCCAAGCTGCACTGCTGGTCCCATCCTGCTATTACCTGTTGAGCTTTGGCATCTGTAAAGGAACCCCTAAGCAGCTGTTTGTCCATAGGTATCTCAATGCAATCCATGCGATCATGTGGTGGCAGCTAACTGTAGGAGGTGGAGTCTGATGAAGCTCATTTCCCAACAGAGCCAATGGAATAGACCTGCTTCCCGTCACTCCCTCTCCAGGGGTGGCCAACTCCCAAGAGACTGCGATCTACTCACAGAGTTAAAAACTGGTAGTGATCTACCCCATTTTGGGGGGGTTCAGGTCACAGTTGTTGAGGTTTTTTTAAGGGAGCCAAAGTTGTTGAGCTTCTTTGGGGGGAGCCAGTGGTCTGCCAGTGATCTACTGCCGACATCCAGTGATTTATTAGTAGATCATGATCTGCCTGTTTGACGTGCCTGGACTAGTGGAATGTAAGAGGTATTAGCCCCAATGTAGCTGGATTCTCAACAGACAGGGCCAATGGAATGGCTCTGCTTCCCACTTTCCCCTTAGCTCAGGCATAGGCAACCTCAGCCCTCCAGATATTTTGGGACTACAACTCCCATCATCCCTGACCACTGTTCCTGTTAGCTAGGGATCATGGGAGTTGTAGTCCCAAAACATCTGGAGGGCCGAGGTTACCTATGTCTGCCTTAGCTGTTGACTTTTTTTCTGCTTCAGATTTCTGCTTTCTGGTTCTACATTTTATTGATCGTGCCATACTTCTGCATTTTTTAAATTTTGCTTTTAATTAGCATAAGCCGCTTTGGGGATTCATCTGGGCAGCATATTTAGAGAAACACTTCAAGAAATAAACATCAGGGTAACACTACCTGCTCTCCAGGAGGTCAGAGCAGCATGCCTTATCTATGGCTGCCCATAGTGAGCTTCATGTCCAAGTAGGACGCAGGTGGCGCTGTGGTCTAAACAACGGAGCCTCTTGGGCTTGCTGATAGGAAAGTCGGCGGTTCGGGTGAGCTCCCGTTGTTCTGTCCCAGCTCCTGCCAACCTAGCTGCTTGAAAGCACACCAGTACAAGTAGATAAATAGGTACTACTGCGGCAGGAAGGTAAATAGCATTTCCATGCACTCTGGCTTCCGTCATGGTGTCTCGTTGCACCAGAAGCAGTTTAGTCATGCTGGTCACATGACCCAGAAAGCTGTCTGCGGACAAACGCCAGCTCCCTCGGCCTGAAAGCAGAGATGAGCACCACACCCCATACTCAAATTCGACTGGACTTAACTGTCCAGGGGTCCTTTAGCTTTACCTTACCTTTACCTTCATGGCCAAGCAAGGACTCACACCCACGTCCCCCCCCCGCCCCAGTCCAAGCCCAGTCCTCTCTCTGTAACGCCACGCTTCCCACTTGCAAGTTCTCACGGGAACTCTGATTCATTCAAAGCCATAAGCTTTCAGTTCAGGAGTCTAATCTGAATGCACTCATTTACCCATCTGGTTTTCTAACTCCCCTGATACCCAAATGTGCAATCAAATGGGCGAGGCAGCTCAAATCCACTTCCCTTGATCGGCATCCCCCTACCTGCCAATGACATAACCCTAAATAACAAAAGATTTTATTTTTTTTACTCTCAAAACCAACGAGATAATTATCTGATATGTTTCAGTGCTACATACAGAGAAATGAAACTAATTTTTGTCTTAAAAGGAACCTGGCAGCTGTTTAGCTATGCAGCCAACGTTTGAATAAAACAACCCCACTTTGTGCTTGATGTCTGCCAAATGGCTTGCTGTTATTTTCAGCAGTGTGTGTGTGTGTGTGTGTGTGTGTGTGTGTGCCAGTTCACAACCACCACCATCTATTGTCGATGCAATGAATAGCCAACAACAATTTAAAGTAGCAGGCTGCTATCAGCATTGTTCTCCTGTTCAGAAGCACCGGGAACAACGGTGTGTTTTCTGAATACTGTAAGGAAATGCAATTCTCTTCTTGGGATCCTATCAGCAACTTTCATCCTAACCTGAACCCCACAGACAATGAATGACAGTTTGAGCTGTCCACGCTGCACCAGAGAAGTTGTATCTACGGGTCAAGGCTGCAAGCTCAGATTTCCTGCCCCAAAGAATATTATTTGAGGACTTCCAATATTCTTAACCCTTTCATTTACATACACAAAATGCAAAAATGGCTGGCTTACACAAGTTACAGTCTTCCTGGGGGTTGTTTGGTGGGTTTAAATATTTTGGCATCTTTTCTAGGCAGGGTAGAATTTCTTTCCAATCATGTCATGGCCCTCAGTTTTTGCTGTAGAGCCTTTTCCTGGGAATGGAAGCCAAACCTAACAATGAACATGTAGCAATCACAGGTCTGATTCCCACTGCTTGCATGGCACTCTTGTGTTTGCTGCAGTCAAGCTGATCCTTGATCATTGATTGCTGCAGGAAATGCAGAAAGCGCAACATGGAGATGTACTTCCTCAAGTGTGCAGTGGATATGCATCAAGGACCAATCAGAGCTTCCAGGTGTTTGAAAGTTTGGTGATGCACAGCTCCTATTCACTCTTTCGCAAAATGTTGAGAGGCATAAGATGCTAGAGACTAGCCAGTGAGGGCTGCTTATTCATGCTGGGCTTGTAAACCTCCCAGAAAGATCTGGCTGGCCACCATGGAAATGTTGGGTTAAATGGGCCTTTGGTCTAACCCAGCAGAGATCTTCTTTGGTCTAACCCAGCAGGGGTGGCTATCTGCCATGGATGCTTTACCTGAGATCCTCACATTGCAGGGGTCGGATTAGATGATGGGAGTGGAGTCCTAAGGCAGTTGGATGGCGTCTTGTACACCTCTTTCCAGCAAGGCCTGCGGCCCAGCTGGTACAAAATGTATTGCTCTGCTTTCCTTTGGACCATATCAGTGAGGCTGAGAGGGGTTGTCTTGTCATCTGGGCAGCTCAGAACCTTCATACACCCTGCCCAATCTTGCACCTGGGAGAAGTCACTACGGTGCTGCTAACACAGCAAAAACAACATGGGGGGCAGCACTTACAAGTTATCAGTCTCTGCAGCCACACCAAGCGCTGTGATTCTCCAGCGGTTTGACACTCTCGCCCCCCCCCCCGGAGGGGCACTCCATTGTCCTCAAGACAGATCCAGGTATTAGTGTTGTGCTGGTCTTACCCCAAAGGATCACAGCAGCGCACCTTATATTGTTCTATATGAAAGCCGTAAGAGTCAGTCAAAAAGCAGGCTACAAGATGGTGGTTTTACAAACAGAAGAATCCAATAACAATCCATTTTAATCTGGACCTAGTTTATGTCCCTAACCTCCCATTTTCTAAAACTCCCCCCTGTCCCACTTTTGCTATATGTCACCCTTCCTTTCAAACTCCCCAGCATAGAGATATATTTTGCAGCATCCTTTCCTCTGCCTCATCTTTCTTCTCTCCCAAGCATCCAGAAAGGGATATTTGATTGTATATGCATTTCCCCCTCTGTATAAAGTAGTCCTATTGTGCGGCTTCTTCACTGGCAAACAGCAAGGCAACAATAGCCATATTGAAGGGCGATTAACTTCAGGGACAGCAGGCCCCGGAGCAAACAATGAAAGATCTCAAGCTCTGAAAACAGCATTGATTCACGGAATGAAACAAAAGTTTGACACCATTGGAGAGAGAGGGGGGGAAAGGTAAGGAGCAACAAGGTTGTGACACCTCTGGCATACAAACGATTTACATGCCATTAATGTACGTGGATTGCATGCTACAATTAGGCCAGCATTTAAATACGTGTTAGCCTTGGCAGGCTCTGTATTATCACGCTGAATTTATGTCGCCTCCAAGGTAAAAAGCATCTTCGCATTGTAACACACACAACTAGTATAACGTGTCAAGTGCATTTTCAGCAGAACATTCAGAGGGGGAAACAATGTTTTGCATCAAACAGGGCTTGCTTCATTTCAATGTCCCTCTGCTCCCACCCATTCCAAGATGTTCCTACACGTCCATTCGACTGGATGGTGGTTTTCAAGGTATCTTTATTTTAAATTGTTCTACATTTTGTCTTGCACGCTCCTCCTTGACCTTTCGGAAGCATCAAGAGTTTATTCAAAGTAAAACAAGATATGGGTGGGGAAGCATGCAAGGAGGATTAAAAAGGGGTAATGTGTGGTTAACCCAAGGCTGTGTATGTGTACACACACACACACACACACTCAACATCACTATAATAAAAAAGCAGTGCTGCACGAGAAGGCCTGTTTCATGCCTGCATGTTTATCCCCAGATGACTGAAACTTCCTGTGATGTCTTATAGGTATGAATGGGCCATCACAGACTTAAGGCCAAAGAGGAAAGAACCATAGCTCAGTGATGAAACAATCACATAGCAAACACATGGTGGTCACTTCCAGATGGCCTGTTTTATTGAGCATCCATCCTGACCTGTTTGCACAAAGTTTGTTGGGAGGTTAGATGGCATCTGCTGTATGCTGAGTATTCATTCTGATTTGTTTTGCAGGTCTATAGACGCTGCGCCAAGCAATTGTTGTCTCACACATTCCAGCGCATTTTCCCCATCACTTCCCTGTCTCTTTTGGGATGGCGGCAGTGGGGAGTTGGTCTGCTGTGCAAGAGCTCCAAATCAGCTTTAATTGGCTGAATTTGCCGGAACGTGATTGAAAATAGCAACAGCCAGAGAACCACACACCATTCCAACAGCAAAGCTGTTTTCATTTGTGGTATGAAAAGTTGCGAGATTTCAGCAGGAAGAGACAGGATGTGCACGGATTGGAAAGGAAGTAGTATGTCTACCCCGTGACTTATGTAGGTGCTAACAACACTGAAATCAAAATCACTTATAGCTGCTCCAATACCATAATGAGCGACAATCATCCCAAATGTACAATGAAAGCGGTGTTTGGAGGGGCCCTTTGTCTTTTGCTGCTCTAGTGTAACATGAACCACCTTCTGGGATTTTTTGCAGGTACCAGATGCCTTTGCGTTCTCTAAGCGGTTAAGGATTCTGACTGGTATGTCATCAATGTCTACGCCATCCTCTCCTAATCTTTGTTTTCTGCACATCCCTGCCCCAAGAACATCCAGGCTGGCGGGTAATACTGGTTGCCAGAGGGGCTTTCAGCAGCGGACTATTTTGTAACAATGACATTGAATCAACACTGGATACATGACCTTTATGGATTCTGGCTCTTGCCAGGAGTGCGTGAGGCATTCACAATGAAAGGCAAGGCCACTTGTTATTCAGTCTGGACCTCAGACAATTAGCATGAAAGCAAAGCACCAACTCAGTAAGATATTTACATCTCCCATGCAGAAAATGTATTAAAAAAACTCTTCGATAAAGTGGGTGGGGTATTGTGTTTTTATTGCAGCGGGGAGGGAATGACCTACGCTGACTGTCTTGCACATCTTCTGGAAGAGCTACAAATCTTCTTTGATTTTACTAAGCTTGTGTTTCAATGATTCATGGTTTTAAAAACAAATTAGCGTATTCCTTATTTGCAGCAGAAATAACAACTAGACCTCACAGCAGCAAAATCAGGGGCAGGGGCAAGGAAAGAAGGTATTTGCTTTGAATGTTTTCATTCAGGAGAATGGGTTATGCTTCAATTAAGCTAAAAATAAATTTGTGCAGCAAGTTTGGTCAAAATGAAGGACCTGAGGTTTATAGTTGCAAGAAGGCCCAACTTCACTTTTGGGTGCTCCATAGATTCTTGTTAAAATCCAGAGGGTCTCAGCTTTCAACAGCCCAGCACTGTCGGCATACCTTCCTTGTGAAATGAAGGATTATTACGATGTAGAGCAAATTCACTGAATGGACCATAAACATTACAGGCAGCTCATTTCTGATGCTTCCATCTGACAAGCAAGTGAAGTTTCAACACACAAAGTCCGCTCTGACTGTAATGCAGTCTGATTGAAAATATCCCTCAGGGGAAGGTTTTAATGATTGTTAAAAAGCCTTGACAGCCTCACGTCATACTATGTCCATGTTACCGAAAGCTACAAAGCAACAGCCTTGCTTTAATTTTTAATTTTTTGTTTAGTGAAGAGTGGAAAACTCATGCTGGACAAAGCCAAGGTCAATGGCAAAGATCACTGACAGTTATCACTCCTGCATTTCAGTGATGGGGCACACCTCTGGAGAACTCTCTCACGTACAGTTCTGCCCTGTTGCAAAAATGAAAACAATGAGGAAATATCACAGCCAAGATCAAAGGTCCTCATCCAGCTCTTGTGATGTGAAACTATCCAGGTGCAACAACTAGTGATTCTAGATGGGACTGCACATCTACATCTAGCTTGCTTCCAGGTGCCATATTGATGGAGCATTCATCCTGATTTTGTGGCCAGGGAGATTAACTGATGTTGCATCGAGACAATGCTATCCCTTGCTTTCCAGTGCATCCTATCCTGTTCATTTCTTCTAAATCAGGCTTCCTCAACCTTGGCCCTCCAGATGTTTTGAGACTACAATTCCCATCATCCCTGACCACTGGTTCTGCTAGCTAGGGATCATGGGAGTTGTAGGCCAAAAACATCTGGAAGGCCGAGGTTGAGGAAGCCTGTTCTAAATGACAAAAGGGAGGTTGGAGGCAGCTAAAAGGTAGTCTTTCTAGAATCTGACTGAAACATTTGCTTTAAAGCAGCCCCTCTCGGATGTTCTGGACTACAGCTCCCATGGGTGGGGCTAGTGAGAAATGTGTCAGATTGCATTTCTTAGTGCAGAAAGTATTGACCTGATGTGTCGAGTTCTTTCCTATTCTACTTGATTCAAGAGGGTTCTGGAAGCTTCTCTGTGTGAAAGAAACAAGCAGAAGGTTCCTGATGTTTGGGTTATTCCTTCAGAGAAGCTGAGTACAGCTGGTTTAAACTGGTTCTCTTCTTTCTTTCTGTGACGGTCGTGCTGACTATAAAAGTAGGGCAAGAAGGAGCCTGGGTTTCACTTTCTCTTTCTATCCCTCTTCCTTCTGGTGTGGTGTTTTGTACATAGTATGCTTAGTGTTAAGGTTTAGACTTATTAGAAGTTATTGTAAGTTAAGTCTGCTGCAACTGGATTTCTTATGCACAGTGCCAATCTTGAATGAATTGGATTTGTGACCAATATGCTCATTTGCCTTCAGTAGCAGTAAAGCTCTGCTGAATGAAATGCAATTGCCTCTGGTTTATTGGGAGGGGGGAGAGAATCCTGCAACGTGTAAGTTTTTACTCTGCTAACTATACATTGGAATCTACCCTGGATTAATATTGAGTAGAATATCATGAAAAATGTAATCCATCATCTGTCGTGGATGCTTTAGCTGAGATTCCTGCATCGCAGGGGATTGGACTAAATGACCCTTGCGGTCCCTTCCAGCTCTACAATTCTATGTTTCCATGATCTGGAGTCCCTACTCTAAGGAATGGTATTTTACACAGTAAAGTGGTTGTTCGAACCTGGATGAAATCCAGAGATCCATGCAGGTGTTTATTACCTTTACCTATGAAGGGAAACATTCTGTGTGCGCATTTTTCTTTGAGATCTTCCTTGCATAATCTAGAATGCCCATTGTGTGACACCCAGTTGGCCAAAATCATGCTGTCTACAACAAAGGTGAAGCCATGTTCTTCACAATGCCATCCCCAACGATTCAGTGTGGAGCTATGATAAGTGTTATTGGAAGTAGCTGCACAAACACTGCAGGGAGTCGGACTAGATGACCCTCGTGGTCCCTTCCAACTCCCTTCCAATCTGTGATTCTAAATCTCCATTCAGACATGGGGGTTGCTGTTTTGTTGTTGTTGTTGTTGTTGTTGTTGTTTAGTCATTTAGTCATGTCCGACTCTTCGTGACCCCATGGACCAGAGCACGCCAGGCACTCCTGTCTTCCACTGCCTCCCGCAGTTTGGTCAAACTTATGCTGGTAGCTTCGAGAACACTGTCCAACCATCTCGTCCTCTGTCGTCCCCTTCTCCTTGTGCCCTCCATCTTTCCCAACATCAGGGTCTTTTCCAGGGAGTCTTCTCATGAGGTGGCCAAAGTATTGGAGCCTCAGCTTCAGGATCTGTCCTTCCAGTGAGCACTCAAGGTTGCCATTTCCTTCATTTCCTTTTTGCAGTCCATGGGACCCTCAGGAGTCTCCTCCAGCACCATAATTCAAAATCATCAATTCTTTAGCGATCAGCCTTCTGCTATTGCTGTTTTAGCTTTCCTGGTTATAATTCTAGTGCTTCTGGACCAGTTTCCAATGTTCCTTTTACACTGCATTAACACTTGCATTATGGAACTCTAGTTTTTTGATTGTCATGACACCACTAAATTTCATTTACACTAGTGGGTGTGGTGTGACACAACAACAGACATAACTAGATGTCTTGCCACCCTTTATGCACAAGCATGCTTCTGTTCCACCATTGTTTACCCATGAGAACAGTCAGAAATAACTGTTGGAATACTGCCCCCAGTTTTGTCACATGGTATGATCCATGAAAACGGCAGGAGAATTACAGCACAAAAATCCCCAATGCGTTAACAGGGAGGCTAACAGATCCCCCCTCCCCACTCAAACCAAGTAACACAGAATGAGCCCTAAACTTCTGCTGGATCTCCCCAGATTTTCAGAAGTAGCTTTTACGATCAGATAAAACATGGAATTTATTAGGTAAGGAAACATCAGAAAAGTGGGAAAAAGTTACGTCTGAATGCAGCCATAGTTTACCCTAAGAAGAAAGGGGTGGGAATGAGGTGTCAATAGATTTTGTGGAAGTTGTTCCTTAGTTCAGAGACAACTAGTGAAGCCAAAGTGTTGACTAGTACACGTTTGGGAGAGATTTTTTGTGTTTTGGAAGAGCAATCTCTTCACCTGATTTGATTTTCTATAAAAACCCAGGTACTGGAGTGTGCATTAAGTTTCTTGCTTTTAGAGGGATTTGATCCTAGCATTTAAATAACAACAACAGCAAGTATATAATAGAACATGCATCCCAACTTCCAATGTCCTAACACTTGGGCAGCAGAATACACAGCACAGGTGGGGAAGGAGTCTTATTATTCATGTTCTGTTGAATGGTTTCAGCACTTAGTCATCATGGGATGGGGTTGCAACTTTCTTCCTATAGGCAAGAAAGTAGTTTGTTGAAAGTCCATTATCAATGGAAGAGTCTTTGGCAGCCTGTAATTTTGAAACGAGGGCAGCAAGCTCATTCACAGTGACCAAAACACAAAATATTTATGAGTCCCTGAAGTTAAATGGCAGGAGCAGGATTGGACTCTTATCCACACCGAAGAAGCATCTTCTAATTGTCTTCCCAGTTATGGATGCAATCAGGTTGAGGATATCGCGCACTACCTGCTAATTTGCCCCTAATGCCCAGATAAAAAATTTCTGTTGCCTTTTCTCAACTGGTTCTCAGGCCGATCCCCCCCAGGAAGTGACTGTTGAACTCTTAGTTAATAAAGATCTACAAATTACACACCTGGTAGCCAAATTTGCTGGGTCACCTAAGAAGCTCGGTTCCAGCTACGCTAATGCTTTCAAACATTTATGCTGTACAGGGCTGTAGCTAGGGGGTGGTGAGGTGGGGCCCCGCCAGGGGTGCAGGCAATGGGAGGGACACAAAATAGGCTTTAAAATATATCCAAAAATATAAATATTGATTATTGCCTCATAAGAAATGGTTTTAAATAGAGGGTGAATTGAATGGGGGGGTGGAGGAGGGGCAGAAAGAAGAGCTAATTTGTCCATGACTAGGAGGCACAATGGGACGCGGGTGGTGCTGTGGGTTAAACCACAGAGCCTAGGACTTGCCGATCAGAAGGTCGGCAGTTCGAGTCCCCGCGATAGGGTAAGCTCCCGTCACTCTGTCCCTGCTCCTGCCAACCTAGCAGTTCGAAAGCACGTAAAAGTGCAAGTAGATAAATAGGTACCACTCCAGCGGGAAGGTAAATGGCGTTTCTGTGCGCTGCTCTGGTTCGCCAGAAGCGGCTTAGTCATGCTGGCCAAATGACCTGGAAGCTGTACGCCGGCTCCCTCAGCCAATAAAGCGATATGAGTGCCACAACCCCAGAGTCGGTCACGACTGGACCTAATGGTCAGGGGTCCCTTTACCTTTACTGAGGAGGCACAATCTGGGTGGTTCTGCCAGGGGTGCAAGATCACCTAGCTACGGCTCTGATGCAGTAAACTTTTATAGGCTACATTGTGCCATTTCAGAGGAAAGCCTTGCTCTTGTCCTCTGCTGTTCATTGTAAAGGCCTTTGGCTATACACAACAAATGGATTGATTGGTTGAAATCGAGAAGCAACACAGTTTGCCCTTAATGTCAGTGAAGAGCTTTCAGTCGCTTGATGACTTCAACTTCTAACACAGAGTGGGATCTCAGCAGCTTTTTCTGCTTCTCCTTACTCTTAAAGAGATTAGGGCATCCTCTTATAAACATATTTATGAAGTAAAAGCAAGAGACTTCATCTTGGCAGCTTGGAATCTAACACCATTCTGTATCTATATTATTTTTCAGGATTAGAAGCTATTAATTCCTAAAATTGTGCTCTGGAGCGTAAGTGGCAGCAGCTGTAGCTCTTTGCTCAGAGCCTTTCCACATGGGTTACTTTCTGCTCAAGATATGCATTGCGAGGAGGAGGAGGAGGAGGAGGAGGAGGAGGAGGAGGAGGAGGAGGACCCAAACGAGGTGCTCCTCTTCAGACGGGGTTTGGCAAAGAAAATGAAATCAGATTATTGAAAAAAGGGAAGCTGGAAAGGCTGAAGTCCACTGTCCATAAAATGAGCAACCTGGGTGTTAATAAAATGGCATCTCGATGCAGGTGGTTACACACTTCCTGTTTCTGTAATCCATTCTTCTTGCATGCACAGACTAATAAAATGCCTCTTCTTATTATGTCACTACTGTACATGGAACATTTCATGCATAAAATATTAATCCTCCACACTGGGCTTTTGAGGGACTGATTGCACTGGCTTAAAAGAAGAAGAAGAAGTAGAAGACGATGGAAGGATGGCTCCTGAGCAAAGCACTGCCAACACTGTACCCAAGACACTCAGCAGCTTTCAAGAGAAAAGGAAGACATGGGTCTGATAGGAATGCTCTAGGTACATGAGGTTAACACTGATGATCCTGCAAGGTCCTGCCAATTTATAACAGTGTTTCCCAAACTTGGGTCTCCAGCTGTTTGGACTACAGCTCCCATCATCCCTAGCTAGTAAGACCAGTGGTCAGGGATGATGGTCCAAGTTTGGGAAACACTGCTATAAATCAGTGGTTTCCAATTAACTAAGAACTGAAGCCCCCCTGTTTTTCAAATGCCAAGCCACGGACCCCTAACTTGTGAAAATGTTGATCTTTCTATGGTAGTTTTTGTTATGTGAATGGTGCCACCAACCCCACCTGCAGGGGTCCACAGACCACCAATTGGGAACAACTCC
This sequence comes from Podarcis bocagei, assembly GCF_964188305.1. NCBI lineage: Eukaryota > Metazoa > Chordata > Lepidosauria > Squamata > Lacertidae > Podarcis > Podarcis bocagei. The sequence continues at coordinate 20,437,202 of NC_138125.1, forward strand.
TATAAATTCTTTTACAAGGCTTCCTCTCATGCCGTTTAGGTATCCTGCCCCTTACCTTTCTCACAACCACACTCTAGAAGTTCCACTTCAGCTGCATTCACACAGCAGCTTGCTCTCTTCTTCCAAACTGCTAATTTCCACATTATATTTGAACTTTCACATGATGAACTTTCAAAATCTGGCAAACTCCAATGGAAGGTTAGCACTCATTCCCGGGTTGATATCTTCCAGAAAGGAAAAGAAAAACCCTATTTACCCACAAAATTGTGGGAGTGAAGTGATGGGCTTGGGGACAGTATATTGGCGCATAGTTCTTTAATGCTGCTTCCATTGAGGGATCTTGGGGGATCAGAAGAAGGCATGTTCAGAAAGGGTGGTAGAGTAGCGACATTGTTCAAGAATGTTCGTTGTGATGCTACACCACACCCACTGGTGTGAATAAAATTTAGCATGACATGCCGGTATATGGGTCAAAAAGCCACCATTACATAGCACAGCAGGTACCGCACTGCGAAAGGGACATTAGAAAATCAAGACATTAGAAAAGCTCTAGCATTATAATCAGGAAAACTAATGCAATACTTCCCACATCTGAATGCAGTATCTACCCTGATCCTGCAAGGCAGTTGAAATCTCAGGCTCAATGGCAGCCAGGGCTTTTTTTTTCCCCAACTGGAACTCACCAGAAACTCTCTGGTGGGCGCCATTGCCATTATAAGAGAACAAGGGAGATGTTCATGGTGTTCTGGCACCTCTTTTTCTAGAAAAATAGCATTGCTGGCAGCTCCTAATATGGGGCTGTCAGGACATGACAGTTGATATGAACCTACCATTTGTAGTAGTAAAAGGTAAAGGGACCCCTGACCATTAGGTCTAGTCAAGGATGACTCTGGGGTTGTGGCGCTCATCTCGCTTTATTGGCCAAGGGAGCCGGTGTACAACTTCCGGTTCATGTGGCGAGCATGACTAAGCCGCTTCTGACAAACCAGAGCAGTGCACGGAAACGCCGTTTACCTTCCCACCGAAGTGGTACCTATTTATCTACTTGCCCTTTGACGTGCTTTCAAAATGCTAGGGACCGAGCAACGGGAGCTCACCCCGTTGCGGGGATTTGAACCGCTGACCTTCTGATCGGCAATCCTAAGCTCTGTGGTTTAACCCACAGCGCCACCTGCGTCCCATTTGTAGCAGTTTCAGCCACTTAAAAGCATCCCCCCTAAACATATGGGGGGTGTATTTATTTATCTGTCACATCTGTACCCCGCCCTGGCTCCAAGCAGGTCAGGGGAGAATACATGAGAGTTATCTCAGCAACATTTGATCCTCACCACAATCTTGGGAAGTAAGTTAGGCTGAAGAGAACTACTGGCCTCATGGCCTTGCTATTAGACAGAGTGAGGCAGGTAGCTACTTCAGGTGACAGAGGCTGGGGGTCGCAACTGAGGGAATCACTGTTTCACTTAAGTTCTGCTCATCGGCTTCCCCTTGACTTCTCATTGGCCACTGAGAGAAAAGGATATCATTGGCCTGATCCGACAGGTTCTTTCTTACATTCAAGTTTTAACTATTTTTAATGGTTTTAGATGGTTGTTACCTGCCTTAAGATCTGCTGGCAAAGGCTGGATAAGAAGAACAGCAATGCTAGAGGGTGTGGTGGTGGTAAGAGTTGTAGGCTGCACACCAATCACCAGTACTGAAATAAGATCCAACTTACTTCAGCCTGCCAGCCTGGTTAACTTCTGTACAGCCTTGGTCCAGTATACCTGAAGGAGCATCTCCACCCACATGGTTCTGCCCAGACACTGAGGTCCAGCGCCGAGGACCTTCTGGCAGTTCCCTAGCTGTGAGAAGCCAAGTTACAGGGAACCAGGCAGAGGGTCTTCTCGGTAGGGGTACCCGCCCTGGGGAACGCCCTCTCACCAGATGTCAAAGAGAAAAACAACTACCAGACTTTTAGAAGACATCTGAAGGCAGCCCTGTTTAGGGAAGCTTTTACTGTTTAATAGACTATTGTATTTTAATATTGTGTTGGAAGCTGCCCAGAGTGGCTAGGGAAGCCCAGCCAGATGGGCGGGGTAAGATTATTATTATTACTACTACTACTACTACTACTACTACTACTACTACATCAAAAAGGAGGCACTGTCTTGTCTTTTACTTCAAGCAGGAAAATTGCTTTGGCTGCCTCTGCTGACTGGCTCAGAGTCACTCAATTTGCTTAGCTAAACAGTGATCTGAACCTGCTAGAATAAAGGAGGCCCCATCAGTATTGGCATTCCACCGGCTCCTGAAGACCCGCCTCTTTCAATGAGCATTTCCCAGATCTCCAGACTTGAGGCTCCTGCTTTGATGGTTGTTGTCACTGTTACGCTGTTTCAATGGGCTTGCTTATTATAGATTTTAATTACGGATGTTTCGATGTAGTAGTTGTACTATGTATTTTAATTACCAGTAGGTGAGTTCTTATAACTTAACATAAGAAGAGCCTTCTGGATTGGGCCATCAACTCATCTAGTCCAGCATCCTTTTCTCACTGCGGCCAATCAGATGCCTGTGGGAAACCTACAAGCAGGACCCAAGCAGAAGACCACCTTTCCTCCTGCGGTTTCCAGCAACTGGCATGCACAAGCATTCTGTCTCCAACCATGGTTATTTTGTGGTTTATCTGTTTGTGAACCGCCTTGTTATTTCTGCTCTACTCTGCCCCATGCTGAGTCTTTAATAAGATTATGGCAAATATCTGCTCACGTCAACAGCTTTTTGAAGCATGAGGGTGGGTAGGTGTTTCCTGAAAACTATTTGATGAGTATAATTTTTGGTATAATGGTGGTATAATTTGCCACCATTTCTGTCGACATGCAGAAGGCTGGGGGGCCAGCTGGCAAGCCCCAGCTGATGCCGCTCCTTCCAGCCATCCCGCTGCGAAGACCATCAGCCTCTGCTCCCACATAAATCAGCGATCTGGGCTTCAAAGCCAGGGCACACTATCAGCAGAGCGAACTGCGCACACAGAATAGGTGTGAGGCTTGTGGAAGCATACTACAACTACAGATTTATTAATCATAAATCAGGACAAAGAAACATGTCATCTCTCTCGTCTTCTCAGAGAGAACAAGAAAAACAAAAGCTATACACAACGGAAGTTCCCAGCAAGCTGTCCTGGAATGTAAACAGACATGTGACACGCAACAGTTCCACACGTCTGCTCCTTAAGGTGGAATGGAAATCTCAACAATTTCTTTGTTCTGCTGCTGCTTTGGCATTCTTCCCCCCATTCACCCCTGGCTATGTCTTCTTTTCCATTCTAGAGTGATCCCAGCCAATCGGGGATCACGTGATGAATGTGATGACATCACAGCACAATGCAGTCAGTTAGATTGGGCTGTGTGCTGAAATAACTGAGCGCAAATGGAACTCATCCAGAATGCTTCTTATATCAGTGAAATGTTTTATTCCCTTTCAAAGCAATCGCCAAAAAATGTGCCAAATACAGGAGGGGAGTGATTTTAGACACTGTTTAAAAATGGGCGAGAAAATGGTTTAGCCCTTGTGTCTGTTACAATGTCCCCCTTCACTAGGGAGCCTGTGGCACAATGAGTAAGCGTGTCTGGCTGTTCACCAGAAGGTTGGTGGTTCGAGGCCACCCAGGGATGGCTGTGGACAGGATTCCTGCATATCAGGGAGTTGGAGCAGATGGCCCTTGGGATCTCTTCCAACTCTACGATTCTATGAGTGCAGTTATCCCCATCTGTGGGAGTTCCTGAGCATACTAATTTGTTCTATAAGTGAATGTATGTTATTGCAGAGTGCTAGCATGCAGTGAGAGATTTTACTTTCTTGGGTTCCATGATCACTGCAGATGGTGACAGCAGTCACGAAACTAAAAGATGCCTGCTCCTTGGGAGAAAGGCGATGACAAACCTAGACAGCATCTTAAAAAGCAGAGACAGCACCTTGCCAACAAAGGTCCGTATAGTTAAAGCCATGGTTTTCCCAGTAGTGATGTATGGAAGTGAGAGCTGGACCATAAAGAAGGTGCTTTTGAATTATGGTGCTGGAAGAGACTCTTGAGAGTCCCATGGACTGCAAGAAGATCAAACCTCTCCAATCTGAAGGAAATCAGCCCTGAGTGCTCACAGGAAGGACAGATCGTGAAGCTGAGGCTCCAATACTTTGGCCACCACATGAGAAGAGAAGACTCCCTGGAAAAGACCCTGATGTTGGGAAAGGTGGAGGGCACAAGGAGAAGGGGCGACAGAGGACAAGATGGTTGGACAGCTACAAACATGAGTTTGACCAGGCTGCGGGAGGCAGTGGAAGACAGGAGTGCCTGGTGTGCTCTGGTCCATGGGGTCACAAAGAGTCGGACACGACTGAACAACTAAACAACAACAACAAAAGCATGCAGTGGCGACTGGTGACCATTGGAGCAGGTGGGACAGAAGAAAGAGAGCTCAAGGGTAGAGGGAGCCAGAGCCGATGACAGATGGACCCAACTAATTTTAGTTTTGTACCCATTCTCCACCCTGCTGAGTTCTACAAGAGCAACATTGAGATTGAGAAGGAAGGTGACTGGTGCTGACAGCACCCCTGAGCTGGACATAATAAATACAGTATACTAGGCAGGTGGGGGGCTGTCTGAGGTCAGACTGAGGTTGGTGGGGGCAACACCCCATTCACCCTAATGGGTCAGCCTCCACAGATGGCATGCCAGACAAATAACAGTATGCTACTGTAGTCTCGAACACTTATTTTGCCAGTGATTATCTCCAATTTTCTCTCCCAATGATCAACTCTAGGGAGGGAACCGGGTGGCCTAAGTATTGGTTTTGGCTTCATCACATGACCTCTACTTGATGACTTTGGCAACCAGCGCTTGCCAAATCTATGCTTGGAAGTAAATTCAGCTAAAGCATCCTTAGTTATGCCTGCATATGTTTTTTAAAAAAGGGAAAAAATAGAACCCAACCACTTACACATGAGATTTCTTCTGCGTTTGGGTAAGAACAATGTCCAATTACGGGCTTTTCTTTGGAAATAAATTAGAACTTCAATGGGGTATCAACTAATTATCTCCTAAGGAGAGAAAAAAAGCACCAGCCCTTTAATTTTATGTTAATAGAGCTAAAGGAATATTTAGCTGTGTCATTTATGTATGAAATGATGCTATAAGCCTCACAACATCGTAAAGCTAAAAGGGTTTAAATCAGGAGCTAGAGCCCCACACGGTGACCTTGCCACCTTTTCCCAGGTGGCAAACTGGATAGGAAATTGGCAGCACCAAACCATATGATTAATTAAGCCTCGTCGTGAAATTCTAAAGTCATAGCAACTAGCCAAGCTATGCAAGTACAGTTCTCTTAAAAGATTTAATCAGGTTTTGGGCAAAAAAAAACCCCACTCTATATTAGTAGATTTGGCATTCATCTGAGGGAAAGATCAATGATGCTAAACTGTCAAATACTTTTTTAAAAAATGTTTGCAGAAAAGAGAGTGTCTGGGGAGAAAACTCTTACAAAAAGTTTAACAGCATTATGCAACTAGAGAATTTGTGTTGACTTAGAACAAAAGCAGAGGGAATCCTTTCAAAAATGAAACCATGGGGGAAAAAATGAAACCATAGCAGGATACTTGTTCATATACGGGTATATATATTTTTTCTAGCTAAGAAATGTGAGGTTAGCTTTCAGTTTGCGGAGGATGGGAGGATTTGCAGATATTAAAATCCATAAATGTCACCCCTTAAGACTGCCCTTTAATTCTCAGTCAATGGAAGGAAGAGAATGTCCTTTGCTAAATATTTTTTGATGCCCACGTCTGCAGTTGCACTTCAGTTCTTTAAGAACCCGTGTCCAGCATCAATGACAAAAGTTACAAACACATTCTGATTCCATAACTGCATTGATGGTACCTAGCAAATAAAAGATTGGGGGTGTAAAATCATGTGGAAAATAATGGAAAATCTGAATGCATTAGAGTGCACAAAATGTTTCGAAAAAATGCAGGGACAAAATATTTAGAACCTTCTCCCCTGGCTAGCAAAATGAACTAGAAGATGGATGTTAGTTTTTAAGATGCCAAAACATTTGGTAGCTTCCAGATCCAACTATTGTGCCATGCAGCTTGGATCTTTGCATTAAAAGGGGCACAGTTATTTGTGTGGCTACAAGTGGTACCTCGTGTAACGTACCACCCCCTTTATGAACGCTTTGGGTTACGCACTCCACTAACCCGGAAGTAGGTCTCCTTGTGGCGAACTTTGCCCTGGGATGCAAGCAGAAGTCATGTTCTGGCTGCACACGGGCAACAGGAGGCACCATTAGTGAAAGCGCACCTGATGTTACGGGTGGTTTCCGGTTACGAATGGACCTCTGAAACCAATTAAGTTCATAACTGGAGGTACCACTGTACTTGAGGGATACACTGTGGACTTATTTTGCATCTGAAATATTATTTACTTGTCCATGAAACTACCTTCAGCACACCCCATACTGCATCATCATGAAGGCTTCATTGCTATGTATGCTTACCTGAGCATCCAATGTCTGTCTCAGGAAAGAGTGGAAGAGGACACCTTTGGGGGCTGAAGTCAAACCGTTGGAGAGCGTCTGGTGTGGCTGTAGAGACTGCTATGGGAGAGACATGTTTTGTTGCAGGTGGGGCAGATGAAGGTGTCCGGTTGGGCTGCTGCGGATGCACCATGGCGTTTCTTCTCTCTGCGCTCCTCCCAGTGGCAATTCCTCCTCTGGTCACTGCTATGAATGCACCACCTGTCTGTCTGTCTCCTGGCACTGGGGTCATCTGCAAGGGATTCCCATATGGTGGGGTTGATGTTGGCAGCCTTCATGTCATGCTTGAAGACATCTTTGTAACACAGAGTTGTTCTGCCAATGGTCTTGGTGTCATGGTCCGGTCTACGGGCAATCGAAGTCCCGGCTGAAGATGTCGGGACCGGGGGCAAGATGGCAGGGTGAGAGCAGGAACGAGAGTCTAGAAGCCAGGGGCCTGAGGTCAGGAGGCAGGGAGTCACGAAGTCAAGGGTCCAAGGATCAAGAAGCAAGGAGCCAAGGAACCAAGGTCCAAGGATCAGGAAGCAAGAAACCAAAAGCAGCAAGGCAGGAAATGAGTTGCTGTGGCAAAAAGTCGAAGGGAAATGCTGACCTTGTATCCCTTCCCGGCTCTTGCCACCAGGTGCAGTGAGTTACCAAGCGGCCTCACCTGTGCGGCCGCGCCTTGCCTCTCCAGAACAAACTTAGGAAGGCTCCTGCCATCTTCCATTCTGTGGACATCATCAAGCCAGCATAGATGTTGCTGAGACAGGGGTGTGAACATGCTGGGAATGTGCGCTTGGGAGAGCACATCTTTGTTGCAGATTCTGTCCTAAGTATGAGTCATTAAATGCAGTAGGACTTCTTACTCCAGAGCAAGCATGCAGAGTTTTGCGCTTCCCATCTAAATGCATGTAACTAATAAATGCATATTCTTCCACTCCCATCTCCTTCTCCTTCTCCTTCTCCTTCTCCTTCTTCTGTTGCCTCCATAGCGTTGATAGTGAGCTACCCAGAACAGGAATCCATCCTCTTATACTTTGGAAAGTGACATGAGCATTGATATTGAGGAGATGAGAAGGGGAGGAAGAGATCCGGACACATCAGTAGAACTTTGCCAACACCTGTTGCACTTGTAACCAAAAGTTTGTGATTTCTGGTGGTTCCTCCTTCTCTCTGGTACCCCCTAAACCCCTGAAAATCTGCTCTGGGTGGTGCCCTCTGAAACAGTGGGGTGCAACACCAAAAATTGTCTTGTGCCTCTTCCACCCATGGGAGCAGCAAGTTAGTAGACTGGGAACCTCTGATCATAGCTGTCCATGTTTCCCGTTTTTTTAAGGGAAATTCCCTTATTCCAAATAGGATTCCTCGCAAGAAAAGGGAAAAGTTGACAGCTATGCCTCTGATATATTGGGAGTCCCATCTGCAAATGGAAGGAGCCCTTCCATTCACATTTTGGCATGCAGATGGAAAGTTCACTGAACACCTAAAGATGAAAAAAAAATAATATTATATAATAGTTGACCATTTGCTGCCCTTTAATGGGGGCCAAAATTTGGCAAATGAGAGGTATCTTTAAATGCATCTTTGCATTTATTTTTTTTTTAATGCAAAAGCAACTGCAAGGAGGCCTGATCTGTACAGTGGTACCTCTAGTTACGAACTTAATTCATTCTGGAGGTTAATTCTTAACCTGAAACTGTTCTTAGCTAGAGGCGTGCTTTCGCTAATGGGGCCTCTTGCTGCCACTGTGCTGCCGGCACACGATTTCCGTTCTCATCCTGGGGCAAAGTTCTCAACTCAAGGTAACTCTTCCAGGTTAGCAGAGTTTGTAACCTGAAGCATTTGTAACCTGAGGCGTTTGTGACTCAAGGTACCACTGTATTAATATTACCTTAGTGGGAGGAGGCTCTTAACCTCTTTGTCCCTTCCTATGCCACTCAGTCAAAACCACTATCTGCGTCCAAATTAACCCATTTTTTATTTTTATTTTAAAAAATCATGATGTTTTATCGCGTTTTTAAACCTTTGTTGGGGGCCACCCAGAGTGGTGGCGTATAAATAATAAATTTATTTTATTATTATTATTATTATTATTATTATTATTATTATTATTATCTGCCACAACACGTTTAACATCCTAGCTAGATTTGCCCTGAAGGAATGGCTTCAATTTGCTTCATAACATGTCTTACAGTGCTTGCCAAATTCTCATATACATCTGGTTGGTCACTGTGTGAACAGGAGGCTGGACAAGAAGAGCCCTCGGCCTGACCCAGCAGCGTTCTTTTTACATTCTTCTGCCACTAGTTCTTATAGCATGCAACGCCATGCACGTTTACTTGGAAGCCAACCCCACTGAAGACTCTACAGGCAGCTCCCAATTTATGCACGTGTGCATTGCGCCAAACCTGGAAGTGACTAAAAAAAAGGGCAAAAACAGCCCTAAAAGAACACAAAAGGGCAAAAACGGCATGAAAAGAGCACCTAGCAATCCCACAAGCTTTTGCAAGTGCAATCTTAGGAGCCCTTGCGCCGATCGTTGAGGCCTGTGGAGAGTGCAAATATGACAAAGGGGATGATGTATAATGAACTGAAAAAGGTATTTAAATATACCTTCCTGAAGAAACCAGAGGCCTTTCTCCTGGGCATTGTCGGCCAATTGGTGCCAAAGAAGGACAGAACTTTTTTAATGTATGCAACAACAGCAGCAAGAATACTTATTGCAAAGTATTGGAAGACACAAGATCTACCCACTCTGGAAGAATGGCAGATGAAGGTGATTGACTACATGGAATTGGCAGAAATGACTGGCAGAATCCGAGACCAGGGAGAAGAGTCGGTGAAAGAAGACTGGAAGAAATTCAAAGACTACTTACAGAAACATTGTAAAATTAATGAATGTTAGAAGGATGTTGGATAGAAACTAAGCGGTTTCCAGCTGTAATGCTTTAAGAGATATGAAAAAAAGAGGTTTCACAAATGGGTAAAAGTTTAATGGTAAGGATTTGCTGAACTAACAAATCGAACTGGAATACAAAGAAGGGAGGTATGAGGAGGTCCAAGGAAATAAGTGTATGGAAGTTATGTTATTGAAAATTAATGTGAGTTTTTAACTGTTTTTTGTTTTGTATGTTTATTTTTCTTTTTTCTTGTTATATCTTAAAAACTTTTAATAAATATCTTTTAAAAAAACACAAATATGACAAAGGGGGCTTGGCGGGAACGATTGGGGTGGAGTTTGGTTGTCTGGTAAGTGCTGCTGTTTTTTTTTAAGAGCTTTCCTAGGGTTTCCGGAGGTTTAGAGGGTCCTTGCAGGCTTTTCCAAACAGTGTTTCAAATACACATGATTTCACTGAGGTGCGCGGTGCCTTCGAGACATAACCCTGCGCAAATTGGGAGTTACCTGTACTGTGGGAACATGCATAGGGTCAGCCTGTGCACATGATATTCTCAAGACTGGCAAATCGGCAAAGTTTTGAGAGCCAGTTTTCCCAGTCTCTAGAAAGCATGTGGCCCCATCACACACACACCCTTTTTGTTTTAGTTTTAATCTGGACCATTTGACATCAAGGACAAAACAACAACACAGAACTCTCAGGCCTTTGTGTCAAAAGGCCCCTATCCCTTTGGAGATGGTATGTATTTCAGGGAGATAGGATTCCCCATTGTTTACCCTCCTCTTTATGATGTAAATGTGCCCTGATTTTTATTTGTGCGATTGTGTCTCGGAGGCCCCTTTTCATTTGGCAATGGGGGTCTCATTTAATAAATGTCCTATTAATCCCAGTGCTCTATCAGGAGAATTTAAGCTTGTTTCAATTCTTTGATTGCTTTTTAGGGATTATAGGAAACTTCATTGTCCTCCGCTGCACTGTGAATAAGTAAATTTAAATGATAGGTAGGCACCCAAAAGAAATCTATCGATAGCTCTTAGATATATATGCAGAGTATATATGCATTTATATAGCTTGCAAAAAAGAGAGAGAGAGATGCCATATGAGAGAGGGGGGAAATATCAAATCAAGGCACGAAGAAACTGAAAAATACTACATGTATCATTCACCTGATTTCAATTGTGGCTCCCTTTTGAACCTCGGCCAAATCATTTTGTACATTAAAAATTGGTCAGGGATGATAAGATTCCATTTTCATGGTTGGTAATGCAGAACCGGTGAAAGAATACAATTACAGACCCCTGAGTAAACTCTGCGAATGTCAACTTGATGTAAATGATCAAGTGTCGACAAAGGGGCTGGCTGGTAGAAGGGGAGGGGGTGGCAGGCTGAGGCGGGGGGGGCAGGGAGAGAGAAGGGGTGAATCTGCTTCCTCCTCACAGGCCTCCAACATGCCGGGGTGTGGACTCGCGCTGTGGGTTCTAGGCTGGTGATTTGGAACCTGCCATGGGCAATATCCCACACACTGCTGCTGATCAACGCTGTGGTGTAGCTCTCTCCCATCGTATGGCTGCAAAGGGAACTGTACACTCCAAATGTCCCCATTTCCGGTCGCTGTCAATATCTAGCTAGCTGTCATCAATCATCTATTGCTATATTGGCTTCGGGGGAGATTCTGAGGGTGCTTTTTTTTAAAAAAAAAATGAATTTGGTTGTTGTGCTAACACATGCAGTGTGGTGTATTCCCACTTCCACCCCACCCCTTGTATCGCCTTCCATTGGAGTGCCAACTTGAATAACAAATGGGAGCGCAGGTAAACCCTGCCCCTCATAATTGATCACAAGACATGGTGCCCCCTCGAATATTTTATTTGGGGGGAGGGAGGCAAAGGGTCCTTGCCCCCAAGTGTTGACTCCTATGCCTTCCACAATCCCCATTGAACAATAAGGATTACCAAATGTGATTACCAAATCTGAACGTGCCTCATGGCTTCTGTTTTGAGTTTCTCTATTGTATTGAGGCTTCTACTTTCAGTTTTCGGTTTTCAAACGTTTCAGGAGTCGAACAGAACAAATTACATTGGAAAACCGAGGATCCACTGTAATCTTCTGACATTCACACTTCTCTGACATTCACACTTCTCATTCACCCCCCCAACCCCCAGGCGACCCCCGAGTGGAATAATGACTCAAGAATACTCATCGCAAAGCACTGGAAGACACAGGATTTGCCCACTCTGGAAGAATGGCAGACGCAACTGATAGACTACATGGAACTGGCTGAAATGACTGGCAGAATTCGAGACCTGGGAGAAGAGACGGTGGAAGAGGTGGAAGAGGACTGGGAAAAATTTAAAGACTATTTACAAAAACATTATAAGCTGTATGAATGCTAAGAGAATGCATGATAGAAAACAACACGGCATCATTAATTTAGTTGTAAGATGTATGAATAAGAGATGTTTAAGAAAATGATGAAATTTGAGGTAATATTATGTTTAAGTTAACCAGTTTAGCATATGATAAAAATATTGAAAATTGGGGACATAATATTCGAGAACTATAAAATAAGAATTGAAACAAGGTAATAATTTGCTGCTTATAACTATATGACTGAGAACGCAGGAAAGGGTGATGTGAGGAAGTCCAAAGATTATGAAAATATGATTTATGGATAAATTGATTTTGATGTACTTTTTTTTCTTTTCATTTTATGTTTATTCTCTAAATTTCTTCTGTTTTCTTTTGTTTTGTTGTATGGTGATGGTATTGTATATGTTTGTTGGTTTGTTTTTTGTTTAAAATATGCAATAAATAAAAAAATGGGAAAAAATGACTCAAGACAAAGTGCTATGGGATTAAAATTGGCCACAACTTTATTAAGTTTCAGATGTAGAGAAACCTTGGCTCAGGCATTGGGTGTTTATCCTTCCCAGTCCCCAGCCGGGGATCTGGGAGACATCAGGGTTATCCAGAATGTGTGGGAATTGGGCTGGCTCTGGAGAACATTTGTTCAAGCAGAGAGCCCACCCCCCATTTTGCTTCCGTTGGAGGGGAGAGCAATGACAACCTTTCGGCATATGGCCAATGCTCCCCTCAGGACCCCTTTAACGGGGAACCCTGGGATCACCACTGCAAGGGGGGGTCACCGCTTCATGCCCCCCCATTTAAGAAGATAGACTAAAGGATTCCCAAGGCCTGAAACCGCCAAAGTTGTGACGTTTTGCTATGGGAAAGGCAAAACCTGCCAATGCAGGAAAATTCCTTTCCAGCCCTTCAACAGCGACCCTGACGTAGCAGCGCCTGCGTACCTGTGGAGAAGAGGTTAACCTGCAAGAGAAGACTTAATTGAGGGAGGGGAGGGTGGGAGACGCTCTGGAGCCAACTGACGCTTCACAGGTAAGATTCACCTTCTGTTGTGTGGGCAGGACGGTCCCTCCCCTTACCTGGCCAATCCCCTGGCAACGCCTCCCCAGGCAGGATGGGGCAATTGGCTGAGGTAGGTGGAGACCTCCAGGTATCCAGCCTGGGGAGGATGAAGCCAGCCTGAACTACCAGGAGCCGCACTGGGATCTGGGGGGCTGTACGCGACCACGCAAAAGGCGCCCCCATTTGACGTGGGGAGTGGTCATTGTGAAAATAACATGCAAAAGTGCATTATATTTGGAGGATACCTGGTTAGGACAAATTCCAGTCCCATGTGCAAGTTGCCTTGTCCTTTGCCTTTGATACTCAAAGGTCAAAGATGGGCAGAACTCAGCCTTTGTCCTCACTCACGGACTCCCTTCACCAACATTGAGAGGTGATGCCCACACCTTCCTTGGCATGTGCTCTGCTTCACTATCTGAAAAGCTGATTGGTTTGAACTGGAGGGACTATTGGTACCTGCAGTGGCTTTGGTGGGAACAGTGTTTGAAGGAATACCTATGCATGCTCTTTTGGGATGACAGCTGTGGTGGTCATGGGAGGCAACAGCCATTGGACATGAGATGCAAGACTTCTTGCAATATTACAAAACATTGCCATCAAATGAATGGCATCATCAGTGAGCTCTATAGCCACAATGAGAACAGCACACACTCCATATGATCATGTGGAACATAGGAACCTAGGGAATTGCTTCTATTGAGGCAGACCGTTGGTCTATTTATCTCAGAATTGTCTGCAATGGCTGGCAGTGGCTCTTCAGGGCTTCAGACAGGGGTCTCTTTCTGCCTTACCTGGAGATTGGATATGAAACCTTTTGCAAAGCAGGTTCTCCAGCCTTGAGTTAGGGAACATCACCTCCTGAGTGCCTGAATCTTTCGTGGAAGCAAAAAGGGGCACCTATGGAATCCTACCATCCTGACTTTAATAAAGGGATGGGGAACATTTTTCAGTCTGAGAGCCACATTCCCTTCAGGCCAACTTTCTGGGAGTGTCAAGCAATGAGCTGGTCTAAGGAAAAACTGGGTAGAGCAATGAATTTTTTTACCTTTGCAGGTGTCCAAGACAAATGGAAAGTGTTTCCCATGGTCACTGACCTTATTTCGCCATTCTCCGATCAACCAGGTTTGGCAGGTTTTTTGGAACCATACAAAAACCTGTGCGACTTCTTTGCCGAAAGTGAAATGTTGGATGAAAAGACATACCGCACGTGGCAATCTCACTTTCTAACCACCTTCTACTCTGGGTGGGGAAAAACACACACCTCTTGTCTGTCTCCATCCTGAAACAATACATGGCTGATTCCTTTCTCCCTTTCTAATCTCTGGAAAACACTGCCTCCGAGTGGCAAGCTTCAAGATAGAAGACTTCCAGTCCCTGTTTCCTTCCCCACTCCCCTTCATCTTATCCCTTTCTTAAAAATCCCTAACTGTATTATTCGTAAGGATATTAATTAACCTTGTTGAGTGGAAAAACCAAAGTGAACTTCCTAAGAACTGAGTCATATAAGCAATCTCACAGCGGGCATTATTTCCCCCATTTATTTTAAGAATTATCAACAAAGTTGTTTAAAGCAGTAATCAATTTCAGTTTTTGTTTACTTGCCTACAGGGAACCAGGCAGAGGGCCTTCTCGGTAGTGGCGCCCGCCCTGTGGAACGCCCTCCCATCAGATGTCAAAGAGATAAACAAGTACCTGACATTCAGAAGACATCTTCAGGGAAGTTTTTAATGTGTGATATTTTAGTGTATTTTTGGTTTCTATGGAAGCCGCCCAGAGTGGCTGGGGAAACGCAGCCAGATGGGCGGGGTACAAATAAATTATTATTATTATTATTATTATTATTATTATTATTATTATTATTATTATCTTCATTTTTACATTTCCCAACATATTGCAAAGGAACATAAGAAGCTGCCTTATACTCAATCAAACCATTGATCCATCTAACTCAGTACTGTCTACACTGACTGGCAGCAGATCTCCAGGGTTTCAGGCAGGGTCCTCTCCCAACTCCACCTGCAGATACCAGGGATTGAGCCTGAGACCTTCTGCATGCAAGGCAAATAGTCTACCACTGAGCCAAGGCCCTGCCCCTTTCATGTACGCATGCTGAATCACTTATTGAAACTCTATGGTATTTACCTGTCCTCCTGTGACATAGAGAGTTTGCTTTCCTAGATGCACCCCATTCCCCTGAAAACCAGATCTTTCCCTTCATCAGCTTTGTTTGTCTTGGAATTCTCTCCCACCAGGTTTCGGGTTTTGTTTTGTCTTTAGGTTAGGAAAACGAGAATGTTGTGTTTGTTTCTTTGCAAAAGAACAGAGAGTCACCATCGGCTGATAACAAGTTGCAGAATTGCAAGGTTGCTCCAAAATACAGTGGTGAAGTCTTGAGGGAACAACAAGCTTTTCAAAATATATATGAGTTTTTACACAGACTAGAAGAGAATAGGTAATTATAGTTTGCCAATGGACTTGGATCTAGGTCAGGAGTAGCTAACTTGGTGCTTTCCATATGTTTTGGACTCCAATTCCCATCAGCTGCAGCCAGCATGGCCAACAGTAAAGGATGGTGGGAACTGTAGTCCAACATCTGGAGAGCTACCCCTAAACATAAGAACTTGGTTTCCAGCAACAGATATTCAGAAACATTACTGCCCCCAAATGTGGTAGCCACTGGTGTATGCCCTGATTATTCCTCTCCCCCCCCCATTCATTTCTAACGGGAATACATAGCGATCCTGCTCTATAGCTGTGGAGAATATTCTGCTATGATTATAGTGGGGCAGGAAAGCTGTGGCAGTAGGGGGAGGAACTCAACCCGTGGGATCAATATATCTCAGGATCGGTTTATATCACACATAAAAAGACACCATAACTGTCAGGGGTTTAGGTGCAGAGGCACGGGCAAGGGAGGAAACAGAGAGCGAAGGGGAGGAGACAGAGGAAAGGATGAGTGATGACGACGACCCGAGATCTCCCAGTCTTTCCAGTGAATCAGAGGATTCACAGAAAGGAGCACCAGTGGCCAGGGCAAGGGGGGAGGCTAGGGAGGCACCCCAGGAAGATAGAGCCAGAGGAGACTCAGGGGGGAGCAGCTGGAAATCGGGACCAGCGTCACCGCCAGGAAGCAGGGAAGAGGAAAGGAGCCAGGGGGGAAGCGCTGGCAGCTCACCACAGGAGGGAGGGCAGGAGTCAGGAGTGGCCACACCTCCATCAGGGAGCGAAGAAACGGTTAAGAGGAAAGTGGAAGGTTGGGCGCGCGCGCCAAGTTCAAATGCAGAGGAAGGCGGCGCAGTGAGCAGCCCCGAAAGGGAACCAGGTCCTAAAGCCCGGCGCAAGGAGGCAGAAGGGTCCGGGTCAGCGTCAGAAGAATCCCGGAAGGAAGAAGCCCCGGGGGGTAGAGGGACCCAGAGGAGGACAGTCAGGAGGAAAAGGTGGAGCAAGGCTAGGATATTAAGTTGGTGCGCACGGGGCGGAGACTCAGACGGAGCCTCGCCGATCTAGCTAGTAGACGTAGAGTTGCAGACAGCAGCGTGAGAATGGAAACTGTAATTCAATAAAGACTTTTACTTAATGACCGCTGGCTAGCGTGATCCTCTGTGAGCTAGGATCTGGAAGCAGCTCTGACAGTAGGCTCCGTCCCTACATTGTGGGCATCTGCAGCCTCGAGGAGGGGAGAGAAACAGGCGCCCACTAGCGAGCTCACGAACGGCAGGAGACATGACGGCTGAGCAGCAGATAGAGGACCTCAGAAAAGCAGTGGCACAACTGAACGCCGAGGTTCTTGCATCCAGGAAGAGAGAGGACGAGGCAGCTGCCGCCTGCAGGGATCTCCAGGTCAGGTTAGACGTACTGGCAAAGCAAACACCCCGGCAGGAGGGAATTGGGTTGGCGAGACGGACAGGCGGGCTGCTCTCTCACTTCGATGGGAACCTGCAACAGTATCCCAACTTTAGAGCCGACGTACTGTGCGCACTGCAACTGTTACATAAAGACTTTAGAGATGAACAGGAGAGAGTGGGGTTCATCATGTCCCATCTGCATGGGGAGGCGAAAGCATGGTTGCGCAATTTATGGAGAGATAACGATCCGGCGCTCCAGAATGCGGATGCCTTTATTAAAGCGATGGATGGGTGTTTCTTATCAAGTATTGACATTGATCTTGCACGGAAGGAGGTGCATGGGCTGAGACAAGGGAGGGCCAGCGTCAGACAGTATCATGCCCGCTTTTTCGCCTTGGTCAGCGCCCTGGAATGGGACAGAGATTCGGCTCCTGTAAGAGACCTCTTTTGGGAGGGACTGCACAACTCGATTAAAGATGAGATAGCGAGGGGGGAGAGACCCCGAACCACCCAGGAGGTCGTTCAGAGGGCACTGACAGTGGGGGTGAGGCTGGAAGGACGTCCGTGGAGCAAGGACGAAGGACGTGGAGGGCGCGAACCAGCCGGGGGCCCCTCCTTCTTTCCCAGAGAAGCAGCGCGGGCGCAATCCACGCCTCCGCCAGGAGGAGGAGCCGAACCTATGGAGGTTGGAGGTGCAAGGGCTCAGTCAGCAACCAGAGCCCTAGCACCGGCAGCAGTGAAGGCGAAGCCTCCTAGAGGGACCAGGAAGTGTTACGTCTGTGAGCTGCCAGGGCATATGGCGAAAGAGTGTCCCCAGAGGCCCCACAAGCTTACTGCAGCCTCAGCAATGGTGACTGCAGCAACGCAGCAGGGAGGACCACAGCAGGGAAACGACGATGTCTGGCTGGAGGAAGAGGCACTGGGGCCCAGCCAGACGTGTTAGTGACGCAGTCCCCAGAAATTTTACAGCCAGTGAACCCCCTCCCGCCCAAACCAGTAGTGAGGCTCACAGCATCTCTCCAGCTGCCCAATGGAATCACCATGGACGTGCCAATCACCATCGACTCCGGCAGCAACGCGGACTTTATAGGGCAGGAATTTGTCGACAGGCACGCTGTGCAGTTGCTGCCGGCCACACTGCCCCTGCAGGTTGTCACGGTGGATGGCAGGGAGCTGCTAGGGGGGCAAGTGGTGAAGCAGACGCCACCAATGGTGATGCGACTTGGGAATCACAGGGAGGTCATCAGCTTCAACGTCACTCAACTGTCTGACACGCCCATTGTATTGGGCATGAGTTGGCTGGACAAGCACAGCCCAACGATGGCTTGGTTCCAGAGGCAGCTGGTCTTCGGCTCTTCCTTTTGTGCTGAACACTGCATCGTACCCAGGCAGGAAGGAGACGAAGAGGAGTCACAGCTGCTGCTAGGCACGCTGCAAGCGATTCCCCGCAAGTACGCAGAATTTCTGGAAGTTTTCTGCGAGAAGGAGGCGGACAGGCTACCCCCTCACAGACCATATGACTGCAAAATTGACCTGCTGCCGGGGGCGGCGCTGCCTAAAGGGAAGCTGTATTCCATGTCTGAGGACGAACTGCAGGAACTCAAAGACTTCATCGATCATAATTTGGAGCGCGGTTTCATCCGGGAGTCTAAGGCAGCGGGGGGCAGTCCTGTATTCTTTGTTAAGAAGCGAGACACGCCCCAAAAAAGACTCGTAGTGGATTACAGGATTTTGAACAGTGTGACCAAGCCGTCGGACTTCCCCATGCCCCGCATCGACGACCTCCTGGCGAAGGTACGGAAGGGAAAAGTGTTCACCAAGTTGGACCTGCGGGGGGCGTACAACCTCATTCGCATGCGGGAGGGTGATGAGTGGAAGACAGCCATGTTCACGCCACTGGGTACCTACGAATACAGAGTTATGCCTTTTGGACTGCAAAATGGCGCTCACGTTTTTCAAGCATTTATGCATCACGTGTTGGCGGGACTTCTCTACAAGACGTGCGTCTGTTTCTTGGATGACATCCTGATCTTTTCGGAGTCGCAGCAAGAACATGACAAGCACGTCAAGGAAGTGCTGGGCAGGCTAAAGCAACACAGGCTCTACGCCAAGCTGGAGAAGTGCCAATTTGACGTGCCGGAGGTGGATTTTCTGGGCTACAAGCTGTCTGACAAGGGGCTCGCCATGGACAGCGCCAAGGTTCGAGCAGTGTTGGATTGGAAGAGCCCACGCAACCGGAAGGAGGTCCAACGGTTTGTCGGCTTTGCGAACTTCTATCGCAAGTTTATCAAGGGCTTCGCGATGCAGACGGCGGCCATCACTGACACCCTTAGCTCCAAGAAGAAGAAGTTCATCTGGACAGAGCAGGCGGAGCAGTCCTTTCAGGCCCTCAAGCGTCTCTTCGCGTCGGAAGAGCAGTTGCTTCATGTCAACCCCAGCATGCCGATGAGGGTGGAGACAGACGCTTCGGACAGAGCAGTGGGGGCGGTCCTGCTGCAGAAGGACCCGCAGGGCGTGTGGCGGCCGGGAGCGTTTTACTCCAGGAAGCTCAGCAAGTCCGAGCAGAACTACACCATATGGGACAGGGAGTTGCTGGCCATTCATGCAGCGTTCAAGGCGTGGAGGCACTTTCTGATCGGCGCCAAGCACACGGTGCAGGTTTGCACGGACCACAAGAATCTGGAACACTGGCGCACGGCACAGTTCCTGAACCAGAGGCAGATACGTTGGGCTGAGTTCTTTGCGGACTTCGACTTCCGCATTGAGTATGTCCCGGGGGACACCAACATCATGGCAGACGCTCTCTCCCGCAAGCCACAGTATCTGGAGGACGCAACGCCAGCGGCCGCCATGCACATCTTTGCACCGACAGTGTGGGCGTGCGCCGCGGCGACCGTGGACCTAGAGGCGGTGCGGCGAGCGTTGCAGGGGGACTCCTTCGCACGAGCAAAGATGGCAGAGGTGCAAAGGGGCAAGGCAGCGGCCGACGGTTTCCAGCTACGAGATGGATTGCTCATCCGTAAAGGGGCCATCTACGTGCCGGGTGACGAACTTCGAGCCAAGGTGCTACAGCAGCTGCACGACGCACCCACGGCCGGGCACTTTGGCAAGGAGAAGACGGTGGAATTAGTAGCCAGGGATTTCTGGTGGCCTGGAATGAGAGGGGAGGTCGCAGACTACGTGGCGAGGTGTGACACCTGCCAGAGGGCAAAGCCGGTGCACAAACCGCCGGCTGGACTGTTGGAGCCGCTGCAAACTCCGGTCGAACCTTGGGAAAGGGTGGCTCTGGACTTTGTCACGGATCTGCCCAGCTCAAGGGGCAAGACGGCAGTGTTGGTGGTTGTGGACCTGTTCTCCAAGATGGCGCATTTCATTCCGTGTGCTAAGGTGGCCACGGCAGAGCAAACCGCCAAACTGTTCATAGACCACGTGTTCAAGGTTCACGGTCTGCCACGGTCTATTCTGTCCGACCGCGGGCGGCAGTTCATCTCGAACTTCTGGCAGAAGCTGATGGGCTTCCTAAACGTCAAGATCAATCTGGCGTCGGCGAGACACCCGCAGACCAACGGGCAAGCGGAGCGAGCCAATGCCATCATGCAGCAGTACCTGAGATGTTATGCAAACCAACAGCCTGCGACGTGGGTGGATTACCTGCCGCTTGCAGAGTTTGCCTACAACAACACGAAGCACGTATCCACGGGCGTCACGCCGTTCTTCGCCAACAACGGGCGGCACCCTAGAACCTTCCCGGGACTGGAATGCAGGGGAGAAGGGGAGCCGCAGTCAGCAGATGCGTTCGCGTCGGAACTGCAGGAAGTCCACGATCAGCTGCGGCGCCACCTGGAGCTGGCTAAACACGCATACAAGGTACAAGCGGACAAACACAGAAGGGTTGGCGAAGAGCTCCACGTGGGAGACTGGGTCTGGTTAGCAGCCCACGCAGTGCCGGCCAGGTCGTTGGCCAAGAAGAAACTAGGGCATAAACAACTGGGGCCATACCAAGTCGAAGAGCAGGTCAACCCGGTGGCTTTCAGGCTGGCGCTTCCGGAGGGTTCCAGAATGCATCCGGTGTTCCACAGATCGGTGCTCACTCCCTACAAGGCACCGCACAGGTTCCAGGAACCCGGAACGGCGCCGAGTCCGCTCAGAGAAGGAACGGGGCACGCGGGAGTGGCACAGGAGGAGCGCATCAACGAAGTCACGGAGATTTTGGACTCCAGGTGGGGGGAAGAGGGAGTAGAATACTTTCTCGCCAGGGAGGGCACCCCGGCCAGTGCGAACAGCTGGGTGCCGGGCTACGCTTTAGACGAACCTCTGCTCAAAGACGAGTTTCATGCCCTCTTCCCACATAGACCTATGCCAGCAGACTTTTTCGACGACTGGCTTTTCACGCCCACGCTTTCGGACAGCACGTTCAGGGGGTTCGACTCGGACGAGGAACCAACACGAGACGTCCGTTCCCCGGAGGGGTCACCCTCGGGATCTGTCTCAGAACCCTCGTATTGGTGGGACGATAGGCCGGAGGAGCAGTTCCGCAGGAAGTGGCTGGACTGTTCCGGCCGAGCAACGCCGCCTGGAGGAAGTGCGGGAGAGACGGACATGGACATTTTCGGGGACGACCCGGGTTTCGAGCACGGCGGCACAGAGATGGAAGAGGAGGTGACTGTCGTCAACGAGAGCAGAGAGGAAGACCCGGAAGAGTTCCGATGGAGGCCTGCCACGGGAAGCGACCGATATCCGACGTTCGTCCCTTTGCAACAGCAGCCCCCAGCTCCAGCACCGGAAGGAGGGGAGGGGGGACTGGGGGGCTTCGAGGGGGGGATGGATGTCAGGGGTTTAGGTGCAGAGGCACGGGCAAGGGAGGAAACAGAGAGCGAAGGGGAGGAGACAGAGGAAAGGATGAGTGATGACGACGACCCGAGATCTCCCAGTCTTTCCAGTGAATCAGAGGATTCACAGAAAGGAGCACCAGTGGCCAGGGCAAGGGGGGAGGCTAGGGAGGCACCCCAGGAAGATAGAGCCAGAGGAGACTCAGGGGGGAGCAGCTGGAAATCGGGACCAGCGTCACCGCCAGGAAGCAGGGAAGAGGAAAGGAGCCAGGGGGGAAGCGCTGGCAGCTCACCACAGGAGGGAGGGCAGGAGTCAGGAGTGGCCACACCTCCATCAGGGAGCGAAGAAACGGTTAAGAGGAAAGTGGAAGGTTGGGCGCGCGCGCCAAGTTCAAATGCAGAGGAAGGCGGCGCAGTGAGCAGCCCCGAAAGGGAACCAGGTCCTAAAGCCCGGCGCAAGGAGGCAGAAGGGTCCGGGTCAGCGTCAGAAGAATCCCGGAAGGAAGAAGCCCCGGGGGGTAGAGGGACCCAGAGGAGGACAGTCAGGAGGAAAAGGTGGAGCAAGGCTAGGATATTAAGTTGGTGCGCACGGGGCGGAGACTCAGACGGAGCCTCGCCGATCTAGCTAGTAGACGTAGAGTTGCAGACAGCAGCGTGAGAATGGAAACTGTAATTCAATAAAGACTTTTACTTAATGACCGCTGGCTAGCGTGATCCTCTGTGAGCTAGGATCTGGAAGCAGCTCTGACAATAACTGTACTGCTCGCTTCTTGTTTAGTGTCCTGTTCTTTCTATCCACTAATACATCGTAAACCAGCTGATCCCTGAGGTAGGGCACTGGCAAGGAATCGCACACTTTTTAAAAGTTACTTTTCAGGGGCTTTGTCTGTGCATCTCGAATTGATGCAGGACGTGGAGGCGAAGAGAGGGCTGGAGCTGCCTTCAGCATTTGTCTGGGAGGCTGAGACACCACCCGCAAGAGATGATCAGGCCAAAGAAGACTGCTGTTATATTCAAGGCTGGCTGATGTTCTACCAATGTTCTGTAATTTCTTTCCTTTACTGCAGGAAGATGGGAAGCTGCATTATACTACGTCAGATCATTGGTCGGTCAGTCTGCGTGGACTAGCAGGATCAATTCAGGATTTCGGGCAGGGGTTTCTCCCACCCCTACCTCGAGATACTGGGGACTGAACCGGAGACCTTCTGCAATATGCTTCTGAATACCAGTTTGGTGGGAGCAAGTGGCTGTTGCTTGCTTGAGGTTTTAAGCTGGCTGGGAACAAGATCTTGGACTGAACAGACCATTGACTAAACTGAGACTCTGAGATAATAGCCACTAGGTAGGCAGGCTGGGCACACCCTTTAAAATAACTAGTCCCCCCCCCCCCACACACACACACAAATGTCAATGCAAGAAGAGCCCTACTGCATCAGACTAAAGGTCTATCTAGTCACTGTCAGGAGTTCGTCCTACACTCGAGTAGGACTCTGGCAGAGGCACATGCCCGACTGGGATGTTCTCTCCCTCCTGGTCGATCGTTCGGGAGCTTCAAAAGCTTTCTTCAGCCCGAACATCACAGCGATCAATGCCAACAGACACTGGCACACTTAGGGATCCGCAGAGTCTTCGCAGCTTGCGTAACAGACCTCAGCAACTCAGCATTTTGGCTAATCTACTTTATTTACATATAAACACACACGGAGCACTGCAACATGGGTCCCACTCTCTCTAGCATCAGACACAAAGAGAAAGGACAAAGGACAATAGTCCCACTTCACAGAAGACAGTAACACAAACATCCTGTCTCCATCACTTCTCTCACTGTGGAATGAAAACATACACCGTCATGTGATAGACAAAAATCCCATGACTGCAATAATGGAGCAGGAATTCTAACAGTCACCCCCAGTAGACCACCCAATGTCTATCAGAAGCCTTCAGGCAGCTCATGAGCTCCATGGCATTCTCTCGCCACTTGTGACCTGAACTGGTTAAAGCAGAAATTCTATGCTCCAACTTTGTGCTCAAACAGGGCACCACTGAAATTTGAAAGGCAAAAGTCCACTCTTGGCAGAAGTTTATATTGTCACAAGTTTATATTGAGCCCAGAAACATGGTACATAGGTACGGGTTGGAGAATCTATCAATTCTGGTTTCTCTCTTTCTCATATTTGCACTCTTAAGTTCAGTTTTCCACATCAGTTTGCAAAATTTTGAAAAACTGAAAATTCAGGAGCATTTTACTGTATATTTCTCCTCCTGTGCACATCCTTTGTACCTAATTTTGCCTAACGTAGCAATTTTTACAAAGTGCTTCTACACACACACACACACACACTTGATACTTAATTTAAACTGGTTTTATTTCTACTGCATCATTTATTTATTTATTTATTTATTTATTTATTTATTTATATTATTCTATTTTAGTCACTCCCCCCCCCCCCAAAAAAAAACAGAATCTCAAAGCAACTTATAAACATAGAGCTGGTTGATTGATTATAGAAACCGATTTTCTATAATCAATTAAAAGCTCAACAACTTTGAAAAAAAAAAGTCAACTTTTGTTTCCGGATTTTTGCTCTTTGAAATATAGCAACCCCATATACAAACATCAACATTTTAAAACAAGGATAAAACTAACTACAATACCCAAGTAGCATATATAGAAAGACAGGTCTAACTCCGCCCCATCCCACTAAAAGCTAAGCAGGAAAGGTAAGCTGCAAAGGCCCAAGTGAATAAATATGTTTTTACCTGGTGCCTTAAAAACAATGGTGAGAGTGCAGGGCATGGCTCCCTGGGGAGAGTATTACATAAAAAAGGAGCCACCGCTAAGAAAACCCATTCCCATATCTTTTGCAAGCTTACTGGATTCTGCTTAGAGAGTATGGTTAAGTGGTATATAAACTTGTAACTTTAATAAAGGTTACAGAGGGCCAACACCAATACGACAAAGTCAAAGAAAAGTGCAGCTGATTAATATTATATTGGAATGAAATAATCCAGGTTACTGGGGGAAGATATAGATTAAAATATATTTACGATCTACTTACGTATTAAATATACTTGGCAAAGGTAATCTCTTTTTAAACTATAATTATTTTATAAATTAAAAGGAGCGAGATTTTGAGTGGTCTTGTATTGAATAACATTTAATGTCTTTGTAGAGTGTGTATTTCAGATTTATGTAACATTACTATGTTACAAGCCTAGGGCTTGCGGATCAGAAGGTTGGCGGTTCGAATCACCGTGGGGATTCAAACCGCTGACCATTCGATCGGCAAGCCCAAGCGGCACAGTGGTTTAACCCACAGCGCCACCCCCGTCCCTTCTTGAACAGTAGTTTCTTAATTTTTAGAAATAAAAATAAATGCATTAGTCCCTTCAACATTTTCTAATTCTCATTTTCCATTTTTCTGTGGAGGAAAAACCCCAAATGCACTCAGTGGCATTTCTGATTTGCAGAACTGTGCAGTTGCACAGATCAAGATGACTGTGTACTCTTCAAGTGACCTCATTTGCTTTTAAGATCATTTGGATAGGCAGTATAGAAGTCCCAAAGGAATGTAGTAAATAAATATGGTGTAGGAAAGTCTGCACCAGCTCCATCCTAACAATAATTCTGCCAAAAAACAAAAGTTGACACTATGAAGATGCACACTGCAATGCAGATCTTTCAGGCCGGATGAAGATCAGAAGTATTTTATTTTATTTTATTTTATTTTATTTATTTTATATTTTATTTTATTTTATACCCCACCCACCTGGCTGGGTTTCCCCAGCCACTCTGGGCGGCTCCTAACCAAATATTAAAAACACAATATAGCATTCAACATTAAAAACTTCCCTAAACAGGGCTGCCTTCAGATGTCTTTTAAAAGTATGATAGTTGCTTATTGCCTTGACATCTGAAAGGGGGGGTATTCTACAGGGAGGGTGCCACTACTGAGAAGGCCCTCTGCCTGGTTCCCTGTAACCTCACTTCTCACAGACAGGGAACCGCCAGAAGGCCCTCGGAACTGGGCCTCAGTGTCCAGGCTGAACGATGGGGGTGAATCACATATATTGTGATCTGGCCTGGAAAGACTAGTATCAGCATTTAATTATTATTATTATTATTATTATTATTATTATTATTATTATTAATAATAATAATAATAATAATAATAATAATAATATTTCTACACCACCCATCTGGCTGAGTTTCCCCAGCCAGGTAACATCCCAACAGGATCTCTGCCTGGTGAGAAGGGCCTTAGTTCAGTGACAGAGCATCTGTTTTGCATTCAGAAGATCCCAGATTCATTCCTATGCATCTCAGGGATGGGGACTGAGAAATATCCTCATCTGATGCACAAGGCAACTTCCTGTGTGCCTCTGCCTACCCTACACCATCAAACAATTTCCCACTATTTCATGGGAGCCTGTCAGGCTTCAGGGAATCTGATCCCCCTCCCTCACGGCAGACTGCCAGTAACAGAAAAAAGAAGCTCTTACCAATGTATTTTATTCAGTATTCACAGAGAGAGACGTAGGATTCGGTCTCTCAGATAATGGTGTTGCTCCGAGTAAAGTCCCACCCCCTCCGTCTCTCCAATTTTACGTCATTCCTGCACTGGCTGAGCTTTGCTTTCTGCCTCTGAGCTTTCTGTTCTCCTACTCTCAATGCCTGCCAGGTCCTGGGAGAGGGGGCGTGTCTGGGATGCTTTCCAAAGACACTGAGTCCGTCAGCTGTCTCTCCCCTGGTGCTTCTTCTTCCTCCTGCTCCTCTGCCAATGTTTCCCAGCTTCTCCCCACTGCAGCCTCTGAACTGTGCCCTTCTGCAAACCACTGTTCTAAATCTATACTGCCTCCCACTTCTCTGGGAAGTGCAGGAGGAGAGGGCGGTCCCCACCATTCCTCCTCAGTCCAGTCCCCGACAGAGCCACTGTTTCATTAAAAAATAATATAAATATAAATATTTGATTTCTCACAATGCTACAGAGCCACAGGGCAGATCCCACACTCGGATGCCAATGCTAATCGAAGCATTTCTGCTGCTCTGGTGATTCTCAATGCAACTGGACAGTTTGTTGCTCCTTCCACACTAAGCCAACTCTGTGGCTTGGGGTGTGGTGGAATCACAGCAGTAGCAGAAGCTTAGCTCCTCCTTCCAGACATCAGGTGTGCGTTCAATGCACGTGCAATATTTTCCATACATCCATGTGATTGTGCCGAGGCCATTTCACACGCTTCTTCATACTGGGCACACAGTTAAGCTAAGGAATTCACTTCCACGAGAGTTAGGTGATAGCCACCAACTTGGATGGCTTCCAAAAAGGATAATAATCATTAATCATTAATCATTAATAATAATATATTATTTATACCGCGCTCATCTGGCTGGGTTTCCCCCAATCGAATATTAAAAACGCAATGCAGCATTAAACATTAAAAACTTCCCTAAACAGGGCTGCCTTCAGATGCCTCTTAAAAGTAGGATAGTTCTTTATTTCCTTGACATCTGAAAGGGGGGCGGTATTCCACAAGGAGGATGCCACTACCAAGAAGGCCCTGTGCCTGGTTCACTGTAACTTCACTTCTTGCAGTGAGGTAACCAGCAGAAGACCCTCGGAGGAGGACCTCAGTGTCCGGGCTGAACTCTCCTTCAGTTATACTGGACTGGGCCGAGGCTGTTTAGGGCTTTAAAGGTCCAGAAAGGAAGAGTCAACGAAGGGGTGTTATCTGCTTAGGGCAGTGAATGACTGAGAGCATCACCACAGTGGTTGGGAAGGAAGAGACAAATGAGAAAAGAACTGGGGGGGAAATGGCTCTTTGTCACCTTCCAGCCTTGCAAAATAATGGAACAAATTAATGGACCTTAACAGATTGGAGAACTGGGCCAAACTAACAAAATGAATTTCAATAGGGCCAAATGTCAGGTTCTGCACTTACAAAACAACAACAGACCACACCTGCAATACTGTGCCCAGTTCTGGGTGCCACAATTTAAGAAGGATGGGATATGTGCAGAGGAGGGCAGCCAAGATGATCAAGGTTCTGGAAACCAAACCTTATGAGGAATGCTTGAGGGAGTTGGGTATGTTTAGCCTGGATAAGAGGAGACTGGGAGGAGATATTATAGCCATTTTCAAATATGGTATCTAAAGGGTTGTCTCACATGGAAGATGAAGCAAGCTTGTTTTCTTCTGCTCTGGAGTGTAGGATCTGAACCAATGGCAGGGGATACTGAATTATGGCCTTGCACAAAGTGCTGTGGAAATTTGAGTGATCTGCCACCTGTCATGGATGTTTTAGTTGAGATTCCTGCATTGCAGGGAGTTGGACTAGATAACTGCCAGGATCCTTTCGGACTCTACAGTTCTGTCACTCTATGTGCCATGGTCCAAAGTGACTTGCAGAAGTCACTTGCTGAAGAGGACCACAGAAATTGTGGGATGCCCACTAGAGTATTCTCAGGAACGTAGGAAACTGCCTTACCTATTGGCCCATCTCCACAATTTCAGAGAGGGCTCTTTTCCAGGCCTACCTGGAGATGCCAGGGGTTAGTGGCTTGGTGTTGGGGCTGTTGTTGTTGGTAGGAATGCTGGCTGGTTCCTGTGCCTTCTGGCCTCTGTGAGGCAACTGCTGGGCTGCGGAGTTACTGAGCTTCTATCCTGTGCGCCCATCATCACGCCTCTAATCCACCTTGCCTGGGAAAGGGCCTATTCCTATTGCCTTGCTGAGGTAAACGCAGAAACATAGGAACATAGGAAACTGCCTTATCTTGAGTTAGACCCTTGGTTTATATAGTTCAGTACAGTGGTGCCCCACAAAACGAATGCCTCGCAAAACAAAAAACGCGCAAGACGAAAGGGTTTTTCGGTTTTTGCGTCGCTTCGCAAGACGATTTTCCCTATGGGCTTGCTTTGCAAGACGAAACTTCTTGCGAGTTTTTTTTCCTTTTTCTCAAAGTGACCGCAAAGGCGAGCTCCGGTCGCGCGGCTGAGGGAAGCCCCGCTGTGGGTCGTCCAAAGTCAGCCCGAGCGCACCACTCACCTAAAAGGCATGGAGAGACGGAGGGAGCGCGCGAGGATCCCGGTGCAGAGGAGGCTCCTGCAGCAAAATAAAGGCAGCTCGCAGCCGGAGGGCTCCAGGACCCGGAGCTGTGGCGGAGCCGTCGATGGCGTTGCCGGAGACTCCTCCCTCTGGGCCTCGCTCTCTCCGCCTTCGCCGCCGCTTGCCCTGCCTGCGATCGGCCGGGCTCATCGCTCTGCTCTGCAGAGCGCTGCGCAAAGGCGCGGTGGGACAGGTGTCTGGGGACGGTTTGGCTGAGCGCGCCCCGGGATCGGAGGTGCGGGGTGCTTGCTGCAGATCTTATCTTCCGGGGTCGCTGGGATGGCGGCCCTCGGGGCTTGTGTTATGTAAGCGCGTCAGGAGGGACTGCTTAAGAGGCCGGACGAGGCTTATGCAATGGCTCCCTAGGGGTCGAGGCTTGCAGTTGCGGGAACGAGTTTATACCTGTAGCTGCTAAGCCGCTAATAGCCGTGCTTTGCAAGACGAAAAAACCTCGCACAAGCTCTACCACTCATCTATGGGCATTCCCCAAGAATTGCGGGACACACCAGAAGCCTTTCTACTTGGAATAATAGGACTGGAATTGCCCCCAAAGATGTTAGATTGTTTTTGTATGCCACTACAGCGGCAAGACTTTTATTAGCCAAAAATTGGAAATCGCAAGAAATACCAACAATAGAAAAATAGCAGATGAAGATTATGGATTTTTTGGAGCTGGCCGACCTGACTGGTAGAATCCATGACCAGAAAGAAGAGGAGACACAAGAGGATTGGAAGAAATTCAAATAATATTTAACTAAATATTGTAATCTAAGATAAATAGAAAATTCTTGGAAGGAACAAATAGGCCTAGGGGTAGAATAAGAATAGGTGGTAGTAAATATTAAGGATTAGAATAATAATAAAGGAGAAGAGGTCAGTTAATGAATAGAGTTAATATTATTAGAAATATGAAGTTGGAGAACTGTTATACAGGTGATATAATGAAATTCAGATAGAGGGGATTTGAGGAAGTCAGTTATCAATGTAATGAAATTATGGGTGTGAAGTAATAATTCTCTTTTTTGTTTTTTACTGTATGTTTTGTTATGTTTTGTTATGTTTTCTTTTTCTTTCTGTGATAATTGTGAAAATCAATTAAAAAATTGGGGGGAAAGAATTGCGGGATGCAATGGACACTCGGGTTGCAAACGTGATCCATGCGGGATGCACATTCACAACCCCCAGGGTTTGCAACCCGCAATGGTGCATCTGCACATGCGCGGGTTGCGATTTGGCGCTTCTGCGCATTCACAAAGCGTGATTTAGCACTTCGGCACATGCGCAAGCACTGAAACCTGGAAGTAACCCGTTCCGGTACTTCCGGGTTTCGGCAGGTCCGTAACCCAAAAAAACGCAACCTGAAGCGTCTGTAACCTGAGGTATGACTGTACTTTGGCCGTACAATTCAGCGATAGATGCACTGTGTGCTCTAGGAACAATACCTTTCTGGGAATGCACGCAACACTAGTCGTCGACAACTGTGGCAAGCAAGGGGATCCGTGGTGAGCACTACCTGTGAGCCAGCCATGCCTCGTTAAACTCATAGCGATCAACACTTGAGTTGGAAGTGGTCCTGTTTGCTGCCACACGCTGCGTGTTCACTGAATTCACTCTTACAGTAAAATAGACTTTGTGGCTTCTTTTCATCAGCGCCTTGTGCTCTTTGGTGTTTGGTTGTGGTGTAGTAGTGACAGATCCCCTGTGATAGATGGCTTTGAGGTTCGGCTGCAGACCTCAGTAAAATCAAACAGCATCGCTATTTGTGTGTGGGGGGTGGTTATTTCCCCCCTCTCCCCTCCCCTTTTCAAGGAAAGAACGTCAAATTTTTAGAGAGCTCCAAAATGCACAGGAATCCGTTTATATTAAAAATGCAGCATAATTGCCTAATTACAGTATTTGCATCATGCTACACAGATTGGCTGGGTTATTTCAAATTGTTTTAGAGTCAGAATGGCAGCGGGCCTGCAGTCTTCCTAAAGCGCTCAGCACATGTGCGGTTGCATAATGAAACATCGCAAATGTTACCCTGCAATTGTGCTTGCTTTAGCCTCGCCTAAGTGCTACATTAAGAACATCAGATTACCAAATTTACCCAAAACACTTACAAATACAGAACTAACTCCCCACCATCGCTGCCACATCGCACCGCTGCCAACTCTCATCCACAAATTAAGTCCCTAAAGATACTTTTTAAAAAAATCATTAACTGCACTGAAGCAATAAATATTTTCTTTTTTCCAGTTCCTAAACTGTTTTGCATGAGGAGGTGGCTAAGTTTTATCAGTTAATTTACACCAGTATTGTTTCTTGTGTAAGTAGGCAATGCAAACACTTGTCTTTTATTTCATTGCTTTGAAAGCTGCTTTTCCTGACACAGAGATAGAGAGATGGACAGGCGCGCGCGCACACACACACACACACACACACACACAACAGAGTGATCACTACAACACAAATTGGGCATCAGAGATGTAGCCCAGACTTCTTTGCTATCATCCCTGATTGCCCTGTGGGATGAGAAGTGGCCAATTTAAAGCATGAATATAGTCTGGGGATACATGAATCGTGAATCAAATTTCATGTATGGAAAGGAACAATCATTCAGAAAGGCAGAAAACGCAGTCATCTGCTTTTTAAAGTTGGAAGGGAAGTCTGCAATAGACAACAACAAGGAGATATATTAAAATACCTGGAGTATAGTACCTGGACTATATATATATATATATATATATATATATATATATATATATAGTCTTTGCTTCTGGCTTTCCTTTTTGTTTTGCTTTTTTTAATTGGGCTGGAAAGGGTTACTTCATTATGCAGCAAATTAGAAAATTCATAATTTATCATTGCACCCAGTCGAAATGCCACCCAACTGAGTCGCACCCCTGCGAAAACCATCACATAGTAACAAACTGTCAAAGTCTGCTGCAGCCGACGGGCAAAATTAATATGCAAATGTATGCAAGAAATTAAAAAGCAGAATTACCCAGGCAAATGAGGTAGCTATACTTGAATTGTTAGAATTATGAATAATTACTGCGAATTTTCTGCTCCTAATATAACTTGTTTTTTGATAAACAAAGACTTAATTATCGAGATGCGCTGGAGAATTTCCGTGGCGCTCATTAATCTTGCAAAAAAAAAAAAAAAACAAGTCCCTGGTGCCCAAACCGTAATGAAGAGCGCGTGCCCTGAATCTTCAGAAAGATCAGAGACACCAGGATGCCAGGGCTGGAGGAAAAAAAAAAAGACAGTGCCAATGTCCCCTCTTGTACCCTGGAGTGTCATAACGTCTTCCACTAACTATCAAAGGGACTTATTTATGCCAGCAGCTGAGCTATAAGTCCAATTTACGATGCCTTGAGCAGTGGTGAAATGATCTGTTGATGTGCTATGGAAATCCCATCTTGCGGTGGTTCAGCCTGGTCCCAGGGATACCAACTTGACAAAGGGGAGGCCTCCACTCCACGGCTAATGGATGCCACATGACAGACCACAATACCCAAGAGGGACAATCTTTTAGGACCAGTCTCAATGGTTGTCCATTAATCTTGGTTCTGCAGTGCTCTGGTGTCCATGGGAACAAGGGCATTATCATAAACACTGATTTTAAATTTCCCCATTAGGGACTGCAAGACAGACAAGAGTTGCTTGGGGTGATGAGCCTGGAAGCAGAGGTGGAGGGGGGGTGGGACAAGAGAATGGCCACTGTTAGCTTGTAGATATATGGGAGCCAGCCTCACCCAGGAGTGGGTGGTATAGGCAATATTCCCCCCTCCCCTGCCAAGATATCACATAGGGCCAACAAAGAAGGAAATAGCTTTAAGTGTGTCTGTGGAACGGTGGCTGTTCCTTTCCTCTGTTTTTGCAGAGAGAGAGAGAGAGAGAGAGAGAGAGAGAGAGAGAGAGAGAGAGAGAGAGGGAGGGAGAAGGAAATCTGTCTGGCCTGCCGGGTTGAGATAATTTACCATAAGAAAGCAAAAAAGGGAAAATAACCCCAGGTACTCTCCATGCAGACCAAATCGAACCTGCTGTGAGCTTATTATTACTTAAAAACTGGCATGTAAGTGGAAATGACTGACTCCCTGTCATTATCCCTATTTACCAGGATGATAAACCCCGAGCAGATGAGAAGGCAAAATTACAAAACATCAGTTCTGGCGCTCAGAGGCTACTTCAAGGAGCTCAAGGCAGGCTGTGTTTTCTAAAGCATCCTCTCTGAATTCAAGTCCCCAAATTTCCTGATGCCTTGACAGGACCATTTGGCTGCATAGACAAATTGTCACCTTTTAAACCAGGAAATATCTCTCTCTCTCTCTCTCTCTCTCTCTCTCTCTCTCTCTCTCTCTCTCTCTCCCTCTAACACAAAACTCCACCACTTTCTCCCCCTAATCCTTCCATTTCTCTACATGCACAGAAAAGAGACAGTAGCAGAATATTTGAAAATATTTCCTCTTGCCGCCTGGTCTACATACTTAAATATGGATGTGGGAAGCTGATGCCTTGATACACGGAGGACAGGGTGGTGGCGAGTGCGGAATGGCTTTTCGCTCTGATCCAAATTATGTATCTTAGGAACTTCCCTTTCCTGGATGTTGTTTTAATGCGGAAATAAGAGAGGCTGTGCTTCGGCTCCGCCTCTTGGTCCAACTCTATGCAAGTTTACTCAGAAGTAGGCACTGCCGAATGCATTAGGAGTCACCGCTACAGATAATACTCTGAAACAAATGCTCTTTTCTGTGAGCCTGTAAAAAGAACCAATTGGGAAGCTCATTTGGATACCATTAGAACTCCGAAAGCACAGCCCAAAATTTCCATTTCATTTTGAAGGAATATTTTTTTCAAAAAAATCTACAGGATCAACGTTTCCCAACTAAAGACCTAGCTGCCTGGGTGGGGGGCTCATTCTAAATCCACATATAGACTTGCAGCATTGGAAGGGATCTCCAGGGTCATCTAATCCAACCTCCTGCAATGCAGAATCCTTCCCACAGCCATCCCTGGGTGGGCTAAAACCACCAACCTTCTGGTATTCCCAGGCGTTCTCCCATCCAAGTACTAACCAGTCCTGACCCTGCTTAGCTTCCAAGATCAGAAGAGATTGGGCTTATTCAGGTTAGCTATGTGCACAGACATTCAGGGTCAAGCTGGTTGTGAAAACAGCAGGCACTTCTGTGCATCTGCATCCTTGTTTCTGAAGCTATGTGTGCTAAAAAAGCCAATACAATTCTGGGCTGCATCAATAGGAGTATAGCATCTAGATCAAGGGAAGTAATAGTGCCACTGTATTCTGCTCTGGTCAGACCACACCTGGAGTACTGTGTCCAGTTCTGGGCACCACAATTCAAGAAGGACACTGACAAACTGGAACGTGTCCAGAGGAGGGCAACCAAAATGGTCAAAGGCCTGGAAATGATGCCTTATGAGGAACGGCTAAGGGAGCTGGGCATGTTTAGCCTGGAGAAGAGGAGGTTAAGGGGTGATATGATAGCCATGTTCAAATATATAAAAGGATGTCACATAGAGGAGGGAGAAAGGTTGTTTTCTGCTGCTCCAGAGAAGCGGACACGGAGCAATGGAGCCAAACTACAAGAAAGAAGATTCCACCTAAACATTAGGAAGAACTTCCTGACAGTAAGAGCTGTTTGACAGTGGAATTTGCTGCCAAGGAGTGTGGTGGAGTCTCCTCCTTTGGAGGTCTTTAAGCAGAGGCTTGACAACCATATGTCAGGAGTGCTCTGATGGTGTTTCCTGCTTGGCAGGGGGTTGGACTCGATGACCCTTGTGGTCTCTTCCAACTCTATGATTCTATGATTCTATGATTCTAAAGCACATGGCTCTCCTCCCACCCAGCCTAGGAACAGTAGTGGTTTTTTTAAGGCTGTTTGGAATTGTGGTTCTGTTCCCAGGATTCTTTGCAGGGAACTTTGTGTTTACAGCCTGAGTCATGTAGAATTTGTGAGGGGGAAAGCCACAGCTCAGTGGCAGAGCACACAATTTGTCTTCCCATTGAAATCAACTGATTGCCTGCCTCCCCCCAAAAAACTGCTCAACTTTGGCTGGGTTGCATCCAGTGGTGTGTGTGTGTGTGTGTGTGTGTGTGTGTGTGTGTGTGTTGGGGGGGGGGACACTTTAATTTTCAGACAAACCAAAGTTCAGACAAACAACCAAAATTCAATAAGTTCCCACCATCACCCAAAAAAGTCATTGAAGGAATTAATTATTTTGATGTACATAGATGTTTATTATTTGTCTATTTGAAGTGAATAGCCTGACCATCCTCCCCCCAGGGTGGTTTAAACAATTTAAAACAATTTAAAATAGCACTACGTCACATATTGCAGATAGCAGTTAAAACCAGCAGCACTGAAAGTTCATAAAAGTATTAGCCCAATGCCTGGATGATTTTTTTATTTTTATTTTTAAAATGTCACTACATGTTTTCAGAATGCAGGGAAAGGGCAGAGGGGGGAAGAGAGCTGCTTTATTCTGCTTGGGAGGCAGTTCCATAACGCGGGGGCTACCACCAAGAATGTCCTGCCTGTTCAGTCCTTGCCTGGGGGATGGCAGAAAACCAAACAGGGATGGAGGAGTAATTCTATTCAAACTGCATTTGTAAAAGCAGCCCCACCCAAATCATATTTTCTGAAATCACACAAGAACTGGAACACAGCCATTCTTTGAAATTTGCAGTTTTCCAGATTGTGCAGTGCAATTCTCCAGCCAAGCAACATATACAGAAATGCATAGACTGTGATAAAGTGTGACTAAAAAGCACTGCATTAGTGCAAATTACATGCAAAAATCCATTACATAAGACAAAACTGCTTTGCGCAATTTTGTGCATTGGTCAATATCGCATGCAAACCTGTTTGTATCAGGAAAAATGCTGTTTCATTTTTACGAGGACTTTCTTTTTTTAGCAAGAAAGAATAAATTTGGAGAACTGAACTAAAGATTTGAAAAATAAGAAACTGAGAGGAAGTGAAATGGGCAGATTCGCAAGCCCCTCAAAGCCAAAGGCAATGGGGTGGTCATGAGAGATATTTGATCAGACCGAAAAGTGTAGGAGCAATAACAGAATAATAGAATTGTAGAGTAGGAAGGGACCACGAGGGTCATCTAGTCCAACCCCCTGCAATGCAGGAATCTTTCGTCCAACATGGGAGTCAAGCCCAAGACCCTGAGATTAGGAGTCTCATGCTCTACCAACTAAGCCAGGCATGGCCAAACTTGGCCCTCCAGCTGTTTTGGGACTACAGTTCGCATCAACCCTGACCACTGGTCCTATTAGCTAGGGATGATGGGAGTTGTAGTCCCAAAACAGCTGGAGGGCCAAATTTGGCTATGCCTGGACTAAGCTATCCACCACCCCTTTCCTGCCTCGAATGGATAAATATCCCTTTTGACTGCCCTATTTCTTTTTTGCTTCTCCTCTAGTTTCTTTGGGGGGGGGGTCCTAGATTTGTCGCATCCCATCTGAGAGATGCCAACTTACAGCCCAGTCCAAGTTATGCTTTCTGCCCTAATGATGCTAATGGGATGCTAACCGCCAAGATTTAAGCACCTATACTGCTGCATATGCCTCTCTCCTATTGACATCAAAGGGATTTAGAAGTACTTAACTGGATCACTCCTACTGCGACTGCAGGGGGGGGGGACCGGCAGGGGAGGGAGAGAGCCCTCAAACATGGCTCTTTTGTTGTCACATTCCTCCATTGTATCGAGTGGCGTATTATTCTGCTGGCAGAGACTGAAAACTGTATTTTTCCGAAGCACTGGTGTGCCTACCTTGTTCTTACATCTGAAATGGCATTACCTTGTCACGCGCGTACATTGATCTAGTTTGACTGTCATCCTCCCCCTTCCATTATTTAGGGTTATTACTTTTTTGTTATTATTTTTCACTCAACTCTGTAATTACTCTTAACTTTCAAGTTTATTTTGATCTCTTTGTTCATGGATTTAGGCTCCCTTCCCCCCCCTTCTTTCTCTTTGACAAAAGCATGTGGCTGTTGAGAATACAGCCATAATCATGCCTAATATTGTTCAATTAACAGTCACTCATTTGTGACTATTAATTTGGTTTTCCTTTGAACCTCTTAATGCATGTGGATGTAACAAAGCGTTGCCAATCTGATTTTTTTTAAGGGTTCTCCCACTTTAGTTTCCCCCAAAAGAAAGTTGCTACTTGCCTCTTAGTTAAAGAATCCTTAAATTGTACCTGCAACAGGGATCAGACCTTAGCGGAGAGGTGAAAGCAGGCACCCGACTGGCATAAAACACCACAATTTTATTGATAGCAGCTTAGAACGTGATAGCAGCTTACTACTATTTAACTTTAAGAATTGCCCCAGGGTGGTTTTTGTTGTCCTCTTCCCAACCCACCCATTTTTCCTTTTGTGCTGTGTCTTTTGGAAAAGTAAGTCTGCAGGCAAAAATTGTCTTGTTTTGTATTGATTGCGTGTAAGCCACTCTGAAAATCTTTTTAGCTGAAGAACGGGGTGAAAATGCTTGAAATAAATTAAACACAGTGCTTCTTGACATAGGAAGGGAAAGGTTCTCCGGGTATGAGAGCCAAACAGTGATGAACTGCTGGAGGGGTGGCAGGGGACAAAGCCTAAGTTAAGGCAGTCAATTGTTCACCCCTACCCAGTCAATCCCAAAACTGAGGTGGCCCCTTGCATCCCAAATCCCTACCTCCCATAACCATCACCACCCCATGAAGGCGTGTCAGGCACAGCCAAACATCCGATAATGAGCTGTTGCGACAGACAGCAGGAAAGCACGTAAGGTAAAGGGACCCCTGACCATTAGGTCCAGTCGCGACCGACTCTGGGGTTGCGGCACTCATCTCGCTTTATTGGCAGAGGGAGCCGGCGTACAGCTTCCAGGTCATGTGGCCAGCATGACTAAGCCGCTTCTGGCAAACCAGAGCAGCGCACGGAAACGCCGTTTACCTTCCCACCAGAGCGGTACCTATTTATCTACTTGTACTTTGATGTGCTTTCGAACTGCTATGTTGGCAGGAGCAAGGACCGAGCAACGGGAGCTCACCCCGTCGTGGGGATTTGAACCGCCGACCTTCTGATTGGCAAGTCCTAGGCTCTGCGCCAGCCACGTCCCTCCGTAAAGCATACAGTGTAGCTTTTAGGGCTGTGTGTTCAGTCCGAACAAATCCCAGATCCTGAGGCATCATCAGGTTGGCCAAGGGGAGGTTAGACCCACCTAGAACAATCCACAAAGGAGCAAGGGGAGAAGGGGTGTGTGTGTGTGTGTGTGTGTGTGTGTGTGTGTGTGTGTGTGAGAGAGAGAGAGAGAGAGAGAGAGAGAGAGAGAGAGATTTCTCTGATGGAGACTGAGACTGTCTTGCTCTGTGCTAGACTCAAGAATTGCAACTTTGGGCTTCTTTGAAGCCCTAATGGGAAGCAACCGTGAAGAGTTCATGCTATGAGTCCCTTCATTCTATGCTCAGGTATAGATGTGTATATACAACCATATAAGGGACACGGTAACGCTGTGGTCTAAACCACTGAGCCTCTTGTTCTCACCAATCGGAAGGCCAACAGTTTGAATCCACATGATAGAGTGAGCTCCCGTTGCTCTGTCCCAGCTCCTGCCAACCTAGCAGTTGAAAAGCATACCAGCTGGAGTAGATAAATAGGTACCACTGCAGCAAGAAGGTGAACAGCGTTTCCATGAACTCTGGCTTCTGTCGCAGTATCCCATTGTGCCAGAAGCGGTTTAGTCATGCTGGCCACATGACCCAGAAAGTTGTCTGTGGACAAACGCCGGCTCCCTCAGCCTAACCCTAACCCCACAGTCAAATTCGACTGGACTTAACCATCCAGGGGTTCTTTACAACCCTGTTTCCTAAAGATACCACAGTCTCAATTGATCTTCACACTAACCGAACTCTGGGAAAGCTCAATAACCTTTTCCTGTTCAGAGACTGGCGTGTGTGCAACAAAACTCTTATACCATAGCCTTTCCCCCATAGAAGACAATATATACTTTCACGCCCTCATTTTCACTTGTACACATCAAAAACAGAATACACATACACGACAAATGCAAGTTTGCAAACACATGTACTTTACAGACAAAAAGACTAAGGAGCCATGATTGGCTGCGGTTATGCATAACTGGGGAAGCAAACGTATATTTTCGAACGCATAGTGTGCGAAAACAGCTCTAAATGAATATCTAGCGCAGGCACAAGAAACCTAACCCTGTCCCAATGCTGGACTGGAAAAATGCAAAACTAACTTTCTAAGTAGTGCAGTTAAAGTCTGCTGAGCTGCTCAGATTTCCGGAACGTGGAATGGCTGCAATTTTTGTTTTTATTTTATTTTTTTTGTTCTGCAAGCGAGGCTCAACCATACGCACCAATCGTACAGGCAAATGAAAGAGTAACATAAAAGCGCACAGACAGCAACAGCAACACATGATCCCCTTGGTGCCATAGCTAGAGGCTTAATGAAAATATATCTACAAGATACAAAACCACTTTAAAACAATTTTGCACCATTAATCACCTCTTTAATACCAAGTCTTATCTTATTAATTCCAGTCTAACTAAATGGAATTGCAAAGGTTTCCAGAGATTTCTTTTGTTAGATGCAGGTTGGAAAATCATTATATACAATTTGAACTTCTGCCTCTCACTCTGTATCGTGGATTCTTTGGGGCCAGGACAACTTAGGGATCTTCAAGTGGTCCCCCTTCTTTCCAATCTTTTTCTTCTTCTTTTTTAAATCAGTATTACATTTCAGAATGTATTGAGAGAGCAAAT
Source organism: Podarcis bocagei (assembly GCF_964188305.1). Classification (NCBI taxonomy): domain Eukaryota; kingdom Metazoa; phylum Chordata; class Lepidosauria; order Squamata; family Lacertidae; genus Podarcis; species Podarcis bocagei. Next base: position 20,476,652 of record NC_138125.1, read on the forward strand.
TAAATAATACGCATAGCTTTAATTTGTCTCTGATTTGGATTCTGCAGGCACAAATCTGCCTTGGCTATCATCGTTATCATATTGTTTTATTACGACTCTTAAAATTAAAATCCATTCTTGTCTTTAAATGTTTTATTGTACTTGTCGTTCTTGTTTTGCATTGCGGGATCCGTGATTAATTTTGCCCGCCAAGTGCATATGGCTACCTGGCTATCATCCATTATCTTCATCACTGTTGCTTCAAAATGAGCACTTTATTATTACCTTCTTTTTTTCCTCCAGCTTTTCAATTACCAGATGTGCTCTCACATTTCTCCACTCTGGAGGCATCTCGCTAGACTTAGACTTAAGGAACGTGCACAAAACGCCCAGTGTAAGTGAGCGAGGTCAAGGGGACCAACTTATCCAAAGAGGATAGCACAACAACAAAATCCAGAACAGCTATTTCAATACAGTTAGTGGCTGTGGGAACAACATGAAAATGAACTGGAGTTGCTAAATAGTTAGACTTTGGGGTTCTGTCTGTCTGCTGCAGGAGTAGCCAACATGGTGTTTTCCTGGCATTTTGGACACCTCCCATCATTGCCAAACATCACAGTCAATGGTCAGTCCTTTGGCCTGATGCTGGAGGGGTGTGCGTGTGTTCTTATATATTCTTCACTGTGTGGTAATATGAAATCGGGTCCTGAGACATGGAAACCGACCTTGTGTTGTGGGTGGGTACTATTGGTCAGCCACAACACCCAATTGGTAGGTCCCTCGTAGCTGGGTGCAATCTAGCCAATGGGATGCAGTCTAAATGCTTCGAGGGACCTATTTATGGGCATGAATGTGACCCAGATCTTCCTCTTTTGGTGCATGCATTCGGAACACCCGCCCACCTCTCCCTACTTTTAGGGGTTTGCGCTTGACCTTGCTATGCCATCGTATGTCATCTGTCGTTGGGACAGGGGCACGGCAGGAATTTCCCACTTGGCTGATTGGCTTTTGCCATTTGGGCTTCGCCTGCCACGTAGCAAATCATCACAACTTGTAAGGTTGAGGATAGGCTCTGATTCAGGTGATAGGGATGGAAGAACGGTCTCGCCATCCCTATGTGAAGGGTATTCCGTTAAAGGAATCCAGGGACTCGATAGTTTGGTCAACCCCTGAGAGGGGATTGTGCCCATGCCTGAGTCCAGGGGGACATTTGCGTGGCGGAGTTAGCCCGTTCCCGGCTTTCCGCTTATCCAGGTGTTCACCCTTGGCTGACCTATGCTGGAACCCTGGGTCAGCGCTCCCTGCATGGCAGGGAGCTAGTCGAACCAGAGCCTATGCAACCACTCACTTTCTGTAATCAATAAAGTTGTGGCCTAAATTCTGCCAAAAACCAAAACCAAAATTTGAGTCAAGTGTGAATTTATTTAGGAGGGAGGTTCTGGGTCCGAACATGCAAATAACTTCTCACATCCACCTCCTACGTCAGGCTTAAAAACTAAAATTCTCACTCCACTCCCTCCCACCACATTTGTCAAAAACCTGTCCTGGTACGGGTACAACATGTTGTCAGGTAGGGCCAGGCAGCCAGGCCATTGTGCTCTCCAGGCCATTGTGCTCACGCCATTCCCATCATGCCAAGTGCAGCAACACCGTTGCCAGGACAGTTGCCGCGTCTGCTCATCCGACATACCCTCCAACTGCCCCCAAAATGCCAGGATTGTTATGAAAACCCTTAAGTCTTAAGCCATTGCAGCTTCTCACTTTTTCACACAGCACCCCGAATTCCCAAGGGGCCTTCCCTTCGGTATAGCCTTTTAACGTGTTACTGGAAGTTCAGATCCGTGCATCCCTGTAACGCATTTCTAAGCCTCCTGCTCCCTTTTCCCCCTCACGCAATATGAAAACAAGCAAGTTTTTCGGTCAGTTTCTCATAAAGGGAAGGGGGCAGGGCCTGTCTGTGAGGCTGCTGCCATGGCTGTGAGGGGTGCTGAGGCATTTCAGGCAGTGAAGAGAGGCCATTACAATCGCTTGGCTCTGGCTTGCTTTGTTTGGCTGCTACATCTGTGTTTGTGTCCCAGTCTCTGAGGGGGAAGTGTGAAGTAGGGGAGACAATGATGTAGAATATGTCCCTATTTTCATCTGAGGGATGTTGGAGGGTAAGATCCCACCACACCATTCACCATTGTTGCTGGGAGTGACAGTGATACTTCCACCCGATTATTTTGAACCAACACCAAGAAAATGTTTTTGTTTTTTTTAAGAGTCAGCACTGAATGACATGTTTTGTCTTTTTTGAAACAGGAATAAAAATAAGGCTGTTCTCTTCAGATATATAGATATATATACCATATTTTTCGCCCTATAAGACGCACTTTTTCCCCTCCAAGAATGAAGCTTCTGGTGTAGCGCAGCGATCCACTAGCCCTGGGAGAGCCGCGCGGCTCTCCCAGGGCTAGCGGACTGCTTGCCGGCACCCAGAAGCTTGGGGCGCGCTGAGCTCCACACGCCCCAAGCTTCTGGATTAGCGCAGCGGTCCGCTAGCCCTGGGAGAGCCGCGCGGCTCTCCCAGGGCTAGCGGACTGCTTGCGCGCACCCAGAAGCTTGGGGCGCGCTGAGCTCCGCGCGCCCCAAGCTTCTGGTGTAGCGCAGCGATCCGCTAGCCCTGGGAGAGCCCCGCGGCTCTCCCACAGCTAGCAGACTGCTTGCCGGCACCCAGAAGCTTGGGGCGCGCTGAGCTCAGCACGCCCCAAGCTTCTGGATTAGCGCAGCGGTCTGCTAGCCCTGGGAGAGCCACGCGGCCCTCCCAGGGCTAGCGGACTGCTTGCGCGCACCCAGAAGCTTGGGGCGCGCTGAGCTCCGCACGCCCCAAGCTTCAGGATTAGCGCAGCTGTCCGCTAGCCCTGGGAGAGGCGCCCGGCTCTCCCACGGCTAGCGGAGACCTTGCCGGCACCCAGAAGCTTGGGGCGTGCTGAGCTCCGCACGCCCCAAGCTTCGGGATTAGCGCAGCGCACCTGGGGGGGGAAATAAAAATTTTTTTCCTTTATTTCCCCCCAAAAAAACTAGGTGCGTCTTATGGGCCGGTGCATCTTATGGGGCGAAAAATACGGTAGATGTATATAGATATAGATATATATGTGGCCTGCTGCCTTTGGCTGCACACACACCATAAGTTTAATGTGCACATGACTTCCCCAAGGAATTCTGGGAACTACAGTCTACCCTTCAGAGATCTATAGTTCCTCGCACCCTTAACAAACAGCACTTCCCAGGATTCTTTGGAGGAAGTCACATGCTTTGAATGTGCTTTCCATGTATGTTGTGCACTCAGCTTTCTACTCTCCCACGGGCTTTGGCCATAGGTGGAACAGGACATTATTTTTACCTCTGTAGGCAGGAAAATAAAAGGGTCAACCATTTTGGAACCCGTCAGGGTTCTTTTTAGACTGACATGCCCTCTACTCTTCCACCTTACAATAGAAGAGCAACGTCTATATTAATGGCTACTGGCCCTCTAAGTTCAGAGGCGGTGTGCTACTGGATGCCAACTGCTGGTGAGCAATGACAGGAGACGGCTCTGGCCTTCGTGACCTGCTTGTGGGCTTCTCGTATCAGATTGGTCACTGTGGGGAAAAGGATGCTGGATTAGTTAGGCCTCTGGTCAGATCCATCAGGGCTCTTCTTATGTTCCTAATCTGTCCCTCACCGCTAAGCTGAAGCCACAGGGGGTTGACTCTACTAACTGAGCTAAATTAATGCTGAAGGTGATGGATCACTTTGGCTTATGAAGTATCCGAAAGCTTGCTAATTCCATGCAATATTCAGAAGCAGGTTGGATCTCAGCATTTGCTTACCGCTCTGAAACAAGCCCCCCAAATCCAGACCTTGTGAGACTTTGCTTGTCTTCTGCTTGGAAAGGTTAGATGTTGCGCGACAATGATGTACAATGGCATGGTGGACTTGACTGAGTAAATCTAGCCTGACATTGTTATTTTCCATTTCTGTCAGGGAGAAATGACTACCTGCGAAGTGGACATCTCTTCACCCACCTTCCCCTTCCTGCTATCCCCCTTCACTTCTATGTCTTTCTGCCTGACACACATGCACATGCAAGCCCAAACATCGTGCCTCCCCCCCAAAAAAATCTCCTGGGTTTTTATTCATTCTCCAACAATTAACAAGAATAATGTACAGTGGTACCTTGGGTTAAGTACTTAATTCATTCCGGAGGTCCGTTCTTAACCTGAAACTGTTCTTAACCTGAAGCACCACTTTAGCTAATGGGGCCTCCCGCTGCCGCCGCGCCGCCGGAGCACGATTTCTGTTCTCATCCTGAAGCAAAGTTCTTAACCTGAAGCACTATTTCTGGGTTAGTGGAGTCTGTAACCTGGAGCGTATGTAACCTGAGGTGTATGTAACCCGAGGTACCACTGTATTGCGGACAGAAATTATCGAAAGGGGAGAGAGAACCCCCCCCCAATGAAATTTGCATAGGTGGAGTTAGGGTTAATGAGGCTGAGGGGTACGCTGGCTGAGACCCTACCTGCCAGCGAAATGTCCTGCCAGAGTGGTGCATGCTCTGGTTATCTCCCGCTTGGACTACTGCAATGTGCTCTACGTAGGGCTTCCTTGGAAGGTGACTTGGAAACTACAACTAATCCAGAATGCAGCAGCTAGACTGGTGACTGGGAGTGGCTGCCGAGACCATATAACACCAGTCCTGAAAGACCTACAGTGGCTCCCAGTACATTTCCAAGCACAATTCAAAGTGTTGGTGCTGACCTTTAAAGCCCTAAATGACCTCGGCCCAGTATACCTGAAGAAGCGTCTCCACCCCCATCGTTCAGCCACTTCTGGGGGTCTTCTGGCAGTTCCCTCCCTGTGAGAAGTGAGGTTACGGGGAACCAGGCAGAGGGCCTTTTCGGTAGTGGTGCATGCCTTGTGGAACGCCCTCCCATCAGGTGTCAAGGAAATAAACAACCACCTGACTTTTAGAAGACATCTGAAGCCAGCCCTGTGTAGGGAAGTTTTTTAATGTCTGATGTTTTATCGTGTTTTTAATATTCTGTTGGGAGCTGCCCAAAGTGGCTGGGGAAACTAAGCCACATGGGCGGAGTATAAATAAATTATTATTATTATTATTATTATTATTATTATTATTATTACTACTACTACTACTACTACTACTACTACTACTATAAGTGTCCTTTCATTTATCCTGCAGATCATTTCACCTGTGGCCTGCACTCTGCAGCCTTCCCAGTTTCCCGCTCTTCAATTAAAGCCTAGGGAAATATATCAAGAGTTAACCTCTCCTTTTTCAGTTCAGGAAGCCCAGGCAACCAAGGAGGCTGCAAGCATGCGGGGAAAACTCAACCTAGGAGGCACAAGATTTAGATAATGGGAGATTGGAGAAGGAGGGTGTGAAACTGAGAGAGGGACAGCAACTCTTTTCATGGCTACCAAACTGTTCCCAAATTTATAAGCATCTGCCACTGCTCTCCCCCTACGCACACAGTTTGTTTTCCTAAATTAAAAGGTCTCAAATGCTTTACTCTTTCCATGAGTATTCCATTCTGATTACGCTTTTGGGAACTTTTCGCAACCCAACAATATCTTTTTAGAGATGGGGCTACAAGAACTGTACCTCATATTCCAAGTGCAGCTACCCTGTAAATTCTACTGTGCTGACAGCTTTGTAGAAAGGCCCCTCCAGATGACCTGTTTATGAAATATTCATCGGAAAGGACGATAGTTCAGTGGCAGAACATCTGCTATGAATGCAAAAGGCCCCAGGTTAAACCCCTAGCATCCGCAGCTAGGGCTGGTAGCAATTCCTGCCTGAAACCCCACAGAGCAGCTGCAAGTCAGTGTAGACAGTATTGAGCTACATGAACCAACAGTCCAAGGCAGTTTCCTATAGTCCATCCTGATTTGCTTGCACAAAGCTTAGGAGGGGTTAGATCATATCGAGTCTTTATCGAGAATTTGTTCGGATTTGTTTACAGGGCCCTTGTATGACAGTCAGCAGTCATTCTGCATTCACCCTGATTTGTTTGGGATGTGGGTGATGATCATTTGAATTTATCAGTCACTTGTTACCTAAAAGGTCTCCAAGCAATAATGTTTAACAACATACATGTGTTATTCCATAAGGGGAAAAAAACAAAATTAAAATTAATATAGAACTAGGGGTGCCATATTTCCAAAAGTGAAAATCCGTACAGAGTTGTTGAGCTTTTTTGAGGGGGTGGGATCCTGCCACCTTCCCGAAACCTGCCTGATTTTGAGACGAGCTCTTGGATGCTTCCGCAACCCTGGCACTACTTTTCCAAAGTGAGACCTGCCTGCATCTCCCTACCCCTCACTGCAAACTGAGCTGACTGAAGGCACTACAGATGCCCCCGAAGGAACAAGGGATTGTGTGCCAAGGGACCTGAGCCACAAAGTTCCCAGGAGAACAATAAAGCACATGGACACAAAGTATTTTGGTTTATGGGTTCAAATAGGCCACGACTTTATTGGTTACGGATGTGAGTGGTTTGGCTTGGGCACTGGAGTGAAGCCAGACTATATATATTGACTCTTGCCCATCTGCAGGGAGTCCACTTAAGGATAAACCACCGATAGGGGCACCCTATGACTTACATCAAACAAGGGTACCCCGGGGGGTCCCCGTAGGGGCTGTGACATGGCCCTAGTCCATGTCCAGGCTTCGGACAGGATTCACACCCCGGATCCCTTTTACAGGATACCCTTACTGAGGAGGGGCAGGCGAAGGCTACAACCTCCCTTCCATCCAGACAAAGGCTTAAAGGTAAAGGTAAAGGGACCCCTGACCATTAGGTCCAGTCATGGACAACTCTGAGGTTGCGGTGCTCATCTCGCTTTATTGGCCGAGGGAGCCTGCGTACAGCTTCCGGGTCATGTGGCCAGCATGAGTAAGCCACTTCTGGTGAACCAGAGCAGCACACGGAAACACCGTTTACCTTCCCGCTGGAGTGGTACCTATTTATCTACTTCTTTGATGTGCTTTCAAACTGCTAGGTTGGCAGGAGCAGGGACCGAGCAATGGGAGCTCACCCTGTCATGGGGATTCAAACCGCCGACCTTCTGATTTAACCCACAGCGCCACCCGCGTCCCTAGACAAAGGCTTACCCTATGGCTATCCTCACAAAAGTTGTGACAATTGCTACTAGGTAGGTGAGGGTGCCAGCCGGCCGCGCCACAGTTAATCACCCACGGCCACACCCACACTGAGAGCAGATTAGCTGGGGCTGTCCCACAAGGGCAGAACCCCAGCAACAATAATGTGGCCAGCATGACGCAGGGGAGAGGCAGCAGCCCTCTGCCCCCTAAGCCAGAATACTGTTGTGACCCAGCTGCCCGGCCGCAATGCCGCCCACTGGGAAAAGGTGAGTGGACATCTGGGAAGCGGAGAAAGGGAGGGAATGGAAGAGGGATCCCAGCAGGAGGAGAGAGAGGGGACAAAAGGAAGAGGGTCCGGAGGAAGAGGAGAGGGTGCCGGGGGGGGCGCTTCCAGACAGGAGGCAGGAGGCAAAGGACTGAAAAAGCCACGCAATGGTGAGAGGCTGGGGTGGGGGCAAGGGAATGCAGCGGCAGAGAAAGGGAGGGTGAGTATTTGCAGCAAGAGGAAAGCCTGTTTGGGGAAAAGTTCAGGGAGCCCAGTGAGATATGGGTAAAGGAGGGAGGGGGGAATTAAAGGAGGGTCTCCCTGAGCCCAATATATCCTTGTTTTCTGGAGGGAGCCCCCCAAAATGGGAAGAAGGGTGGTTGGGGAGGGAGGGATTGTTGGATGGAATATGAGAGGGGAGGGGGGGATCCAGAAGAGGCACGCCAGGGGAGGAAGCGGAGGGAGCCCGAGAGAGAGAGAGAGCAATGTCCGGGATTTTCCCGGCGTATGGCAGCATTAGCACATTTTCCTACAACGTACAATAAACAGCTCCCCCCATAATAACTATGGGAAGCATTGGCAGCACACTAATAACAGAATTTGTTTGGTTCAGTAAGAGATGGGGGTTAAGTCTTTTCAGTAAGAGATGGGGGTTAAATCTTTACCTGCTGCTGAAAAGATGTCTGTGAAGACTCCAGGCGGACCTCATTGGGGAGCCACAACAGAAAAGGTTTGCATGCCTTCCCAGTTGTCATTTGTTCATCCCACACTTTTCAGTGCATTTCCCCATTGCTTTCCAGTGTGCCAAGATGTGTACATTTCCCCAACCCCATTGGGAAATAATGGCCAGGGAGTGTACAAAATTCAGTCAATAAATGCACATTCCCCAAGGCTACAAAGTTCCCTCTTCATGGAAGGATTGTATGCACATTCTCCACAAGGCTTGGTGAAAGCATACAGTGGCTGGTTATTATGCGCAATATCCACTCAACTTATAGTCCCCTTTCCATACATGCATAAAAACACAAGAGAGGTCTGTATGAAAAGCTATTGATCTGAGCTGCTTTATTTTTATAGCACCATTGGGTAGCATTAAAACACAAGATCACTGGAAAGACCATTTCAGATAATGCCCCAAACTGCTTTTCTTTTCAGTTTATGAGATGAATATTTCAAAGTACTCATAGATTATTGTTAATTGTAATAAGTTCGAATAAAACTTGAGAAAAGAGCTATCCCGTATCCGAAAGGAAAATATTTCCACAGTAGAGTTGGTAGCCAGAAGTCTCTCTCCACAGCTTTGCGAAAAGGCAGAGATTATTTTATTTCTTTAAGGTTTTTATTAGCCACTCTTCAGCCCAAACTCTCCAGGTGGCTTACAAAATCTAACAATGAAAACCACAATTAATAAAACAGATATCATAAATAAACCACAGTTAAACAAAAGAAATGTAACCTGCCCCATGAGAGGGGAAGGAAGCAAACCTACTTATCCAGCCATTGCTTCATCTACAACACTGTCAGCAAGGAAATCTCTCCCCTGCCCCCAGCTGCTGCCATTAAACTACCCTTTAACCTCTGGAATTCTCTAGAACAGGGACATCCAACTCCCAAGAGGCTGCGATCTACTCACAGAATAAAAAAACTGGCAGTGATTTACCCCTTTTTGGGGGGGGGGGTTCAGGTCAAAGTTGCTGAGCTTTTTTTAAGGAGGTATGTTTACCTTTTGGGAGGGGCACATCAAAAATGTTCATCTTTCTTTAGGGGGAAAAGGGGGAAGTTGCTCACCAAAAGATCGATCAGGAAACAAACAGCAAAAACTCCATCTTCTGTTCTAGCAATCATACGCGAATGGAGGACGGGGCGACAGGAGATCCTCTTTTTCCCCTGCAAAGGAAAAAGAGCCTGTGATGTCCAACCATGATCAACCCTAACCTCCCAGGGATTGCAGTCGACCGGTTGGACATCCGTGCTGTAGAACAACAGTGATTAGAGTGCTGGGTAGAAGCAGCTCAAGTCATGAGGGAACAGCTGTTCTGCTAACTTCCTGTCAGGTGGGTCTCTGCTGCTTTACCAGGAGGGAGAGGGGCAGGACAAGGCACTGGGGAGGTTGGCATGCTGCAAACACACTAGCAGGAGCCAGTGGCAAAGCTGCATGTTCCACGAGAGCCAGTGTGGTGTAGTGGTTAAGAGCAGTGGACTCGTAATCTGGTGAACTGGGTTCGATTCCCTGTTCCTCCGCATGCAGCTGCTGGGTGACCTTGGGGCAGTCACACTTCTCTGAAGTCTCTCAGCCTCACTCACCTCACAGAGTGTTTGTTGTGGGGGAGGAAGGTAAAGGAGAATGTGAGCCGCTTTGAGACTCCTTAGGATAGTGATAAAGCGGGATATCAAATCCAAATTCCTCCACTACCGGAAGCAGAGAGCAGGCGGGGAAGTGGTGCATGCCCGGGGGTGTGGCACGCATCCTGGGGCATGGCACACCACCCGCGGGGGCATGGTGCACATCCCAGGGGCATGGCACGCCACCCGCGAGGGTGTGGCGCGCTGCCCACAGGGGCGTGGCATGCGTTCTGAGGGTGTGGTGCCCAGTGTGTGGGGGGGGGTGCAGTGTGTGTGTCAGGGGGCAGGCTGCCGCGATGGCACCCTACCGGAATAGTGGTGCCGGGGGCGGTCTGCTCCCTCTGCATTCCCGTTCTTCTGCCAGTGGCAGGAGCACCAAAATGGCTCCAGCATTTGGAAACCTCCCTGATGTCCGCCCCCCGCTGGTGGGCATCCAGGACCCACTTTTGGGAAGTTAGTGTAGCAACTCCTCCCCGCTCAGCAAGTGTTTACTTCTGTTGAGGTAAAACCCAGGAGACTCAGGTTCAAATCTCAACGCAGTCATGAAGTTCACTGGTTGGCCTTGAGGCAGCTACTACCTCCCTAACCTACCTCACAGGGTTATTGTGAGAATAACATGGAGAACCACGCACACTTCCTTGAGCTCCTTGGAGGAAGGGCAGGATATCAAAGCAATTAGTAAATAAACTCTCTGTGCTGAGTAGTTAGGTATAGGGTACATAGCAAGGCCTCAAATCTGTTGGTAGAGCACGAGACTCTGAATCTCAAGGTTACGGGTTCAAGCCCCATGTTGGGCAAAAAAAATTCCTGCATTGCTGGTTGTTTGGACTAGATGACCCTTGTGGGGGTCAGCTCTACGATGTTGTGATTCTGCGATTCTATTCCAAATAAAATTACCGTATTTTTTGCACCATAACACTCACTTTTTTCCTCCTAGAAAGTAAGGGGAAATGTCTGTGCGTGTTATGGAGCGAATGCCTGCGGGTGGCCGGGGGGGGGATCTGCTGCAGTCGTGAGCAGAGGATCCATGGTTCCCCTTCCTTCCTTCCTCCGTGGTTACAAAGCATGGATCCACATGGATCCTCAGGATTTTTGCATTGGGCTACCCCAAACTCACTGTCAGATCACATGTCTGTGGCCACAGCATGAACCACAAAAATCATATATCCACTATTTCGTTTAGAATATTTTTTTTCTTGTTTTCCTCCTCTAAAAACTACGTGCGTGTTATGGTCTGGTGCGTGTTATAGAGCGAAAAATACGGTAAACCAAATCAGTGTTGTGTTGTAGCACAATCTGGGGGAACGGGGGGGAAATTGCAATGGCATTGCCCAGAGTCCAGCAGTAAGAAGCGTCACTGCTGCTGCTGCTGCTGCTGCTTCTTGAAGCCTGCTGAGGTAGGATGGGGTCCCTAGAGAGCATCTGGCAAAGGCCCACTCAAGCCTCTCTGGGAACAGAGAGAGTGGCTGGAGCCGCTGATGGCGGGAAAAGGGCTGGCGAGCGAGAAGGGTCAGCGCCATCTTTTTATATGCTAAAGAGGTAAGATTCCCCAGCCCTGCTTTATATGCAAACAAGGTAGACACACGAGCGATCTGCAGTGAGGGGCAGGCACTTCTACATTGCTTTTAAAAAAGAAGAAGAAGAAAGCGTATGACCTGAAAAGGGGACATTTGCATATGCTAATTGATATGCAAAGATGCAAATTTGGAAACAAGTACTGTCATTTAAGCAGAAATACAATGCATCTGGCCCTAGAGAGAAGGACCAGGGGACGGGTGTATCCCTGCTCAGCCTGCTGACCAAGTGTTAAGCTGTGGATGGGCGACTTGGAGCCTCCTTCCTGCTCTCCCTTCTGAGGCTTCTTGAGCTTTAAACTGGACACGGACCAGGAAAACTTTCAAACAGAGTTCTCGAAATAGAGGGCTGTCCTCTGTACTGTAAGACACGTGGCCACATGATGAGCCATGGCTCCATCTCCTCTGGTTTGACCCCAAGTATCTGGAGTCCCACGGGACGCGGGTGGCTCTGTGGGTTAAACCACAGAGCGAGGACTTGCCGATCAGAAGGTCGGCAGTTCGAATCCCCGTGATAGAGTGAGCTCCCGTTGCTCGGTCCCTGCTCCTGCCAACCTAGCAGTTCGAAAGCACATCAAAGTGCAAGTAGATAAATAGGTACCGCTCCGGTGGGAAGGTAAACGGCGTTTCCGTGCGCTGCTCTGGTTCGCCAGAAGCGGCTTAGTCATGCTGGCCACATGACTCGGAAGCTGTACGCCGGCTCCCTCGGCCAATAAAGCGAGATGAGCGCCGCAACCCCAGAGTTGGTCACGACTGGACCTAATGGTCGGGGGTCCCTTTACTATCTGGAGTCCCCTGATGTTCTTCACTGCAGAATTCATTGGAGTGCCTTGCTGACTGGCTGCTCAGAAAAGTTTCAGTGAAAGGGACTTGGTATCAGCACATTACTTTTAAAGGTTTTTACAGTGGCAGAACCAAGGCCTCGTGTGCCTTTGAGCATTTAAAACGGAGCAAAGTTAAATGATAAAGTGCACCTTTAACTTAATGACAGTAATTCAGTTTCAGATGGTGAGTGCTATTATACCCCCCCTTTAAGTCTAGACTCAGTCATAATTGAAATGACAATTATAATAATCCTCGTGTAATGAAGATTATTCTGAATGAATGAAAGAAAGAAATCTTTTTGGATGGTGTGTGTGTGTGTGTTTTCCCATAACCTAAGTATAATGGCATCGTTCTCTATAGGTGAATAGCAAATGTTTCGCTTGCCACTAAACTGCTGAAGTTTTGCTTTCCAGGTTCAGAAGCAGTCAGTGAGCATTCTTCCAATGAACATTTGGCCTCCAAGGCTGAGGTTCCCTACCACTGCTTTTTACCAGTATTTTATTTTTTAATAAATCCAATATTAAGATTAGCAAAAAAAGAGGCAATTGCAGAAAAAGCAACAAAAAAATAAATAAAACCCAAATTAACCTTTTCTGTGGTGGCTCCCAAACTGTGGAATACTCCCCCCAGAGAGGCTTGCCTGGCCCCATCATTACATGTCTTTTGTTGTTGTTGTTTCGTCATGTCCAGCTCTTCGTGACCCCATGGACCAGAGCATGCCAGGCACTCCTGTCTTCCACTGCCTCTCGCAGTTTGGTCAAACTCATGCTGGTAGCTTCGAGAACATCATCCAACCATCTCGTCCCTTCTCCTTGTGCCCTCCATCTTTCCCAACATCAGGGTCTTTTCCAGGGAGTCTTCTCTTCTCATGAGATGGCCAAAGTATTGGAGCCTCAGCTTCACAATCTGTCCTTCCAGTCCTCAGGGCTGATTTCCTTCAGAATGGAGAGGTTTGATCTTCTTGCAGTCCATGGGACTCTCCAGAGTCTCCTCCAGCACCATAACTCAAAAGCATCAATTCTTCGGCGATCAGCCTTCTTGATGGTCCAGCTCTCACTTCTATACATCACTACTGGGAAAACCATAGCTTTTACTATACGGACCTTTGTTGGCAAGGTGCTTTAGGCTCCAGACAAAAACATTCCTCTTTACTCAGGACTATATCTATTAAATAATCTATGGCCTGTTATAACTCGGGGGAGGGGGGCTGTTGTTATTATGATTATTTTATTATTATGCTGTCTGTTGTTATGCTTTTTATTATGCTTTTATCCTTGGTGCTCTGTAATGTGCTTTTAATGTTGTATACTGCCCTGGGATCTTCTGATAAAGGGCAGTATATAAATTGAATAAATAATAATAATAACCACCAAACGTATAGGAAAATCAGATCGTTTTATTCTGGTGCCTAAAAGTAAACAAAGTCAGTGCCAGTCACAGAAAGAGCCCTTTCTTGGTCACAAGCAGAGAAGCACAGAAGGAGACCTTAAAACATAGAGACAGCATCAAGTGAGATGAGGCAGAGCCAATTTCATAAATGTGTATGCATCTGCAGCAGCACAACTGGATGCTTTCATCTTCCTCAGCTGCAACAAAACATGTCTCTCCCATATCAGTCTCTACAGCCACAGTTTGACTTCGTTCCCATTGTCTCCTGAGCAGTCCCGGATTTATGTCTAAGCTAAACAAGCTATAATTTAGGGCCCCACTCTCTTGCCCCCCCCCTCAAAAAAAATTCACTATTAATATACTTCTTAATTGTATTTCAGTTCAACAATTACTTCGATAAAATACATATTTTGTTATGTGCAAATGGCTTTAGATACCTATTATGTCCATAAATTACCATATAGAATATATTCAACACAAAAAACAGCGACAATTTGTTGCTGACAAAGGACAGCTGGACATAGAAAGGGCCCCATTACCTTCAGTAGCTTAGGGCCTCATCATCAGATGCCAATGAAACCTGAAAACTGGTGAGTGGATCGCGCAAGTTGAGTTCCGCTTTCACAAATGCTTTTCAGAGTAGGACTCTTGTGATTCACGTGCCATGGTTTGGTGTAGCATTGTGGAAAGGTGTTAATGGAGTGAAGTAGGTACAGATTGGAACTTTTTCTAGGCTGCATTTCATATGCAAGACCATTGCTATTTTTCTAGAAAAAGAGGTGCTGGAACTCGCTGTGAACACCCCCCTTGCTCTATTACTCTATTACTCTATTACTCTATTACTCTATTATTATTATTATTATTATTATTATTATTATTATTATTATTATTATTATTAATTATTATTATTATTATTATTATTATTATTATTATTATTATTTATACCCCGCCCATCTGGCTGAGCTTCCCCAGCCACTCTGGGCAGCTCCCAAACAAGTGTTAAAAACAATACAGCATTAAACATTAAAAACTTCCCTGAACAGGGCTGCCTTCAGATGTCTTTTGAAGATAGGATAGCTGCTTATTTCCTTCACATCTGAAGGGAGGGTGTTCCATAGGGTGGGCGCCACTACTGAGAAGGCCCTCTGTCTGGTTCTCTGTAACCTCACTTCTCGCAATGAGGGAACCGCCAGAAGGCCCTTGGCGCTGGATCTGTGTCCGGGCTGAACGATGGGGGTGGAGACACTCCTTCAGGTATATAGGACCGAGGCCGTTAATAGCAGTGGTGCACACCTGAGAGGCGCCAGAACTGAGTTCTGGTGAGTTCTGGCGGGGGGGGGGGGGATTTGGTGCAAGATGATATACACCATGACAGTTGGGCATGCCCTACACTGTAGGGCCGTGAGTAATCATATCTCTGGCCATTTTGCTGCATTTTGCTGCATCGTCTCTGATTAGGCACTGCCAAGGTACGTGGTACGTGTTTTGCGTGTCAAGGTCCTCCAGTCCACCCCCAAATGATTCACACTTCACACATAATTTTTGTTTAAGGTTTTTGGCATAATTTTGGCCACAACTTTATTAAAATACATAAATGTGAGTGGTTGCTTAGGCATTGGTTATGACTATCTGTCCCCACGCCTAGGGACAGAACTGACTTCCGGATTCCAGTGAAAGCCAGTAAGGGAAAACAATATTGGGGAGAGCATGGAGCCGGGCACAGACCCTCACCCCCCCCCCCCCGCTCATGATCCCTGGGGCTTGCATGGCCCTAAGCCCCCTTCAGGGGTACGGATGAAAGAATGGCAAACCCCTGGATTCCTTTTAACGGAATTCCCTTGCAGCAGCAGCATTGGAGGGGCAGGCACTGCCAATCCTTACCCCTCCACCAACCAATTTTTTAACCAATGCCTAACCACAACCTTACAAGTTGTGACGATTTGCTACGCAGTAGGCAAAAACCAAATGGCACCAGCCAATCAGCCAAATGGACAAAATTCCTACCGGCCCCTGCCCCAAAAGCAGGCGACCCCATGACAGGCATAGCAAGGTCAACCAAGATTCCTAAAATTAGGGAGGGTGGGTGGGTGATCCGATGCACAGTGCCTAGTCAGAGCTGCGTGACTTCATTTTATAACCTTTGGTCCAACCCCCTAAATGGCAACACCAAAATTTTCCCAACAACCCAACCGCCCAATCACTGCGAATGGTCATCCAAACTAACCCGCCCAGCAACAGACGGGTGGCCTTCCACATCCCACCGCAACACGTGCTCTCTATTAATGAGAACACGCTTTGTGGGGTTTACAAAGAACAATATTACACATGATTCCCCCTCAATAATCTCATGCAGGAAAACGCTGTACACACCTTTTAATTATGAAACACGGCACAAGTACCGTATTTTTCGCCCTCTAGGACGCACCGTCCCATAAGGCGCACCTAGTTTTTTGGGGGGGAAATAAAGGGGGGGAATTATTTTTTCCCCAGGCGCAGGGCTGGGGCGGGGGAAGCCCGACCCCAGCCCCCAAACAGGCAAGTCTCTGCAAGCAACGGGAGCACTCCTGCTCTTGCGGAGAGGTCCGCGAAGCCTGGACGTGCTGAGCGGAGTGCGCGCAGGCTTCAGCATGCAGGCAAGTCTCCGCAAGCAGCGGGAGCACTCCCGCTCTTGCGGAGAGGTCCGCGAAGCCTGGATGTGCTGAGCTGAGCGCGCGCAGGCTTCAGCATGCAGGCAAGTCTCCGCAAGCAGCGGGAGCCCAGCGCTGGGCTCCCGCTGCTTGCGGAGAGGTGTGTGAAGCCTGGAGAGCATGAGGGGTCGGTGCGCACTGACCCCTCTCACTCTCCAGGCTTCAGCAAAAGCCTGCATTCGCCCCATAGGATGCACACACATTTCCCCTTCATTTTTGGAGGGGGAAAAGTGTGTCCTATAGGGCGAAAAATACGGTAATTCACCCTGCTAGAGGCATGTGAGAGAAGAAGCCATGTACACAACGCCTGTTCGCCATGAGCTGATCCCATGTGTACTACCCTAAAAGCAGATTAAGAATTGGTTATTTCTTCTTCGGCCTGACCTAGTTCTAATCATTTGCCATTCAAAAGATGCAGAACTTAGATCTTGGCAGGAAGCTGTTACCATTCACTGCGAATGGTGGTTTAAAAGGACTGCTGTATGTAGTCAAATACATTGGCACAGTAGGGAGATGTGATCTTTTCTAAGGCTGTTATTCTAATCATTTCATCTAGTCCCTTGTCCCAATATAATATTCACTGGCACAAAGTTAATTTAATGCTCTTTTTTTTTTCTCGAGAAAAAAAAGAAGACAAAAAAAATCCCAGTGATAGTACAAAAACCCTATTATAAAAGCAGAATGCATTGAACAGGGGCTTCTGGGAAGCCCTTCATCTCCTGTTAATTGTACACTGCATTTTGTGTCAGGAAGCCCTCAGTGGCAATGCACGGTTGCCTCTTCCCTTATTTTAATGCAATATTTAAGAACAGTTTGAGAACCGCCGGGGATAGCGGGCATTCTCCATAGAATCGCTGGAAGGAATTGCAATTAAATATAAGCCAACAGATTATATTAGGAAGCATTTCTCCCCTCCCCCCCTTTCCTTTCCTTTTCCTTTTTTGCTTATGGCTGGCGAAATCCCCATCATTGTGATGGGAAGAGTGTATGTGACTAGAGACCTGGTGGGTTGAGGGGACCAGGGGCGGATTTGGGCTTTTCTAATCTCAGCGGCGGCCTGTGTGAGGCCAAAATTTGGCAGGCACGCTCATGCTTTTCACCTTCCGTTCTGCACAGTTCACCACAACCTGGGTGTGGCGCCCCCTAGGCTTGGCACCCAGTGCGGCAGAACCAGTCATGCTGCCCTAAATCCACCTCTGAAGGGATGCAGCATGTGTGCAGGAAAAGGATGCCTTTTGGTATGCTCAAGACCACGTGAGGAGACCTTTTTTAGTTCAACAACCTTCGGCGCAACCTTGGTGGGCGGGATAAGAGGCAAAGAAAAAAAGTAGGTGGAGCAACGAATGTCAATTTTACCTTTGTACAGTAGGCTAGTGTAACGTTAACATATGAGAGTGCTGGAGGTGAAATAGTTAAACAAGTTACCCAATCAGAACCCAGGGGGTGGAGTCAGAGGGACTATAAAACCAGCTCTGGGAGGGGTGAAGGGGGAGTTTGTTGGGAGTTGGGTGGTTGGTTGGAGTAGGAGTGAATTGGGATAGGGTCTGTGGGTAGGTTGAGTTAGTGTAGCAAAATAAGCTGAGTCAGGAACAGTTAGGAGCTAAGAAGACAAGTAAATATCTGAGAGGTGGTTTAGTGAGTGAGAGCAGGTAGCGGAAGTTATAGGTCTGGATAGGCACCCCATGATTGTAATTGACCAATACCATTTATGAAACCACTCGCTTGTTAAACTGCAATAAATAAACAGAAGTTTATGTTCCAACTTAACCCTGACTGGACTCAGTATTGTACCAGGTAGGGCCTGGGTGGTGGCAACGAGAAATAAAGTGGTGGCACAGGGCTCAATAGACGGTGAAAACGTCCGGGGACCCTGTGTGATCTCCACAGCTAGTGGTTACACAATCAAGACTCATTGTCAGAATTCAGGGACACATTCCAGCAAGGCACTCACGCTAGAACTGGGTTGTTGTTGGTGGTGGCCTGAGGAAAGTGGGTGCGACTGGAGAAGGGAGTTTGGCCTAGGGAGAGTTTTGAGGGCCAAATAAACGGCTGCAGTTGGCCCCCAGGCCTGAGGTTCCTTGCCCCTGGACTCAGCAGAAAGGAACAGTCTTGTTTGCGTGACCATGCGGCGACAGCCCCAGCCCATCCCCCAGGGATCATAAGGAAGGAATAAAGACTCTGACAACGTATTATGGAATTAAAATTAGGCCACAACTTTATTAAACTTCCGAATGTAGGAAGACCTTGGCTTAAGCCTTGGGTGTGTACCCCTCCCATCCCCCCAGGGCTGGGGGGAACTGGGGCTCATCAGGGTAAATGGGATATGGGAATACTCTGCAAGATGTAAGTGTAGCAGGCAGCCAAGCCAAGCAGGGTAGTTCACTGATGACCTTTCGGTGTATGGCCAGTGACATTCAAAATATAACCCTTGTAAGAGGGGGACCACCGCAGGGGGGGGTGAATCATCACTTCAGCCCCCCCCCCATAGGTAAGAAAAGGCTAAATGATTCCACCCAAGGCCATAACCGCCAAAGTTGTGATGAATTGCTACAATGCAGGAAAATTTCTTCCCGGTCCTTCACCAGCAACCAGTCAAAGACCGCAGCAGCGCCGACTAAACAGGAAGAAAAAGTTAACCTGCAAACAAGAAACATTAAGCAAAGGGAGGGTAGGGAGGGTGAATCTCCAGAGCTGAATGCCTGGTTATTTTTGGCTCCACCCCCTATTTATAAATGGGGCTGGCCCCACCTCCCAGCGAGAAACTTGATTACTGAGGCTGGGCGTGAACCTCCAAAACTAACATTGAGAGGCAAGCCAGCCCCTGATTGCCAGTAAGCTCCCTGGGAACTGTAGCACCACACGCAATCCCACAAAGGGCACTCACAATGTAATGCGTGAGTGCTCATTCATTTCACTCTTAATTTTTGTGCCACCTTTCTATTTTGCTGTACACAATTAGGTTTACAAGCTGAAGAAACTACAAAATAGACTGCAAAGATCACACACGTAATAACAATACAAAAAAAGTCACAATAACTTAAAAATAAACAACTTATATCAAATAAAGCAATGTTCAATAATCCATTACGATTCTTTCACCAGTAAACTGTGGCACAACTGGTTAATTTCAGACCCGGGACTTCATGGCTGAGTAAATTTGCATGCATCATATTGTGGAACAATATATTATTAATAAAAATTAAAAAGAGCACCTGGGTTTTTAATTCAGAGGAAAGAGTGTTGTGAAGTAAACAACGAAGACTAATTCTGGAAGGGGCTTTTTCAGCACTAAAACGTTAAAAGGTGGTATTTCAACCAGTGACTTTTGCTTATGAAATTCTGAATTATTATATGTCTCCTCCTGCATCTGAAAAAAGGTAACTTTTGTTGAGGCACTGGTGATATGCAAAGATATTTAAATATAACTGATGAATGGATCAGTTAATTGGTTTAAAGGCAGGTGATTATTCAAATAAATATTATTCATTTGGTTGGCAGTCCTTGTAATTGGACTTCAGAAAGTTTGGATCCAGTTTAATTGCTTCCTCCTTGTTCTGAAATATTAAATGATCAAGCAACCCCTGTGTTGTGTGTCCAGGGAAGGTCTATAGAAAACAGCACCATGTGTCTCATTTTTGCCCTCCATTAAGTGCTATGTTGCGGTTTAGTCTCATCAGAAAGATTCACTTTTCACATCAGTTCAGATGAGCCTCCACATCAGTATTTTTACTTGAAACCTGTAAGCCAAGTAAATGCTGCATTCTCCTGAACCGAATGTTGTTTAACAGGGTAATATGCTAGCTTTCAAAATAATTAGCTGAGCAGTAATGAGGATTTAATGGGGTTTTGGGCACCGCTGAAGGACGGACGCAAATACTTTGTTTTTTAACCTACCTTGTGGCTAATGACCTCAGGTGGGAATATGGGAGTATTGCATTTGGAAACAAAAACAAAAAAAACACAAAGAACAGAACTGGAACTGAAGGTTGGCTGTAGATTTTCAATGAACTTCTTGTTGGAATAAGATGAAACAAAACAAAATAAACATGTCTGATCCTCCCCAGACTTCGGATTTTATTTTTTTATTTTGTTTTTAAAAGCATTATAAAAGAAGCAGAGCCCTCCTGAATTGGATCTGCACAATAGAAACATCAAAACCTACATTTTCACAGCCTATCTTTTACAGCATATCTGGCAGAAATCTGCATTGATTGAAGTAATTTCTGATTAGTAAAAATCCAAAGTGTCGCAGGCCCAAGAGCTAGAGGATGTCTGCAAGAAACCATGGCCTCGCCTATGGCTACCATTTAGGTTTTGCTTCCTTAGACAATGTGTGGGCAGGTGGGGCCCTTGTACCATTCACTTCTGGCACAGGAGAGGGACAAGCTATCCAGGCCATCATTTTGGGTTGACATCAGGAGTGGCTTTTTGGGGGTTCCCAAAGCAGCTTACCTAGAAGCTAGGGACAAGAAACCGTCATGGAGCTGGTCGCTATGGTGAAGTGATGGGAGGCAGGCATAGTCAACATGCTGCACTCCAGATATTGTTGAGCTGCAGCTCCCACCAGGCCGCAGCAAATGGTCAGGGATGATGAGGTTGTAGCTCAACAACATCTGGAGGGCCACAGGATGAGCAGTAAAAGCTGAAACCATGATGAGAAAACCATTTTGGACTCTGAAGCTGAAGGTCATCAGCCTGCAGACCCCGAGCCCGGACCCTCACAAAGGAGCCCAGGTTTACCTGAGGAGCCAACCACTTCCTGTTCCACAACAGTTCATGGAACCACTGAGAACCCACTGAGATACAAAGAAGCACTTTCCACACTCTTCATTGAGGGTTCATGGGGGAATCTGGAGTTTCAAAGCCTCCTTCAACCTCCAGCTTTCGTGTGAGAAGGTTGCTTTCTTGGAATTCTGCAAGGTTCTGGAGCACTGGCCAGCCAACCTTGGTAGAGGCACCCGTTGGGATCTGCTCAAGGATGAATCAGGACTCAGTGGCCAGTTGCACTGTTCAGCACTCCTGTGATTCTGGATCTTGACAGGACACCCTCCTCTCCAGGGATAACAAGTGAAGGAGCCCCTCAGATCCAAACTCCCATTAGTGTTCTTGGCAGATAGCAATAAAATTTCCTTGTCTCTCTCTCTCTCTCTCTCTCTCTCTCTCTCTCTCTCTCTCTCTCTGTGTGTGTGTGTGTGTGCATTTTTACACACTTAAGGGCCTCTAAATTTATTCAAAAGAAAATGAGGCTCCCTTGAGACTCTAAAAGGTTTACAATGGATTGAGCCCATAATTATGACGTATTTCTTAGCGGATGAACTTTGCCACATTGGGACATCAGAAAGTCAATAGGAATAAAAAGCTTGTCAATGGAATAATTCCACCATCTTCTCCTGAGTAAATGTGATTTAGGAGTTATGGCCTCCTAAGGTGGCAGCCAGTGAAGAAGTGAAACAAATAGAGGAGTAACCATGGGGGTGCCAGCCAGCAGCCATGTACCTGCACTGTGCCAATGGCAGCCACTGACTGCCTTCATCACCAACTCATACACCCTTATTGGCAGACCCAGCATTAGCCAATGGTGATCTGGAGCAGCTGCAGCATCCTCAGACAGTTCCTTTCTCTTTAATCAGATTCATGTGGAACTCCCTCCCATTGCCTGCCAGACGAGCACCTTCTCTGCTGTCATTTCAGCCCTGCAAAAGAGGTTCCACGTTCAACAACCCCATCAAAATCTTTATCCCAGTTGGCATCAGTCTTGAACTGATTTTACGCATGTGCTGTTGTTTTAGACTTTTTAGTGTGTGTGCACGTGAGTGTGTGTGTGTGTGTGTGTGTGTGTGTGAATACAATTATTTTAACTGCTTTATTTATCTATTTTTTAATACGTTATATTATTGTAAATCACTTTGGGATTCCTCAATGGAAGAGGCATCCTGTTGTATCTAAACAGAGATTACAACCTGTTCCTTTATCTCAGGGATCATCATGCAAAATGTGATTTACAGTATCTTCAAATGTATCCAATTGCGTAGTGAACAAACAACTTTCCAAAATACGTGTCATGGTCTCTGCAGTTTGACAGCCTGAACAAATAACTTATATGCCTACAATTCATCACCTGGGCTGGTGCAGTAGTTTATTTTATTTTTTTAAAAAATGAGGTTTTAGCCC
This sequence comes from Podarcis bocagei, assembly GCF_964188305.1. Classification (NCBI taxonomy): domain Eukaryota; kingdom Metazoa; phylum Chordata; class Lepidosauria; order Squamata; family Lacertidae; genus Podarcis; species Podarcis bocagei. The sequence continues at coordinate 20,499,032 of NC_138125.1, forward strand.
TTCAGGTGAGCAAGGTAGGCTTGAACCTGTGTGGACATGCATAGTGAAATTTCAGAACTCAAGGCCAATTCTAAGTACAATTTCTAGTAGTTGGGCCCTGTCCCTTTTGGTAGGTTCCTCCTTTTAACTACCCGTTATTTCTCAGGTGTCGGCACCATGGAATTCAGTCTGGTGCTCACAGATCTTTCCTACAAAACCTATGCGGATTCTGCAAGCGGTCAGAGGAGATGGGCCTGAGTTTGCAACCTATAAACTTGGCTTTGCTTTTCGTTTGATTTCAAGGGCCTATTCAGATTTCATTTGGGGTGCTTATTTTGTGTTTCCTTCTGCTGAAAATTCTGGACAACAAAGCCTGGCTTCTCTGAGCAAATAATGCTGTTGTTTGCCAGGATATTGCTTTGGATGAAATCAAGCAGTGAGCTTAAGGAGGTCCTTTGGGAGATTCACTAAGGACCATGTTTTTCACCTTGGTCTTTGGGGCTATGTCCTTAATTGGAGCTTAGTGTCCCATTAATGATTCGGCCCTCCGGGACTGCCAGGACCATTTCGGCGCTGCAGTTCGTCTGCCTAATGGACCGCCAAACAACTACGATCCCTTGCAGTCTTCTCCCAGAGGACCCCCCACCCCCATTAAATATACAGCAGTCCTCAATTAACCTGATGTTTATAAAACATTGTGGCACAAAGGCTTAAAGGGCCATCTCCTTAGGAAGGTCTCTCACTTAAAAGAGAGGGAGTCTAATTGCCCCGTGGTGCATGCATGTCTATATGCAAAGACCAGCTTGCGCCTGATGCTAATGGGTCAACTGCGAGCAAGTGAACAAGAGCTTTTCGTGCCACTTGAGTATCAGTTGCATGGCATTAGGACACCGCGGCCTGACCCTAGGCGAGGGCCACTTCAGGGTGGTGATTCCAGGGAGGGGAATTCATTGCAGCAAAAGCAGCAACAGACTCCCAGCACATTCAGAACGGAACTAAGCATGGTGTAAGCTTTCACAGGCCAGAACCCGCTTTGTCAAAAACATGAAGGGGTCTCAGAAGTAGTCCCTTGGATGCTGCACACACCCCATTTGTTTAGAGGGTATTTAGAGCACATGGCTTTGCCCCCAAGGAAACCTGGGAGCTGTAGTTTACCCCTTGCAGAGTGAGCGTCCTCATCACCCTTAACAAACTCCAGTTCCCAGGGTCCTTTGGGGGAAGCCGTGTGCTTTAAATATATCAAGTCAATGAAGTCGTTCTTCTCTCTCATCGGAAGAAATCTTCCCTATCCTGGACCTTCAAAGCACAATGGTGTTGTATTTTTTCCATGTTTGAGAAAGGTCCACAGCTCAGCAGTAAAGAAAATGTTTTGCAGTATTGAGGGGGGGGGGCGGTAGTCGTCATGGGTTTGTTTTGTTCTTGTTTTTAATTATGTATTCTGTGTTTTTATTCTGTGAACTGTCCTGAGATCTTTCGATGAAGGGCCGTATACAAATATAAAATAAAATACACCAAAGATTCCAGGTTCAATTCCTGGCATCCCTGTCTAGGGCTGGGTAAGATTCTGCTCCTGCAACCCTGATAACTGCCACCAGTCAATGTAAATGGTATTGAACTAGATGGAACAATGGTCTGACTAGATATAAGCATTCTCTCCTTGTTCCTGTATGCCATATCTGCAGGGAAACATTTCCCCTGATCTGTACCTGGAACCTGAATGATTTTTGCCTGTGTGCTACTGTTAACTTGTCTTTGAGTTCAAGTCCTCTCAGAAAAGAGAAACATGTTTACTTAGGATATTGCACAGAAGGCTCTGTAAAAATACATTATCAAATGGAGGGGGAAAATTTCTTAGCAAACAAGATGTCATTGCAATAGTACAAATGTCAAATTTAAATTCATTTTATTAAGATGTATGGCATTTAATGGTGGGCTCTGAAAATGACTTTATAAACAGAACATCATTTTCCTATAAAAGGGATGGTATATTTTTAAATCAAGCCTGTAAAAACTCAGTCATCAGTGGTTTATGAAACTTGAGTACACTGATGCTTCAGTACTCAATTAATGTCAAGCAATATGGATTTCAATCTGGCCTGAATATATTTAAACAAATGAACTAGAGACAAATGTTGGCTCTTTGGCCAGCCAGAGCTAAAAATCCATTTTCTACCCCATTTGTAATAAGAACTAATTTGAATGCAATTTATCTAAAGCACAATATGTTTCCTAATTTTTGCATGGAACCATTACTTACAGTTTAAGTAATAGGCATATCCTTGGATCTCGGGGCACTTAAGTGAAATTTCATGGAATTGAACTGCAACGCACAATCTTTCAAAAATAAAAAAAGTATTATCCTAAAGAGTAATTGAATATGGAGAAAGTATTTGGTGGGAGGGCTGGAGAGCAAGGCTATTAAGCTGGAAGTTAAGATAAAGAAAACGAGTCTTTTGTGACACTTTTAAAACACATATTTCAACGCCAACATTCCCACTCGTGTCATTTTTGAATGGTATTCTGATGAAATTGGTCCCTGGGGCATTTTCGTTTAAGAAAGAAAAAAAAAAAGGCAAGAGAGGCAAGGTATGATAGAGGTGTGGAAGATGATGCATTATGGGGAGAAAGTGAAAAGGGAGAAGATTTTCACCCTCTCATAATAGTAGAACTTGGGAACGTGTAATGTTGGAAGATTCAGGACAGGCGAAAGGAAGTACTTGTTCACAGTTGAACTATGAAAGTCATGAAAATATATATATATATATATATAATGTCCAGTAGCACCTTGTTGTTGTTGTTTAGTCGTGTCCGACTCTTCGTGACCCTATGGACCAGAGCACGCCAGGCACTCCTGTCTTCCACTGCCTCCCGCAGTTTGGTCAAATTCATGTTGGTAGCTTTGAGAACACTGTCCAACCATCTCATCCTCTGTTGTCCCCTTCTCCTTGTGCCCTCCGTCTTTCCCAACATCAGGGTCTTTTCCAGGGAGTCTTCTCTTCTCATAAGGTGGCCAAAGTATTGGAGCCTCAGCTTCACAATCTGTCCTTCCAGTGAGCACCTTAGAGACCAACTAAGTTTGTTCTTGGTATCAGCTTTTGTGTGCATGCGCACTTCTTCAGATACACTGAAACAGAAGTCACTAGACCCTTATATATAGTGGGAGGGTGGGGTGGGGTTTTTCTCAGAAGGGTAGTAGGAGACGGGTGATTGACTCAATGGGTATGGTAAACCTGTGGGCGACTGTTAACGACTGCAATTAGTCCTACAGGAAAAAGCAAGGGATAGTATGCAGATGATTAGCGTATGTAATGAGACAGGAATCCAATATCTCTATTAAGACCCGGTCTCTCCATAGTTTTCAGTTTAATGATAAGTTGTAATTCAGCAACTTCTCTTTCAAGTCTGTTTCTGAAATTCTTTTCTAATAAGACAGCTGCTTTGAGATCCTGTATTGAATGTCCTGGTAGATTGAAGTGTTCTCCTACTGGCTTCTCTGTCTTGTGATTCCAAAGATAAATTCGGGGAGGATAAGGCTACTATAGCTACTAGTCCACCTATCAGTTGCTTGGAATAACAAGATGTAAGGGACTGGACATCAGAGGATGAATGGTGTAGATCGCCTCTCCCTTCGCCTGAACCTTCCAGAGAAGAGGAGGACAGCATAGATTCACAACAGTGGTTTGCAGAGGGTCACAGCTCAGAGATAGAAGAGGGACAAAGCTGGGAAATAATGGGAGAAGCAGAGCAGGAACAGCTGGTTGACGTGTTATCACTAAAGAACATTCCAGACCCCCCCTCACAGAACATGGCAAGCAATGAAAGTAGGAGAGTAGAGAGCCCAGAGGCCATTGTCTCTAAGCAGACACCATAAGGGGCATGTGGGCTGTTGCCGACTGAGAAGGGGGGGGGAGGAGATTACTCGGAACAATGCCATTACCCAAGAGGTGATATTTCTACGTCTCTCTGTCTCTGTGAATATTGAATAAAAGACATTGTGTGCTGGTCCCGGGGGGAGGTTACCGTGGGGCGAGGTCCAGGACCTGAGTCGAGGGTTGGCAGACAGTCCTCCACGGGCAAAGCGGGGTCCAAAGCGAGGAGCCGGGCAAGGACGGGAACTCTGGAGGGACAGGACTGGGTGCTGGCCGAAACAGCTCTTCAATGACGTTGCTCCCGCAACCTGGGACCGGGCTGACTGGCCTTTATCTTCTCTGAGGCCAGGGGTGGTCCTGGCCCCCAGGAGACCCGCCTCTCCTGGCCTTAAGGCGAGCACTCCTCCTGAGAGAAACCAGTTCCCTCCGCCTCTCTGCTCTGAGCCTCTGCAGTTCAGGAGAGGCTGGAGGGTTACTGGACCCAGGGGGAGACTCAGTTTCCCCTGACAGGGCTGGGAGAGGCGCACCTGTAGGCACTGTGTCCTCAACCACCTCCGGAGCCAGAGTGGATTCACCTGGTGCCTGCTCCTGAGGATCCGGCACAGGTGCAGGCGCTTCAGAATCAAGGCCCTGCCCCAGTTCAGCCAGCCCTGGAGGTGGGGACTCCTGTGCAGGCTGGGATTCCTCCAGTTCAGCCTCTGAATAGGATTCCCAGGCCATCACACATTGGTAAGAGCTTATTGTTGTGCCATTACTAGCAGCCTGTTGTGTGGGAAGGGGATCGGGTTCCCTGAAGCCTGACACTAGTGGGGAGAGTCATGTTGCATTCAGGTCCTGTTTGTGGACTTCTCATAGGCATCTGCTTGGCCACTGTGAGAACAAGATGCTGTGCCAGATAGATCTTCTGATTCCTTTACAGTGGTGCCCCGCAAGACGAATGCCTCGCAAGACGGAAAACTCACTAGACGAAAGAGTTTTCCGTTTTGGAGGTGCTTCGCAAAACGAATCTCCTATGGGCTTGCTTCGCAAGATGAAAATGTCTTGCGAGTTCCTGCGGGTTTTTTTCCCTCCCCCCCTTTTTCTAAGCCGCTAAGCCGCTTATCAGCTGATCCGATAAGCCGCTAAAAGCCGCTAATAGCGCTAATCCGCTAATCCGTCAATGGGCTTGCTTCGCAAGACGAAAAAACCGCTAGACGAAGAGAATCACAGAAAGGAATCTTTTCGTCTTGCGAGGCACCACTGTACTCCTATTCCAGTGCACATGGAGTCGTTTGGAATCCTGATTTTCCAGGGTTTCAAAATACATGAAAACCTCCTCTATGAATACAGAAGGCTTCCTTGCTACTGACATTCTCGCTTGCATTTGTGCCTGTTCACCTGAGCCACATCACAATGTCTGAACAAGACTTTGGTTGATGTATCAGCTTCTATGAAAGAAAGAGTTCGAAGACACCCTTAATAGCAACAAGCAACTACTGCCTTGAAAGTAAAGAGATCAGTTCCACTTTATGATCCATTCAAAGTCCTTCTGTATCTGTGTTTTTGGATGAAATTTTAAAAATAGGCCATATATTCGGATCATCTGTTTAACAAGTTCTGGAAGGAATAAGGTTTGCCTTTCTGATGCTTGAGAAATGTTTTGTTATGTAAAGGGATGGCTAAGGGGGGTGGGCACGAATGCCTCACACTAAGATTTGTATAACAGAACATTTGCTTTTCATTCAACAGTAGAGAAAGGGAATAAAACTGTTCAGTTTCTTTCCCCCAAAAAACAGGGGTGGTGAACCTGTGGCCCTCCAGATAGAGGCGACAACTTCTCGAGAAAATGGGGGGGGGAATGTGATGCCCTGACATCACGTGCACAATGTTGCGAAATTTCCTGATGTTGCATGCGCAACATTGCGAGGAGCCAGGGCGTGGAGCCAAATACGCTCTGAACATTGAAGGAGCCTAGCCCTCTAAAAGAAGAAAATATTTTGGGGGGCAAGGTTGCTTTGGTCCCCAGGAGGTGGCACCTATTCCTCCAGATGTTGTTGGATTAGTTTCCATAATCCCTGCCCTAAAAGCATTACTGTACTGTCCAAACATGCACAACGTTAATCTGTTTCCCATGGTGGACCTCGCCCGTTTCCTACTACAGGTCTCCTTTCGAATTTTGCCAACACTTCTTTTAACCTTGCTGTACTATATGACAAGGGACATGGGTGGTGCTCTGGGTTAAATGACAGAGCCTAGGACTTGCCGATCAGAAGGTCGGCGGTTCAAATCCCCATGACAGGGTGAGCTCCCATTGCTCGGTCCCTGCTCCTGCCCACCTAGCAGTTCAAAAGCACGTCAAAGTGCAAGTAGATAAATAGGTACTGCTCCGGCGGGAAGGTAAACAGCGTTTCCGTGCTCTGCTCTGGTTCGCCAGAAGCAGCTTAGTCATGCTGGCCACATGACCCGGAAGCTGTACGCTGGCTCCCTCGGCCAATAAAGCGGGATGAGCGCCGCAACCCCAGAGTCGGTCACGACTGGACTTAATGGTCAGGGGTCCTTTACTATATGACAATGCAAAAGGTGGTGTTAAGAGCAAATTAGCTGGACGCTTGGGGATGAAATCTTAAAGAGGGATAAATAGCATGTGTGTTTAGACAGCTTTATTTGTTTCTTGAAATAGTTCAACCACAAAATTTATATCAAAATCTTTATTTGCAAGAGGTCCAGGATAAAGGGGGAGCGAGAGGAATCCATCACCACCTGAAAACGAACAAGGTTTCATTCATATTCAGATATAAAAACTCTAAGGTTGCTAGGCTATCCGTTCCATTTAGACAAGCTAAGAAGGAAATAAAAGAGACCTACTTTTTATATCTTTGTTTTTTAACCTGCAGAATTAGAGGTGACTAGATGGTATTCAATATATAGAATGGCTTGTCTGGCAGCTGAATGGAGGCTCTTGTTACCTTTAATCTTGAACTTCGACTTGACCTAAGCCAGTATCAAGTGATACCAGTTTACCATCTGTCCTTGGTCAGCCTGATGGAAGACTTCAAAGGGTAGATTTAATAGCATATAGCTTGGCCTTGATGTAGAGGCTGTATCTGTTCTTACTTACCGAACAATAAAACCCTGTATTTAGTTTCCCATCAACAGATGGAAGGCCAGCCCCTCACTCCATTTCGTTGCCCCATCTGGATGCCTTAGAAGTAACAGAAAATGGAAGTCGAGGCCACCGAAACGCCCTGGTCAAATCCAGAGAGTGAGAAGGGGAACACCAAGGAGACTGAGGGCTGTGCTGGGTCATGGCAAATTAAATACATTCCAGGCAGCCCTAAGCAGTTGTCAAAACTAAATCAATATTGGTTCCAGGATAATGGCAGCGAAATCAGATGATGTATTGATGGGAATGCCCTGAAAAGCATTTTGCCACGATCCAGGTGCACCACCATTTTAAATTGGTCGGAACTCTCCCGTAAGGCACAATATTTATTTCTCTCAAAAGAAGGACACAACTCTCAGGAGACACAATACCTCAAGAACTGCCTCACCCTATATAAACTGACTCTGACTCTGCGTCCATCATCTGAGGCCCTTCTTCATGTGCCTCCTCTATATGACGTGCAGAGGGTGGCAACACGGCCTTCTCTGTAGTGGCTCCCCGCTTGTGGAATGCTTTCCTCAGGGAGGTTCGCCTGGCGCCTTCATTATATATCTTTAGACACCGGGCAAAAATGTTCACCTTCAACCAGGCCTTGGGCTGATGAATATTCTACAGCCTTTCAATATTCTGATGAATATTCCACAGCCTTTTAAACGTGTTTGTGGGAAAGAGGGTTATTGTTTCATTGCTTCTGATTTGACTATGTATTTGTGATTTTATCCTGTGATTTTCATCTTGTGAACTACCCTGATATCGTTTTGATGAAGTGCAGAATCTAAAACCTAATAAATATACAGTGGTACCTCGGGTTAAGAACTTAATTTCTTCTGGAGATCCATTCTTAACCTGAAACTGTTCTTAACCTGAGGTACCACTTTAGCTAATGGGGCCTCCTGCTGCCGCTGCACGATTTCTGTTCTCATCCTGAAGCAAAGTTCTTAACCCGAGGTACTATTTCTGGGTTAGCGGAGTCTGTGACCTGAAGCGCCTGTAACCCGAGGTACCACTGTACATATTTATAAATCGGTGTTTGGCTAAATTTTAAAATCAGCCTCTCCCTCTCTTCTGAACTTGCTGTTTTTGAGACCATTGCTGTTTTTCTAGAAAAAGAGGTGCCGGAACTCACCATGAATGACTCCCTTGTTCTCCTATAATGGCAATGGCACCCAGTTGAGAGGTGCCAGAACTGAGTTCCAGCAAGTTCCGGCTGGGGAAAAAAATCCCTGCCCATACCTATTGCATGATTAGCTGGAGGGAGTTCTCTGACACAAGAGGTGATGATGGTGCTAAGAAAGGGCTTGAAATCTACTTGTAGTCTCAGTGGCTTTGCGGAACATTAATGGTCAGAGGCAACATGCCACTGAGTGCCATTCACTGGAGAGAGAGAGAGAGAGAGGGCTTTGGCATTCAAGCCCTCCTTGTGAGTTTATTAGAGGCATCTGATTGGCCACTAGTTTAGGATGCTAAACTACATGGATCTCAGACTGATCCAGTGGGGCTCTTCTTGCGTCCACATCCCATGCCAACCTTCTGGCTCCACCTCTCATTAGCCACAGGCAGCATGCCTAGTGGTCAGCAACCATTGTGGGAGTTGCAGTCCAACACCATCTGCAGAATGACAGGCTCCCCATCCCTGCACTAGATGGGATGCCCTGGTTATCTCCCGCTTGGACTACTACAATGTGCTCTATGTGGGGCTACCTTTGAAGGCGACTTGGAAACTACAATTAATCTGCTGACTGGGAGCTGCTGCCGGGACCACATAACACTGGTCCTGAAAGACCTACAGTGGCTCCCAGTACGTTTCTGAGCAGAATTCAAAGTGTTGGTGCTGACCTTTAAAGCCCTGAACAGCCTCGGCCGAGAATACCTGAAGGAGCATCTCTATCCCCATCATTCAGTCCGGACACTGAAGTCCATCTCTGGGGGCCTTCTGGTGGTTCCCTCACTGCAAGAAGTGAAGCTACGGGAACCAGGCAGAAGGCCTTCTCAGTAGTGGCGCCCACTCTGTGGAATGCTCTCCCATCCGATGTCAAAGAGATGAATAACATCCGATGTCAAAGAGATGAAGGCAGCCCTGTATAGAGAAGCTTTTAAAAATGTTTTATTATGTTTTTCATATATGTTGGAAGCTGCCCAGAGTGGCTGGGGCAACCCGGTCTGAAACCTAATAAATTAATTATTACTACTACTACTAGCTGGAGTTCCTGCAGGCACTGAGTACGAAATAGCCACCTGGAGCCCTGTCTTTCTTGAGCCGTGTAGGCAGGGCAGTTTTGCACAACGTACAACCATGCTTTGCTTCCGCAACCAACGGAGGAATGTTTTCCATGTGAAACAATATTTAAGATTAAGAAAAAAATCACAATAATAAAACACAGGCCAATGACAACAAGGTCAACTTTATTATCCTCTGCAGCAGAAAGCAATGGAAAGGTAAAGATGGAACACTTTACCATGCATAGCAATTATTCGGCTTGATTACCTCCTGCCCACCAGCACGGAATGTACACTTCCAGAGGTTACGTTTAACGTTGATAGATCTAGAAATGCTGGATATTGCCGTTCCCTTCCCTCAAAATGCTGCTACATCTGTGGGAAGCTATTTGCCAGCAATCTAATTTCCCCCCCGCAATTTGAAGAAATGTAGCACAATATTTATTTTTGTTTCCTCTCAAAAGAAAGGCGAGAGAGAGAGAGAAAGTAGAGTACAGCTATTTTATTAGCATTGAAAACAAAGCACCTTCCATTTGAAACCTAACTTAGATAAACAGCTGAAAAACGTTGTGCTTTTATATGCTATTATGCTCAATAATATTATTGGTTATGCCTTTTATATATATATATTTTGTAATATATTGAGGAACTTGCCGATGTTTGTTCTCTCTCTTTGCCCAGACAAATGAATTCCTTGCAGCCATAATAATACTTCAAAAAGCTGCCAAATGAAGCGCCAGGTGGGTGTAGTGTAGTGGTTACAGACTGCTGGACTAGGTACAAGGTAAAAGGCAAAGGACCCCTGGACGGTTAAGTCCAGTCAAAGGCGACTATACAGTTGCGGTGCTCATCTAGTTTTTCAGGCTGAGGGAGCTGGCGTTTGTCCTGGTCATGTGGCCAACATGACTAAACCGCTTCTGGCACAACAGGACACTGTGAGAGAAGCCAGAGAGAACAGAAATGCCGTTTGCCTTCCCTCTGCAGTGGTACCTATTTACCTACTTGCACTGGTGTGCTTTCAGTCTGCTCGGTTGGCAGAAGCTGGGGCAGAACAACAGTAGCTCATCCCGTCACGGAGATTCAAACCTCTGACCTTCCGATCGGCAAGCCTTAGAGGCTCAGTGGATCTCAGCAAATCCCCAGTCACTGCCTCTCAGCCTAACCTACCTCACAAGATGGTTGCAAGGATAACACTGGGGAGTGTAAGCCACCTGGAGCTCCTTGGTGGAAAAGTAGGATATAATAACAATTTAAAAACAACAGCAAATTAAATGATTGAAGGGGAAGGAAACAACACACCTCCCTACCTACCCAGGCTTGCTCTACCTGACTGACATCTGATGCCCTTTTGAATGTGTTGTGGGAGGGGGGTTATTGGTTTGTTGTTGTTCCTGACTTTATTATGTATGTTGTATTTTTTTATCTTGTGTTTTTATGTTACGAACAGCTCTGAGATCTACAGTGGTACCTCAGGTTAAGTACTTAATTCATTCTGGAGGTCCATACTTAACCTGAAACTGTTCTTAACCTGAAGCACCACTTTAGCTAATGGGGCCTCCTACTGCTGCCGTGCCGCCAGAGCACAATTTCTGTTCTCATCCTGAAGCGAAGTTCTTAACCTGAAGCACTATTTCTGGGTTAGCGGAGTCTGTAGCCTGAAGCGTATGCAACCTGAGGTAATAATAATAATTACCACTGTACGGATGAAGGGCGGCATACAAATTGAATAAATAATAAAGAGGAGCAGACAGTTCTTTCCAGGGCTGCCTCTACCAATATTGAATACCGATGGCTGAGGAGCAAAGAAGGAGAGTGAACCATTAGGCAGACTGAGGCAGGTGCTGGGTGTTGGACACAGCAGTGAGATGGTACAAGACAGAGCAGCGTTGGCCAAGTGGCCTCCACTGTGCTCCCCAATCTAATCTGCTGCCTTCAAGTACCACCATATTGGATGCTGGGTCCTCACTAGTGTCGAAGAAGATTCAGCTGCCAGCTTGGTCGGCTTCTCTATACAGAACAGTGGCCAATGTCTTGAGATGACCTAGATTCCTATTTCGGACATTCAACAAGGTTTCAAAAGCTCAGGAGCCCCTATCCAGGCCAGCCTTGTTTACCATCAAGGTGTAAGTCGCTTTGGGGGGGGGGCTCCCAACTTCTGCAGGCTCTGCGCGCATCTCATATGCAAGACCCACACCCCAGCTGACGCTTTAATTCAAATGAGAGGACCCTGGAGTCTTCAAATGCATCTATTGGCAACCCAGGGAATTTCTCTTTCTCCACCCCCCCCGCCCCCACTCCCTCTCTCTCAGTACATCACACTTCAAGCCAATTGCAGAGTTTAAAGCTTGATTGCAGAGTTTAAAGCTATCTGGAACAGGCATTCCCAAGTGATTCCGGGCACTTTGCAATCGGTGACACGAGGAGTATCAAAGCAAGGCACGAACATCAGGCCAGAAGACTGACTGCTTCAAATGACACTCCAGCTTCCCAACAGTAGCGAGTAGGCAATGCTATGGAAATGTAGCTAATTGCAGCTTTTGTCATTTGCCAGTCCCCTTTTAGCCCGCAATAGTTTCATTTCAGTAATTGACTTCCACGCGCTACTTACAAATGCTCGTTTTTGCAGGTGGGATCTCAGAGTGATAGGAACACGTGACGCAGCCTGGTCACGCATAGGGTTAGGAAGAGATTTCCAGCATTTCAATATTCAGGCAGTATTAACCCAAAGCGATCCGTCCATGCAAGGGAAAGCGGGCATTCAGCCAGACACTGTGTAGGGCTACGTGAGATGAAAATAAGGCATCCTAAGTCAACAGGAAAGCAAAACCCCAAATACTGACAGCCTGGAATGTTTAGTCAAAGTTGTATTGGTCGATTTTAATAAAGAATAAAATAATTTCAAGATGTAACCCACAAATCAGACCTATGCTATGTCAGTTTCCCCAATGAGTTTGCATTCAAACTGGCCAGAATAAGATTCTAGTAGTTTCTGGCTTCTAGTAGTTTCTGGCTTCCTTTCATGGAGCAATTTGGTGAAAATGTTGCCTGTATATTTTGGGGTGTATGGGGCATTAGGGGATGAGGAGTACCTCTGGTGGGGGACACATCATGCTCCTTCTGGGGTAGTTTCTCCACCTTTGGTCTGCATCCTGCCCTCAGATCTCACCTGTGGCTCCTAAAAGCTGTCAGCATGCGACAGCAGCCACACTCCAGGATCAGCTTAGACTGGCCAGCTAAACCAGGTGAAGGTAGCTGATGGGTCTCAAACCCTTAGAGCGTTAGGGACTTTCCCTGCATATGAAGAAAAGCGGATTGGGCAAACGAGACCGATAGTGAGTCCAGCTGTCAAGATGGCAGTTTCTGCACATGCTGTAGAGGGATGTGAGGGCCACACGGAGCCCCTCATCGGCCCATCTTTCTCCAGGAGAAGAAAAGGCTAAGGAGCAAACCTTACACAAATCCAGAGCCGAGTCCCTAAAACAGCTGGATTGTGACATGTACACCTCCTGCAAGCAACACCTGCAGCCAAGCTCTGCTTTCCTTTGGACCACATTAGAGAGGCCAAGAAGCAGGTCTTGTCATCTGGGCAGCTCAGGACCTCAATATACACTGCCCAGGCTAATGCAGCTGTTTGACTTCACCCCCTGGTCACCCACGGTGAGAACAGATGGATGATTGCATGGTTGATTGGCCTGATCCAGTAGGCTCTTATGTTCATATGAGCTAAGGACAGAGTATTTCTTCTTTCAAGAAAACAAAAAAGGCAAGGAAGGGGCAAATAATATAGCAGATGAAAATGGGGATCCCTTTCCTTCCCCCCTCTCTCACACAGGGCATTTGAAATGGGTCAGCCCTAGGACCATGACCATAAACATATTTACTGGGGCATAAATTCTATTGATTAAGATTGCACTGATTTCCAATCCATTTCTCCCATGTCATTAGCAGTGGATGAAGCAGGGGAGAAAAGACTGTGAAGCAGGAGTGCGTGAACTGTGGCCCTCCAGATGTTGTTGGACTCCTGCTCCCATCGATCGCAGCCAGCAGGGCCATCAGTCACACATAATGGCAGTTGCAGCACAACATCTGCAGGGCCTCAGGTTCCCCTACCCTGATGCAAAGAAACGGCCTCCAGAACAAAACCCAAATGCCCTGGTCTGCCAAAGTGGCAGCCATATGCAGAAGGGCTTCTGGGCACAGCTGAAAAAGACGCTGCATTATGATGCACATCCATGCACCGCTGAACTGGCTGGATGCACCCATTGTCTGGAGCTGTCTCAGTTGGGACAGAGGTCTTTAATTAAGGAAGTTGCATCCGCTGACTGCAAGATGGTATAAGCTTCCTCTTTGGCTTCCTGGCAGGGTGTTTTGCAAAGTAATCTCTGCAAGATTTACCGTCCCACCAGAAGGTGCTTCGGATGTTTGTGCTAACCATTTTGATCAACTAGATGAAACAGAGGAAAAACCATCATTCCTCTGATTAAAAAATAAATAATAAAATCAAAACAAGACTCCAAGTGGAGAATTAGCTAGTAGAGCCTTGACACCTCCACCTCAGCTGCTGCCTCCCTCTCCCCCTCTCCCTCCATCCCTCCCCCCATCTCTGAATATCTTTGGTTTCCAAAACTAACAGTGCAATCCTTTGCATGCTTATGGGGACACGGGTGGTGCTGTGGTCTAAACCACTGAGCCTCTTAGGCTTGCTGATCAGAAGGTTGGCTGTTCGAATCCCCGCAATGGGGTGAGCTCCCGTTGCTCTGTCCCAGCTCCTGCTAACCTAGCAGTTCGAAAGCATGCCAATGCAAGTAGATAAATAGGTACCACTGCAGCAGAAAGGTAAACGGTGTTTTTGTGCGCTCTGGCACTTGTCATGGTCCTCCATGCACCAGAAGTGGTTTAGTCATGCTGGCCACATGACCTGGAAAGCTGTCTGTGGACAAACGCCGGCTCCCTCGGCCTAAAAGCGAAATGAATCGCCTTTGACTGGACTTAACCATCCAGGGGTCCTTTACCTTTTTACCTTATATGACAAGGTCTTCTCCATTCACTTCTCCATGCATTCCTTTGCATGCTTATATTTGCAAGCAAGCTCCACTGTGTTTATTGGGACTTACTCCCAGTTACATATGCATGGGATTACAGACTAAGCTTGTGGACTCTCTGGCCACATCTGCAGCATATATTTAAAGCACTATTATACCTCTTTTGCAATCATGGGCTTCCTGCAAAGAATTCTGGGAACTGTAGTTTGTTAAGGATGCAGAGAGTTGGTAGAGAACGCTATTCCCCTCAAAGAGCTACAATTCCCAGGGTGGTTTAATGATCAAGCCCTCCTACCAGGGAACTGTAGCTCTGTGATCTACTAAAAACTCTCAGGACCCTCAGCCAACCATCGTTCCCAGGATTCTTTGGGGAAAACCATGACTGCTTAAAATGGTATAATAGTGCTTTAGACAAGTGGTGAGAATTTGGCCTCTATGCGTTTCCCACTCAGAGCAACGTGGAAGGCAGCCCTTCCAAAATTTCTACTGAAGTCTGGCATTGCGAGAGCTGCAAACATAAGCACTGGCTGCCATATATTGCTTTTTGCTTTAATAGCCTTTTAACCAACTTTCTTAATGGACTGAATACAATTTAGATATGGAACTTGGCTAAAACATAGCTTCAATTGGCTATTAAAATTTAAGAGCCAACTAAGACAGCTAATTACAAAAAAAAAAATAAGAGAGAAAGAAAAAGAGCTCCGGTGATAATGCTAAGCAGAATTAGTAATAGCAAATGACAGTCTGTCTAGTCTTATTCCCAAAGGAAAGCGGAATTCTTAACTGAGAAGTCAAGCAGACAATGTGAAACCCCCTTCCCACTACCACCACCACCAAAAAAACCCCAACCCTTAATTATATTACTGGTGTTATGGCATCCCAAATCTGGCAGCTTTTTGGGGCAAACCATGTTAGAGTATCGGCAGGGGTGGGCTGCCAAAGCTATTCAATTCTAGGCTGTCAGATTTTTAAGAGATTCTATATACACACACTCATTTAAGAATTATTACTGGGGGAATGGGAGCAAAGAGAGAAAATGAAACCATCAAACCAGCAAAGTATTGGGGTGTGTGTGTGTGTGTGTGTGTGTGTGTGTGTGTGTGTGTGTTTTAAGAGAGAGGGAAAGGACAGAACCCAACTCCTTATGCCTATAATTAAATCAAAGTCTCCCCTCCAGATATTTTAGATTAGAGAGGGAGGGGACCAAAGTACACAAGGATCTGCCTGCTGAATGTTTTGGCACCACGAAGTGGTGTACGATTCATTATCAATACCCTCATTACACCATCAGCTGAAGTGCATATTAGTTCTCCTGTGAAGATTTATCATGTATGGTGGCTACTTTGAAAGGGGTGGGGGAGAGAAGATGGGGGAGGGGGAACCCCACGTAGGTAGTGGAGTCTTTAACATTCCCGACTCAAGTGTCTCCCTGCTGTGCCTGTAAATGTCAGTCCGGTTTTTTCACGGCTGTGCGCACAGATTAGAAACAGCAGGAGAGCTCGGGAGTATGACTACAATACTGGTAAGGACTCTTGTCTTCATGGCAGTGCTCAAGTGATTCTTGGAATGCAGGACCCTGCTGTTTTCTAATATTTACACACAACTGGAGTCATCAAGAGCAGTAAATGCAGTCTATAAGGAAGCTTGCTTCCTTTGTGTAAGGGACTTTACATTCAAATCAGGACGCCCCAAGTGCTGCCACCCTCCTCCTGCTCCCTCCCACCCTACAGACAACAGGATAGGGCAATACTTTTTAACCATGTCGTCATAGCAATGCGCGTCCTATCTTCTCTTTAAAACACCAGGCAGCAGTTCCTAAGGAACGCCTCTCCTTAACGCCGTGGGGTTTTCGTTGGGCGAACGAACTTCTTGCTTTCCAAAAAACCCCCAAAATTGCCTTATCTCCCTCCATCTCTCCACTCTTGGATCTGAGGACATCCATTTTTGGAAACTTCCCTTGGTCAGTTCTGCCATCCTCAAGTCACTCCAAGCCCTGCTTCCGAATGCCAGCCCTCACTTACTCTCTTGCTGCTCCTTCGGCCTGCCTGGAACTGCTTCCCAGAGACACTTTCATGCAAACAAGCTCCATTAATTCCTTCAGCTCCATTCCTGGACCTCGGCCTTTCCAGGGACGCTTAGGAAGAATGAATACCAAAATGGACCAAACTAAAGTGCCTGGGATTGAAATGACTGCATATCCTTCCTGTTCGTTCTGGCCTTGGTCTGCTCCCCACCCCACAAACTTCTTCTGTGGCTTAAACTGAAAACTCCTTCGGCACAGATTTGTCACACCTGCCGTTAGTATAGCCCCAGCCATGTAAGTATGTACATCAGGGGCAGGGAACCTTTCGGAGACTGCGCACTGCATTCCCACCTGAGTAATCTTCCAGGGTCCACATGCCAGTGATGTGCAGGGCCAGAGGCAAAAATGGCAGAAGCAAGAGCTGCAAATTTTTTCTTTGCCCAGTAGGCTAGTTTAGACACACACAAAGGAAACCACGAGGCACCAACGGAGATCAAGGGCACACTCCAGCCAGGAGAAAACACCCAAGGAGAATAAGAGCTGGGGAAGGGTTAGAATCAGAGGGCCAGAATCAGAGTTCCCTTGCAAGAGGGATTGACTCCTAAACCACCTTGAGAACTGTAGCTCTGTGAGGGGAATAGGGGTCTTCTAACCACTCTCAGCCCCCATAACTGCAGTGTCCAGCGTCTTGTAGTGGCAGCCATAACCACTAAACGTGGTATGATACTGCTTTAAATGTCTGGTGCAGATGGGGCCTTAGTGGGACATTGTTGTTGTTGTTGTTATACCACCCTTCATCAGAGGAACATGGGGCACTTTACAGTATAAAAACACAAAACATAACAACAAGCCAAACAATAACTCCTCCAAAAATAAATTTATCAGTTCTTCCAATTATTTTTTTTAGTTTGTTTTGGTTTTTTACCGTGCGTGGGAGGTGCTAGTTGGTGCTTCTGTTTGTTTTACGGGTTGCAGTTTTGACCTCTGTATTTTTGTTCTTATTTTCTGTGAACAGCAGCACATAAGTTACCCTAAATAAATGCATATTGCCAGTCTTTTCTTGAGCTAGCAATTGCAATATCTTGAATGTACAGCACCTGGATCCCAACGCAGCTTGCACCCGAACACACTTCCACTTCAACCTCAGGTTTCATTTAAACAGAGACCAGAATTGGGACTTTATTTTTATTCAAGTTTGACATAAACAGTTAAATGAGCAGGTGCAAAAACAGCCATTCAAGATTTTTGAAAACTTCTGTACTAGTATTAAAACTGTACATAAAAAACTTAAAATACCCCTTTTCCAGTTTCAGCTACATAATGCAGTGCCGCATTGTGACTGCCTATAGGCTAAACACATACAGAAAAAGGGAAAAGCCCATGATTACTGGAAAAGAACAGTAACTAGTAAAAAGCAGCAAGCACTCATCATTTAGAGTTTCCTATTTCTGGGTCCTCTTCCTTGGGGTCAAGGTTTTCTTGGCTTTGGGAGCGGTCTTCAGTGCCTTGGGTTTCGTGGCTCCTGCCTCTACAGTTGTTAAAAACAAAAACAATTTAGAGGTTAGAAATAACGACTACGGTAAAGTGGTCAGGATATAATCAGAACGTTTTATATTAACAAAGGAAAATCCACGTGAATTTGCTACTGATTTAGACAAGACATAAAAAAAAGAAAGGAAAGGAAATGCAACCTGCTCACATCAGCTTTAGGACACTCTTGAACCCCACAAAATTAATTTATAGCAGTAAAAATCGTAGAAGTGGTTTATAGTATTTCGAGCTATACAAACTAACTAGTCTGAAAAGGCAGCCTATGGGCAGTACCTAGTCCTTTATGCGATTTCATCTGGCCCCTGTTAAGATTCCTGGATAGTGATCCCTGTGTGTCTACACTGCCAAAGGAGAGGACTATGTGAAGGCAGCTCTTAGGCACACAACGGGTCCTTGCCTCTATTCCTGAGTCCAGTGGTTAGCAGCGATGCTTGGGAAGCGTTCACTTCCTACAGTCCTGACACCAAGAGCATTTCCCCAAGCATCCACAGGAGCTGCCAAGGCCCGGGGATTAGGGAGGGGAAGGATAAAAAGGTGGGAAAGAAATAAATTCCAGCTTCAAGTGAGGAGGGAGGTGCCTCAGGTTAGCCCCCTATCTTTGCATGAACCCCACCTCTAAAATAAATACTTTCCATGTATGCTCCTGTACTGTAATATTGGTAATAACACTGTAATTGCATGTAGAATGGTCTCACAGCAGATCCACAGCCGGGGACCTGCAGCTGTATACATAGGTGTTCACACACCGAGTTCTTTATTTGCTGTTGTTGCAGCACCCCTTCCCTCCCAGCCGCTCGTCTTATGTCTTCAGAGATCAATAAAAATACCCCACGACTGTTTAGAAATCTGAGTTGCAGGTAGGGCAGGGAGAAAAGAGGTGTTTGGCTGACGACAATGAATCCTCAATATATATTTGCAAGCATGTAAGTCCCTCTCTGTGAGAAATTGATGCTCCAGTGTGGGAAATACATTTGGGGTAAAGCAAGGGTTGTTTTGGACAGTGGTGCCTTAGCAGGTAAAGAAGGAGCATAGGTGATTCTTGCATTGGTTGTTCTCGCTGATATTTCATTGTCTAAATCACTTTGAAAACACAGAGATCTCTCACCTTGCCTGCTGTCAGATCTGATCTGTGTATTCCAAGACTTTTCAGGGCACAAATATGACTGCAAATGAGATCCATGTGCCAGTTAAGTAGAGTGCAGTCAGTTCTCCCTTCTGCTACTCCTATCATCCTCATATCCAAACTTGCTCGAAAATGAGCAAATCAGCTTCACATCCAACAGTGAAAGTTAAACAAAGGGAAATGAATTGGGGAGATTTTATATTTCTAAGGAGGACACAGAAGGCAAGGTCCAGAAACAACTAATGTTTCTCAGTACAAAAAAAAAAGATAAAGAAGCATATAAGCACTCATGCAGCTTTAACTAGGGAGTAGTAGGCAAACATTTCTAGTATATAGTAAGAGCTGGAACGGTCTCCCTCGGAAGGTTGTGGACTCTCCTTCCTTGGAGGTTTTTAAGCAAAGGTTGGATGTCATCTGTCACGGATGCTTTAGCTGAGATTCCTGCATTGCAGGGGGTTGGGCTAAATGACCCTTGGAATCTCTTCCAACTCTACAATTCTACAATCTCAGCTATTTATTATGTTTTTATATGTGCTGTAAGCCACCCAGAGTGGCTGGGGAAACTGAGCTAGATGGGTGGGGTATAAATAATAAAACTACAGTGGTACCTCGGGTTACATACACTTCAGGTTACACACTCCGCTAACCCAGAAATAGTGCTTCAGGATAAGAACAGAAATCGGGCTCCGGCGGTGCAGCAGCAGTGGGAGGCCCCATTAGCTAAAGTGGTGCTTCAGGTTAAGAACAGTTTCAGGTTAAGAACGGACCTCCGGAACGAATTAAGTACTTAACCCGAGGCCTCTGGTTGCGAATGCTTCTGGTTGCACATGTGTCAGGTTATGAGCTCCGCTAACCTGGAAGTAGCTGCTCCTGGTTGCAACCTTTGCCCCAGGGTGCAAGTGGAAATTGTGCGCCAGAGGCGCGCACGCAATAGGATGCCCCATTGCTGAAAGCGCGCCTCAGGTTAAGAACAGTTTCCGGTTACGAACGGACATCCGGAACAGATTTAGTTCGTAACCGGAGGTACCACTGTAGCATTATTATTATTATTAATTATTGACACATAAAACATGAAAAGTCAAAATCTTGTACTTCCCATTAACAATTGCCTCCACCTCAATTGAAGGCCAAGCTCACATATATTAACAGCAAACTCCTTATTCTGACCTGATGTCGGATCCTCATGTTGCCAAAAGGACGCCATCCACACAAAATTATGAGACATCGGCAGGCTTGGAGTAACTCCAAGGTGTTCAGAAGTACAAATAATAATAATAATCTGGGAGATCTCAAATGCAGGAGCCCAGTGATGACTGACTTTGCTTGGTAGACAAGGAATGCCAATTGGCTCTTGGGAGGAAGGGAATGGAAATTGAGGGGAAAGCGAAATGGGACACAGCATCCTGGAATAAGAATGGCAGGACCTGAGAAGGAGCACCACACACTTTTATGTTGAAATTCCCACTGCAACCTCAGACATCTGAAAAGGATACAAGGGAGAAATCCCAGCCATATTTCAAGAAATTTAAAACAGGAGATGAGGTACCAAGACCAATTCTCAACACCACATGATTGGTTTGTTACTGGGAACAGAAAATAAAGAAATTGCAGCTGTGCAAAGTTGTATTGCTGGAGAAACACCATGGAAAATATACATCATATGGCTGGGAAATCCTACACTGAGAGATTAGCCAACAGCTTAAGAGGAAAAAACAGACTAGATAGTGTGTGGGGTCTCTGACTGAAGAAGGCTAATAATGGATTAGAGGCCCTGGACACTGAGGGCCCAATTCAGGCTTGAAAAGCGGAATGGCGCTGAAACAACGTGCATTCAGGGGCATAAAAATGGAACACTTGCAAGTTAAGACTTCAGTGCTGGGCAAACTGGATACAAACCACTGCATGTATGGATGGGCAGTATATGCTAACAAACAGGCTGCATCCGTTATGTAGAGAAGCAAGTTTCACATAGTTTCAAGTGCTGTACATCGTGTGAACAAGGGTAATCTAGTGGAAGACATACTTGGAAATTCCCTCCCCATCTAAACTCTCCTCTTCCCTGCCCCATTACCACCACTCCAAAGTAGTAAAAGGAGCACGCCAGTCACTTTGAGAGACATCTTTACATTTACCAGCTCAAGAGGGCCATATCACTACACTAACCATGCAAAAGCATTTTTCTTTCACAAAGGTTTTCTTTGCGTTAAACCCCTTTTCTCTGCAACCTATACCTTGTACTGTCTCTACCTTCTACACTGCTAAAGAACCTCTCTAAACCCCTCTCTCTTAATTCTCTCTCTACCCCAGAGCATACATATTCTTCTTTCTGCATGTCACCTCTCTGTTTCTCCTTTTTCCTCATTCTCTTCCTTCTCGCTTACGTCTTGCAGGGTCCAGAGGCACAAGCTCATGAATCTTTCGCTCTGCTAGCAATTCACACACTTGCGGAGCTTCAAGGCCAAGACATTGTTATTAATGGATTTATTTATACACCGCTTAATTGCAAAGGTGGAAAATGCTGAAGCAACACACTCTTCACACTGATTTCCCATAAAGCAGGACAAGTGGGGTGGCTGTTTAAAGCACAGCAGGAGCAGGGTGGAGAGGAATGCCAAATCCTTCCCTTGCCTATGTTTCACACCCTAAACAACTTCACTTCACACACTTGATGGTGCCCTCCCAGCAGATGTCAAGGAAATAACTACCTGACTTTTAGAAGGCATCTGAAGGCAGCCCTGTTTAGGGAAGTTTTTAATGTCTGATGTTTCATTGTGTTTTTAATATTCTGTTGGGAGCCGCCCAGAGTGGCTGAGGAAACCCTGCCAGATGGGCAGGCTATAAATAATATGAATTATTATTATTATTATTATTATTATTATTATTATTATTATTATTATTCCACCAACAGGGATCCACTGCTGAAAAGGCCCGTTCTCATGTTGCCACCCTCTGGACCTCTCATGGAGGAGGCACACGAAAAAGGACCTCAGACGATCATCACAGAGTCTGGGTCAGTTTATATGGGGATTAAGGAATTCCATTCCTCTGAAGTACCTCCGCCACCCCAAAAATAACCAAGCATAAAGTTTTTGAAAGCTCTTTTTTAAAAATCCACTTCTCTGACCCCCATACCCCCCAAATTAAGCTAAACAATCAACAACTTAATTATAACAGTTTCATGTTTAACAGAAGGTGACAGATTCATTTTAAAGCTGGGTTTTCCTCTTAACACGTTTCCACGTGTTAATAAAAGCTCAAAATAAAAAAATAAAAAGTTCCAAACAATTTTTAAAAAAACCAAACACACACAAAAACCAAGCAATGGATTTCATCTGTCCCAGAGCAGGCGATACCAGGCTGGATAAGAGTAACAGACTGGGTGGAAGTAGAGTCCATTGAGTTATGCATACACCATGCATCTTCACTTGGAAATAGTATCACCTGCACCGATGCCTGTCTCTTAGGGATAGGCTCAGTGGCGGAAGGTGTGTGGGCTCCAACATCTAACCTCTGGCATTTCCTGCTAAAAAGATCTTGGTTGACAGGGCTGGTAAGTCTTGCTTTCAAAAGTTCTGCTGCTGCACATAGCCTGAGTCGTAAGCTACCAATTATGCCAAAGCAGAACCAAGGTTCTTTTTCAGTCTATCTGGATAACTCCCTTTTCTTAAAGTAGCTCCACTCACTGTTGAATACGGCGGCGGCTGCGGCGGCTGCTGCTAGCCTCTGGCTGTAACCTGCTGTGATGAATTGGTCCTGGGGAGCGAGCACTTCCTGACAGTGAATTGGACAAGATAGGGGAGGATGAAAACGAGAACAGAGAGGAAAATAAAAGGTGGGGAAAGGGGCTGGGGACTACAACCAACCACAACCATCCGTTTTATATGTTGGGCCAAAAGCATATTTCGCGTTTGCTGCAGATAGACAACTGACAACCTTACATTCCCCAGGTTGCCCAGTATAAAAGAGTGACATTTATTGCAAAACTTAATGCTTTTTTATTTTCATCAAAATGAAAGATCTATGACAAACACCAATGGGGTACTTACTAGAGGTAGCACGTCTTCTTCTTTTGATGTTTTTCGCGTCTTCTACAGCTGTTTCGTCGTTGTCTTCATCAGTAGAGGCTGGCCCTGATGCAGCAGCTGCTTTTCTTTTCGTCTATCCCCGAACAAAACAAAACAAGAAACAAAGCCACACTTTATACAAAGCAGAAAAGTGCATGCAGACAAGTTAAATCACAAAATGATGGTGCACTGTAGTAAACTGTTTGGCATGTTTCTCCATCTTTGCCCTTGTGAGAGTAACCAGATGAAAAGCCCATAAGAGGAATAGTATTTTGTCATAATTAACACACCATGGTTTTCATTCCCTCATTTTGAAAGTTTTTGGTTTTTTTTTAAATGAGGTTCCTATGCAAACCCATAGACTGTTGGAGAACAAGGTTGTAGTTGCAATCATGAGGTATAATACATCAAATGCTGTATCATTAAAATGCATGTGGATTGCATTCAGAGACAAGGGTATTCCGCCAGCCACAGACTAGAAAATGAACTTTGTGGGATTCCTGAGTAACTGAGCTCAAATGTTTATTTTAAAGTTTCTTGTCTTTCAGATCACAGGGGAAAAGCGTCACAATTTTTACAATATGTGGACAGCATCAGCTAGGAATGCACAAGAACTCTGAGTTTTGCAAATTGCTACACAAAATGAGCAGATCTGCACCTCTCGGACCAATACAGTATGTGCATTGGAACTTTGCTATGCACCTGATTTCACATTTCTCCAAATGGCACGACACAGTTCTCAGCTAATTCAAAGCATGTGTTAAGAACACGTTTTGAGAGAAAATGCATACATTTAATATTTTTAAGGATTTCCTTTTTTTAAATGCAAATTAATGCAGAACGAGAACTTAATCATGTGGGGAACATGTGCAAGCGACACGGATCAGAAAGAGACAGATTCCCTCCTTCCTCATCATGGGAACTGAGCCTGAAAAAATGTCTCTCCTTTATCTCTCCCCACCCCCTTGCCACATCACCCTATGCGAAGACCTGGTGCTCAACCAAAGATACATCAGGTTAGACATATTCTAAAAACAACAGAGCATGCAAAATACTTTAAAATAAATCGGGTGTCTCTCTTTTCCTATCACCTCCTCCCCCCCCCCTTTTTTGCAATGAATGTCGACAAGGCAGTACGTTTTGCCAGACACACAAACACATCTTCACCCATAAGCATAAAAATAACTGCGAAAGTTCAGCCTGCTTTTGGGGGGTAAGTTTGACAAACGTGTAGCTTTACTGAAATAGCTGCTGAAGTGGTTGCAACCTCACATAGCTGATGAGAGAAGGGGAGAGTGCATTACATCTTTCCAAAGTGTTGCTTCATGATTACCATCTAAACCCTGCTGGGCTGAACAGATTGGTTCGATAATTACATACAATAACTGCAGTGGGCAGGTAACCCTCAGCTGGCACAGGGCAGCTCCCCTGTGAGAACTTCCATATGCAAACTGCACTGATGGAGTGCATTAGGTACATCTTTCCTGCCGGTACACAGGCCTGATTAACGCCAACCAAGACTCCAAGGTTAGCATGTCAGCAGATTTGTGATGCATTAGGCAGGAATAAACACAGACACTTTTGTTCGTTCTGACCAAAATTAAGGAGGAATATTTCACCACTGTATTGCTTTTATATTCAGGATATAAACGCATTCCTCCTGGTTGCACCGAGGAGAGATTTTTAAAAGGCTCATTGTGAAAACAGATATCCAATACTTCCCACACAAAAAGCAAAAGGACATTTATCTTGTTTCCAAGCTTATTCAATAAAAAAGGGATTTCTTAATCTTGATGCAGGTGAGTTACATGGCAAGAGAAGTCAGGCATCATTCTCTGACAGAGGCAACACCCATGTTTGATGCAGAGTGCAAGGTGAACTATGAATCACTAATTCATATTTATTTCACTTCAAATGTTTCCTAACAGTTATCGAGTGCCATCAATGGGCCCATCACCGAGCATAAGACATGCCCCACGGCTTGAGTAGTTTACAGGAACAATAATGGATGCTTTCACTGCACCACAATGAGGATAACTTCTCTTTCAGCAGGAGCTAACGGAACCCATGCAAATATTAAAGTAACATCATCCATTACATATGAAAGTGAATTAGATTCAAGCCAAGTTGGAAACAATGGCTCATTAATAAATCGCAGAACTAGAATCATTTTAAAATTTATAGTAGAGGAAAAAATGTAGATCTCTTAGCGCGAAAGAATTTCAATTAAGGTAGGCAGCAGATGTTGCCGCTGTTTCCCAATACTGGCCATTCTGATATGTCATATATACCCTAGCACAAACTGGATTAAAGTTCACCCAACAGTTTAACATTTGAGAAGCCTACCATGCTATATGCATACTTACTCAAGATGCATGTCCCACTGTGATCAGTGGAGCTTACTCCCTAATAAGTGTGTTTAGGATGCAAATTATGAAATAGCAGAAGAGCAACTGAATTTCATTTTTAGGAAGGGAGAAAAACAGAACAACAGCTCATCATAGAGTTGTCTGAGGTCCAATTAATATGCAAGACTGTCTCATCTTCTAACCAAAGTTAGATTGAAAGTGCTTATTAACTTTATTAACTTCACACACACCTCCCTCTTCCAATCTAGCAATAGGTCCAACTTTGGGTTTGGAGGCAACTATGCTCAGCATAAAATAGTGCCATGCAAGGAAGCCCGAGGTGATACTTTTAGAAGCCACTTTGACACTCAGGACTTGCATGCAATTCGACACCATGCTGAGGAGGCATACAAAGTACCATCTGGTCCAACTGAATTGGATCAATTTCAATTACTACAGCCCACAAATATCCTTGCAGGAGAGTCTGAGTGACCACACATGGCTCATCAGTGGGATTGATGGGACAAGAGGGATTAACATCAAGACTTTGGAAACTTAGCGTTATGCGTTGTTAGCTGCTTCCAACACTTTCTCCTCTATTCCAAAAATAGTCATGCATTACCAAAGATTCCTGCATTGCAGGGGGTTGAACTAGTTGACTCTCAGGGTCCCTTCCAACTCTATAATTCTTTGATTGCTATTTTTTTTTAAAGTGCTGTTAGATTTATCAATCCTTCCTTCCCCTGACGCGTATAACAGTCTGTCTCTTCTGAAAAGTAGTATAAGCAAAGTGTATTTTTCCACCTATAAATGCTGTTTGACTTGATAATGACAAGTGTTTACTGGAAGTACTTCATAATTCAGAATACTATGATCATTTATTCAGATTAACTGAAAGTTATTTTTTACCAGTCAGAAACAGGACAAAACGCTTCTACTCTAGAATTTTTCTTCTAGGAAACTAAGCTTCTGAGAGAGAGTTTATCCACGCTTATCCTTTGCCCTGTTCTTTCCAGCCACACTTCCGCACTTTAAAGCTCCCTGTCCAAGCCCCCTTTTTCTTTGCTCTGGATCTTCCCCCATGAAAACACACTAGTTAAAGCTGAATTGGAACAAACGTTAATTCGGGTTTTTGTGGGGAGGGCTCTGGAGCAAAAAAAAAAAGCGGGGATGCTCAGACATGAAGCTATAAAATGCAGACTGTGCCTGGAAAGAGCAGGGGAAAGGTGTGTGTGGATAAACCCCAGAATGGGAAGTGTAAAAATCAGTACTGAGCTAGGAACAAAATCCAGATCAAGCACTTTGAAATCCAGTCGAGACAACTGCTAAATGCTGGAAGTCCCTTCATACACTGTCCTTTGCAAGGATCATGTCGATCTCACACGCCAATCAAAAGTAAACTAATGAATCAATTATGAAATGGCTAACACAGCCTGCAGGCATAATAGTGTGCTCATGTGATCAGCAGGCTCTTTTAGAATATGAGTTTTCACTCAGAAAAAGAGGTCCTAGTTCTTAGGATGGCAAGGCTGCGTGCCAAGATGTTGATCCTATAAATTCTCAAAAAGGAGAGCAAGGAAAGAAAAGGTGCAAAGCAAACTATGTTAATGACCAACTTTTTATTTATAGCTACAAGTCTTAGTTTTGTAATAAAGTTGGCAACCTGGCAAAGCGTGAATGGAAAGTATTTTTAGCCTAACTTATTACATCCTGTTGGTTCTTGACCTCTGAAATGGCATTCTTCTGGATAAGCTATCTGAGTTTGGGACAAGTTTATGGAGATGTAAGGCTAATAGTATAATGATGGCTGTGTTCTACCTTCAGCACTATTAACTGGGACTGAGAGCTGTGATCACATTACAACTGTACTTTGCCAGCTACACAGTGGTGTCTTCCGGTTTTAGTTTTAATGTCATATGACCTTTCCGTAAGCCATCTTGGGAATTTGATGATCAGCACAGTACAAATCTCTAAAAGTGAATAAATATTCATCAGCTCTTCAAGAGATTATCTCTATTTTTTAACCCAGTGCTGCTGTGAAGCATGGCACATCTATTCTAAAAAGAGTTAGGAAGAAAAAAATGTTTTGGATTTGTGTATATTTTTATTGTCATTCATTCATTCATTCATTACATTTAGATCCTGCATTTTCTCTGCGAGTTTTTCCTCCTCCCCTCTTTTTCATCTTCACAACAATCTTGTGAGGTGGGTTAGGCTGGAAGACAGTCACTGGCAAGTGGGGATTTGAACCCTGATCGTCAAGATCCTAGTTCAAAACTAACCATTATACTATGAACGGTCCTAGTCCAAAACTAACAGCTAGACTATGAATCCATTCAACTACATTATGTGCAATTCTCCCACCCACTTACGGATACGTTACCATACCAAACAAGTGAATGCTGATTGGATTCACGATTCCCACAAAGCTAAATGCCAAGATAAACCAATTGAACAATTCTAGAGAGAGTAGAGCTGAGTGCATTAATATATTAATTGGTTCAATTAACTAAAGTGTGGCTTTTTTACCTGAATTGTAAATCAGAGCACTTCCCTTTCAAAGATCCTCAGCACAGAGAACGCTTTTTAAATCTATATACAGCTCTCGATTCAGGCAAGGCATTTGAAGATTATCTTTCAGAATACAATTTCCCAGTTTGGGGAAAGGGAAAGGAAACTTACAAATACCATACAACCATCACCTGTATTTAAAGTCAACTTAGAGGGAAAGATCAACAAAATGATCCCAAAGATATTTACTTGGAAGCAAGACCAATTATTTCAGTGCAACTTATAGCTTCAATTAACTAAACATCAATAGGCTAACAACCTGAATCATAGACAAAAATCAATTGCCAGGGTGGGGGTTGAGGGGGATGAGAAGAGAGTCACCAGCTAAGGTTAATTCTTGTTTGATTGAGGCTTTATTCTCCAACAGCCTGTTTCATTGCAAGAGCAATCACATCAATTTACACTGAAAGAGACTCAAAAAGTGATGGGTCCCAGATATTTATTTAGGTAGATTTATATCCCGCCCTTCTGTTGCAGGAAATTGGTAGTATCAGATGAAAAGGGTCTTACAGCACTGCTACGAGATGGGCTATGCACAACTGCTGCACTAGTGCAGCAAAACATCCAGTGCAGTAAGTCAGGCCCACACAAATCCAAATGCAGTATTTGCTTTCAACATTTTAATGCATTTCATAGAGATGTGCTAGTGTATAGCTTCTGCTATTGTTTGGCTCAGGCAGCAGAAGCCAATTGATTGCCTGTCCTTAGCAATATTCCCTTGAAGTCTCTGGAATAATGATTTCTTGTTCCGGAACATACGTTATGTGAACGGAATGGAAAGATAACAGCTTCTTTTCTAAACTATCCATTTTTTAGTCCACTTCAAATTTCACTCCTCTTCGTTAAAATATGGTTCGACTGAAAGATTAAGAAACTCTAGCTTTTAAACATATAGGCTACACCAGTCAACATGTCAAGCACGATCTATTAATTTCAAGTATACTAATGAACATTGTAGACAGTGCTTCCTGGTGACAAGACTTCACTATACAATACTGTTAATTCCACAATTACTGCTATGACTATTCCTATATATATTTCAGGCTGTACTAGCTGACAAATCAATATTGTTTTGCAGTAAACCCCTGGATGGTTTAGTCCAGTCAAACCTAACTATGGGGTGTGGTGCTCATCTCACTTCTGGCTGAGGGAGCCAGCGTTTGTCCACAGACAGCTTTCCGGGTCATGTGGCCAGCATGACTAAACTGCTTCTGGCGCAACGGGACACCGTGATGGAAACCAGAGCGCACAGAAACACCATTTACCTTCCCACCGCAGCAGCACCTATTTATCTACTCGCGCTGGTATGCTTTCGAACTGCTAGGTTGGCAGAAGCTGGCAGAGTGTATGGGGTGTTAGAGGAGGAGTAGTACTTCTGGTAGCAGACACGTCATGCTCCTTCTGTTTTAGGTTGTTGACTTTTGGTTGTTGACTTTTGGTCCCTACTCCCACTTGTGGCTCCTAGTAGCTGTCAGCTCATGACAGCAGCCATACCCTGAGAAATGGCACACCCGAACCATCATCCTATTGGCACATCCCATTGGTTGAAGCATTCCAGCGCTCAGTCTAGTACTATCACTTCATCCTTCTCTTCAGTAGGTTGCTCTGAGCGCAGCCGTTTGGTGCCAATGCTTTCCTTCTTATCCAGCTTCCTTTTGCGGCTCTTGCTTTCTGGGTCATCAGCATTAGCTGAAAAACCTTCCTCAGTCTCAACTATCAGTACATCATCATCTTGAGCTGTGGGTGCTGATTCCTGTATATACACAGCAGCCTTCAAATAAATCTTACACTTGAATCATAAATAATGTCATTTCATGACATCTCTGTCAATACATATATTCGCTGAAGGTTTTTCCTGTTTATGAATAACAAAGCAGTCAAATATGCTTTTGCAAAGAGATGGACTCTAAAAAGGAAAAGAAGGAACTGACCTCTCTTTCTTTCTCTGCCTCTCTCTCTCTCTCTCTCTCTCTCTCTCACACACACACACACACACACACACACACACACACACACTTGTAGATAAGAGTTCTGTTCAGAACTACAGGAATTAAAGTCAGCATTTATACAGAGTTCATATGAAAAATATTGAAATACACACATTTGGTGCATCAATGTTTTACCCATGGGATACAACCAAGTAAATATCCATCACAGAAATGTATCACTACGACAAACCCAAAATCCCACTTCTAATCTTTTTAATTACTGTTCATGAACAGCATTATGCTAATACTCAGTAATTATATTCTGATCAAATAGCCTGGTGTCCAATACCAAGCTTATGGATAAAATTCTGGTAAGTTAGATATTGGATATTATATAGAAGTACAGTGGTACCTCGGGTTACATACGCTTCAGGTTACAGACTCCGCTAACCCAGAAATAGTACCTCGGGTTAATAACTTTGCTTCAGGATGAGAACAGAAATTGCACGGCAGCAGCGGCAGCAGCTGGAGGCCCCATTAGCTAAAGTGGTGCTTCAGGTTAATAACAGTTTCTGGTTAAGAACGGACCTCCAGAACGAATTAAGTTCTTAACCCGAGGTACCACTGTAGACTGAATGCTTGGTTTACATGCCATTACAGGAATAACGCATCTGGTGGTTTATCTGTAGAACAGTCTCTCTGGCTGTTCAGCTATCATGTCAATTAAAGATTTGATAGCCTATAGCAGGGATGGGGAATTTGTAGCCCTCTGGATGTTGTTGGACTCCCCACTCTCCTCAGCCCCAAACAGTACAGTCAACATTCAGAGATGGTGAGAGCTGTAGTCAGCATTATCTGCGGGACCACAGGTTCTCCATACCTGAGCCACACAAGGACTCCCTGCGTGAAAATTGTATCTACCATGTTGAAATGCACAAAAAAAGAAAACCTTCTGGGTAGACACCAGCCAAGATCCAAAGAGCTTTTCCTAGCTTTCACATGAGTTCCAAGGAGACTTGGGTGTATGTGTGTTTTTCCACTTCAGCCCCTTACACTGTGTGAAGTGGCATTTCAACAGCGGTTTGTGATGTGGCACAGAGGTCTCCATAAAAGAGAAGGGGAAAAAACCTCCCAGTGGCGCACGTGTAAGCTCTTGGGCAAGGCTAAAGTAGCTCTTTGGACTCAGGCCAGTGACAATAAGATGGAACAAGCCTTTTGCTCATGAAATATAGTCAAGTCTCAAGTGTGCATTTGTTCCCTTTCCTCTTCCAGTCTGGATTTCACCTACGTGACACCCATTTCCAACAGCACTCACTCGCTTTCCAGCTGAAAAGAAGAGGCATTAAATACTGATCTGAATTAAAAAATAAAGACCTTAAGTGCAGGCTTTGCTGGAATGTCTCCATTCTCTGAAACATCCAAGTCCAGTATACCATCATCCTTCTGACCAATGTCCTTGAGACCCCGAAGAAGTATTTCCCGTAACTGCTCGTATGGTGGTTTCTCAGAATAAGTCAGAGACATCACCGTTTCCATGTATTTGGCTATTTCATCTGAAATAAACAATAAGTGTCTGTCTAAGGAGACTGAATTATACTACAAACACATTTTAAAGTGATTCACCTAGAAAATTCACACAATTCTATGCTACCGCTCAGCCATGGCTATTGTGCAGAATCTGATTTCAAGGGTTTACTCGGAGTAGGACTTACGCTGAGTATCACCCTTCGTCATGAAAAAGCCATCCTAGCATTTCAGTAAGAAAGCACTACAAACAATCCTGCAATTTTGCTTTGGAAGGAAGCATTTACAAAATACACTAGTCTTGCTCAGGAGTGTTTATTTCAATGAAAACAGACTTGAGCCCAATGACTTACCTTTTCTAAGTTCAATTCATTCAGGAGTTTTTAAACTTCCCAGAAATTATGTCATGTTTTCCAGTAGTTTGGACATAAAGTGCTTGTTTTGTCTGCAGGCACAAATACACACATCTCTCCAGCAAGCAAAAATTGTCATGATCTGAAAGCCAGCCATGTTTCATGTGTGCTGCATGCTATGACTGAAGAATCTGGATCCTTCTGGCATCCCAAATCCCACTGGTGGTCTATGTGTGAATGCTATGAATTTTGCCCTCCTGCGTAGCTGTGAATTTTGCCCCCCCCCCCCGCATTAAAAAGAAAAAATATTTCCTTGCAAGCCAATCCTTTCATCCTGCAATTTCATGACAACCTCAACTATATTTCCAAAATGCAAAATGTACAAATATGTAGCAAGTTGTTCAAGGGTTTGTTTTAATTTTGTTTGGAAAATGAGCACCAGAAGCTCTCCAAAAACAAGCAGATCCTGGACACTTTTTGTTTCAACAAAACCCCTTTGAATTCTTTTTTATAATTCTTGTAAAAATTTTTTTTGCAAAAGTTTCATTATGGGTTAATATGAAAATTGAATCTTCTTACCTGGTTTATCTTTTTTAGAGAAACACTCACTCATCAAGTCTGCAATATTATCTGTATACCTGACGGGGGGGGGGAGCAGACAAGTTATGTTTAAGAGATCAGCAGCTAGTATTTTTGGTGAATTTTCTCCCTTAGGTAAATAAGTGTGTATCAACACAATGATGAGAGTAAAAATGGGGCAAATCTCTTAAATTTTAAAATTATACTTCAGTACTGAATAAAATATCTCATTTTCTAATATCGTACAATCTCATTTAGTAACATTTGCTCAAAATATACAGGCAATCAAAACTGTGGATGAATGAAAAGATTATTGCATTATATTTTTGATGGATGTGTTACTATATCATGAAATTCCCAGAGAATCATGCATGTATATCAAATAGGAAAGCCGGGGCCTTTAATTAGACCAACCTGTGTTGGGAAAGTAGAGAAAGTCAGAACTTTCAAGCAGAAATAATAGGCAAATTGAAATTACACTGACGTAAGAGGCTGGAAACATTCCCAGAGCTGAGGGCCACATTTCCCCAGGGGAATGCTGTGAAGAGGCCCCACACCAGCAGATCCACTTGCAGAAGAGGATGGACTTGCAACCGCACACCTTGCACAACAGCTAAGCCCCATTCCCTCCCCACAGATGGTTGAGAAAGGACCTAGAGAGCTAGATGAAATCTGGCTGTGGGCTGCAGCCAACCCACAGGTTCCCCATTCCAGCTATGCAGAGCAAGGAGGGGTAATTGCCCTGTAATTCACGAAAGCTAGGGCTAAGCTGCTGCTAGCAAATGAGGAACACTGTGGTAATGATTTAGCATCTAGGTTATTTCAGGGCAGCTTGTTCAAAAACAGATCTGAGCCCAACATTAATAAAACTATGGTCATGCTAATCATGTCAGGAATCTGTTGCAAACTAAGAGGGATGTGGGATGAGTAGGTAGCATGTACTCATTGCCTAGAAATTTTCAGCAGTAACAGATTATACTACTATGCCCTTGTTTGCCGTTTCTGGCTACCAAGGCCCCATCAGACTATTGTA
This sequence comes from Podarcis bocagei, assembly GCF_964188305.1. NCBI lineage: Eukaryota > Metazoa > Chordata > Lepidosauria > Squamata > Lacertidae > Podarcis > Podarcis bocagei. The sequence goes on from NC_138125.1 coordinate 20,532,378, forward strand.
AAAAACAAACCAAAAAAGCAGCAGTGCACAGGTGGGTGCATGTAATGAGATTCCTAAGTTTGGATGATATGTGCAATGAGAATGATGAAAAGTGGATGGTGAGCTACTTGTTCAACAGCTAAACTTTCCATTTGCTGCATGTTCAGTATGTTCATCTATCAGGGCTGGCCCGCCCATCAGGCAGATGCCTCAGGGTGACAGGCTCCTGTGGGTAGCAGTGCCACTGTGTGCCTGCTGCTCACTGCTGCCAGATGCTTGGCACCTCCTCCTGCTTCTTTGCCACTGCAGCCACGCACCACTGTCTTGGCCACACCCCTGCAGCCTGCCTGCTGCTGCACCTCCTTGACCACCACCCAGGGAAGCCTCAGTGTGCTGGCAGAAGCGAGGGGCTGTGGAGGAGGAGGGGGTGGGGAGTAGACAGGGGGGGGGTTGCCTCAAGTGGCAAAATGTCCTGGGCCAGCCCTGTCATCTTTTATGTAAAATGAGGAATACCCATAAGCAACCTTATCATATTATTTAAGTAAGGGCTTTTCATTCAGTTAAGTAAGTATTGGAAAATAGAGTAATCTCATTCCTTTTGGGTAGTCAAGCCCCAACTATACATCTGACTAATATTTTGAATTTGCTGCATGTTCAGTATGTTCATTCAGTATGAATTTGGGGGCCTCGCTATCAGCCAAGCTGAAAGATTACTATTTTGAATAAGACAAATTTGTTTTTGAAAATTAAAAAAAAAGAGTTTTACCTAATTTTGGAGTCTTTGACATAATTGGGGTCTTTCAGATTGTCTTCCCAAGGGAGTTTACCACAAAGCCAACAGATCATACAATAACCCAGAATTTCCAAGTCACCACGCCTTGATGGAGCTGCAAACAAAACAGAGCATTAACTTCACAGTTGTGTCTTATAGTCAATTTAAAGATATATAGATGATTTATAGATCAAGTTTGGGAACTATAAAATATTTTCTTAAGAATCCAAAAGGAGCCATCAATGTACTGTCACAGGGTCTTTCAAAACTGATGGACGGGATCTCTTTGGAATGTGTGGAACATCGGCAACGATTTGGATGGTACTATTGGTCACAGGCCTACAGGCACTCATAGTTCAGGGTCTTCTAAGGGTGGATCATTATTCCAGTGTCATCAATGAATAGAGAGGTGAGGTATGGAGAGTCCCCAGCTGCTGTTCTGTCTGGTTGGAGATTAAATGGTGCAGGGAGAAGAGGTGTGTAATTGATGAGGTTTCTAAGTGGTGTCAGAGATTACTATGGCTGGGATCCAAACAGCTACTTTAGTGGTACCCAAGGATTTGCACCTGTCCAGTGGGGTTTCTTTTAGAACAGAAAATCCCATGCTGTCTCACAAATTGCTTTTGAGACTATCCTCAGCAGCATGACAAGAATGGGGAGCCAATCATTGCATTAGCACAAGTCCAAAACCACTTTGGATTCAACATTTTCAAGATCCTGAACCTAGTAAACTTAGAAGACATGTACTTTGAGGCACAGTGACCCATGCCACACTTGCTGATGGGACGCTTTTTAGTTTTATTTTTTAATTTTTTATTTACCATTGGTCTTTGACTGTGGACAGCACAAGAATGACACCAACCCCTAGAGTTGTACTTTTAAAACTTCTGTCTTACGAGAAGAAATGCAACAATGTGCCATTGCTCTCACCACTGTAACGTACCAATGCAACTCATAATCTGAAAATGAATCAAGATTGCTTTAAAAAACCTGGACCCAAAGAACAGATATGCATGCATGGAATAATGGAAAGCAATGCCTCAAGGGCAGTTTTTCTCCATATGCACCTTCCCAGACACTGAGGTCATACTCGTGTGCCGCCTCCACGAGAAGTCAGGCATTTTCTGCAAGGGCTCCCCAGTGACGTTCGGCTGGCATCTTCCTTACACACCTTTAGGCACCAGGTGAAAACATGCCTCTTCAACCAGGCCTTTGGCTGACTGACATCCAATTCCCCCTTTAAATGTGTTGTGGAAAGGGAGGGGAATTATTGGTTTGTTCTCGTTCTTACTTTTATTAAGGATTTTGTGTTTTGTATATTGCGATTTTATGTTGTGAACTGCCCTGAGGTCTACAGGTATAGGAAGGCATACAAATTGTAATAATAATAGTAAGCAAGAGCTTTGCTTTCATCCAGTTTTCAGCAGCAGTACCCACCTGAAGCTGAAAGCTTGTGAATTGAAAAACAGCTAACCTCTTCTGCACTTAGAAATCCTGCTTAGAAAAAAAGGAGCTCTGGCTCTGGGAAAGTAGCTGGGTGTAGCTCTGTGATTCAGAATGTGCTTCGCATGCAGAAAGTCCTGGGTTCAATTCCTGCCGTTTCCAGGCAGGGTTGGAAAAAGACTCCTGCATGAAACCCTGGGAATGCCCTGTCAGTCAGTATAGCCAACGCTAAGCTAGATGGACCAACAGTCTGAATCAGCATAAGGCTGCTTCCTCTCTCATCTTTGAATGTACATTCATCCATTCTTTACCATCTAAGATCTAAACATATTTTTAAAGAGCTAATATGTTTTTTTTAAAAAAAAAGTAGTCTTGTTTTATATACTTGGCAATATGATAAAATATATTAATATTTGACTGGCCAAAGTAAGACAATCTGTACAAAGATTTCAGCACGCAGATGTCCCGTTTGCAGACAATGTTGATACAGTGGTACCTCCAGTTGTGGACAGGATCTGTTCCGGAGTTCCAGTCGAATCCCGAGGTTTCTGCAACCAGAGGGGCCGCTTCTGTGCATGCATGCGCGGCTAAACACTTCTGGGTTTGCCGCTTTCGCAACCCGAAGCTTACATTACCCGAGGGTAACGTAAGCCGAAGTGCTACTGTATTATTATTCTCTAACACTACTACAATCTGGCTTGTAACATCGTTTCAAGTTATTCTGCTAATTATTCGCAGCTTTGTTCCCACTGTGGGATTCTAAATTAATTCTTGATATGTAAGTGGGCTACTTTAGACCAGTATTTCAACATGGCCACATTTTCAAGCTCGTTACCTTGCATTCACAGCAACCACAAGAAACGTTATGCAAGAAGCAAATGAAAACTACTTACCCACCCCCTTGTGAGCATCAATACTAGTAAATTCAAGAGTTCCATCATGACACCTCTTGGGATTCTCTTTATAATCTTTGTGGTTACCTTCCGGACAGTATCGATAGGCGAGGCCATAATCCACCAAGTACACCTATTAAGATTCCAAATGCACCAAGACAAGCGTCATCCAAGAGTTTATAAGGACGCTTTTACAATACTTCCAAAAATTCTCCTATCATTCAGACTTCAAATGCTTAGGTTATACTTGAACAAACATCTACAAACTATTCATTTTTACTTATTGCTTTGTTAAAGTCATTTATATATTTATATACTGTCATTTATATATTTCTAAGCAATGCACATAAACATAAACCATGCAGAATATAAAATAATAAAAAGGAATCATAAAACGGAAAACTAGCTTCTTCTGCCATGCATGTAAAGTTCAGCAAGGAGGTGCCTGTCTAATCTCAGTTGGGAGGAGAGCTCCATAGGTTTGGGCCCACAGCTCTGAACACATGGCTTCTAGCAGTTATGAGCCATGCCACCTGAGCCACAGGGGATCACCAACAGAGATGTCACAAAGGATCTCAGTGATCAAGCTGGGTTATAAGGGATCAAGTGGTCCTTTGGATACTCTGGACCCATGTTGTTAAAGGCCTTGTAAATTAATACAAGAACCTTGAACCTGGCTGGGTAACATATGGGCAGCCGGTGCAAGCTTTTAAGCACCAGGGTTATGTGCCGGTTGCAGTGGAACCACTGTAAATCAGTGCCCCCAATACCTACCCCAGAAAGCCACCCTTGTCAATTGTATCAAAAGTTGCAGGTGGTTTGAGAAGCAGGAGCAAAAGATGCATCCTGCCGTCCCTCTATCAATCCAGGTCATCTATCAGGGTGACCATGGTTGGTTCAGTCAAAAATCCGAACCTGAACCCAGAATGAAATTGATCTAGCTAGTCCACATCTTCCAGGAATTTCTCCAACTGCTCACTCCGCTACCATGCCTACGGAAGGAGCATTCATGACTGGGTGTGACTAATCATTGATTCCATGTACTCCAATATAAGACAATTCCATCGTGAGATACTTGCTTTTTGTTGCTGTTTAAATAAAGGAAGAAACCAAGTTAAAGCAAGTCTACCTGCATGCTGTGTTTCTATCTAGAGCAGGGATGGGAAGACCAGTGGATTAAAACAACCTTGCGAATAAACCCACAAAAGTTACTAGCCTGTAACAATTTTTTGCTATCCTGCTGGGGACTGGCACAGGAAACTCTGTCTCTGCTGCAGCAGCCCGCTGTATTTCTATGATGGGCATGGAGGAGGGGTTTTTTGTCTTCTGGCAGCCTGCTTGGTTTCTATGGACACAAGGCAGGGAAGGAGCACTCCATCTCTCCTCCAACAGCCTGTTTGCTCACCTGTATGCAATTCTTTGTCACTTATGGCTACCAGGCTAGTGCTTAAATGCAAGGCTGAGATTCAACTCCCATCATCTCTGGCCGTGCTGGCTGGGACTGATAGGAGTTAAAGTCCAACAACAACGGGAAGGCCACAGATTCCTGGTCTCTGATCTAGAGCAATCCAATACAATCTTTAAAATAACAGTTGGGGGGTATTTTAAACTATATAGGTAAATACTATATTGTCTCATAATCCTTGAAAAAGAAACATTTGGTTGGCTGCATGAATCTGACAAAATTGCCCCAGGTGAGCTGGTGGAGACCCGAAGGCTCCGATTTGCATCAAGTCACCAAGATAAGTTTGATCTATAATTTCTTTTTAAAACCTATCACGAATGCTCAGTATGCTTTCACTTAGTTACAGAAGACTCCTTCTCATTTTTTAACAAACAGACACTACCCACTCAGATGGCAGAAGATGGTTTGCATCTGTTTGAGACTCACTAATTGGCACAGTGACTCCAGTCAGTATCAGCGCCATCTTCTTCCCTATACCTTAAATGGAGAAATTCTGTTCTCCCTTCCTCTAATAGGACCAAGAGCTTTCTACCCTCTGGTTGAATACTTAATTTGATATTAAAGGATTTAACAAATTGTTCAACCGTTTTTAATAATTATATTTTCATCCTACCTTTCGGACAAAAATATTGTCTCCCAAAGCAGCTCACATCAATGAAAAATTCAATACAGTCCTGGTGGGAGGCACTGTACATAAATTAAAATGAGACACAGGCCTTCACCTCAGGCTGGCAGACTAAAAAACACAAGACATCCAAGGGAAGGGAAGGGAGGGAATAGGTAGAGGATGGAGATCACTTCAGCAATGCCAGAACAGCAGTGAACTTTAAATGGGCATCTTTATTAGATGAGGGCAGGAGCTGATCTTTCCTTGCTGGTACTCTTGCTTGGGTATATAAAAAAAATACAATTGCCCAGTGACATTTAGACCTCTGACCAGTTTAGTCCATATACATGTGGGTAGCAGACTAGTAAAGCTTTTTTTTTTTGTAGACTAGTAAGTGTCACAAATTCATTTGCAAGGCTAGTTGGGCCACTTTAAAAAAAGTATAACATTCGCTTATTCACTCCAAGATAAGCACTCAAACAAGGGGAAATTATGGACTTTGTATGTGCATTTGCCAAACACTAAAGATGTAAAATAATAATAATAATAAAATTAGACAGCTACAGATATTTCTGTAAACCAATTGATTTGAACAATCAACATGTTAAAAATCAGGTTTTCCAAGTAACAGAACACTTATGCTTGATGGATTCTTCAAACAAAGGAAATAAAAAATTGACAAAGCAGACAGGCAAATGTAATTCACCGGTGTACTATATAATTTTAAACTTCCACCCCCAAATAGCTATTTGAAATTCATTTTGTATCGCAAGCATTCTCCTGAATATTATTCAGGGCAGAATAGCCAATTTGATCAACTGCCAGCAAAGTGAATAAAAAATGTACAACATTAACTAGATATAAATGTCAAGCAGAAATATTAATGCTGTACACATTCATAAAGGCAAGATTTCTGCTGAGGTTCACAGCAGCTCCATTAAAAAAAAAAACAATAGGTTAAACAATGAAGAAAGAAAAAACCTGGAAGTTACCTGATGTGGAGCCTTGTAGCCCAGGAGAAGATTTGAGGCCTTGATGTCTCCATGCACATATTCATGTTCATGAATGTATTCTAAAACATCAAGCTAATAAAGACATAACAGAACAATTTCAGCATATATAAACCACACACAGCAGAGGGCAACTACTCTTTACGGGTTAACTTTAAAGCAAAGAAACTACATTAGATAGCACTAATGATACTTAATTTTTAACTTACTATTCTCAAGCCCAACAGTAGTACTGTTTTGCGGGTAAAGTGCTTTCCTCTCTCTTCAAAAATCTTCTGGAGATCTTTCCCAAATCTGTCCATTACCATAAATCTGTAGCTGGTTTCAGAAAAAGAAAACATAGCCTTTAAGAAAATCCACACGAGATACCTTAAAATATATATATACCTTTTTAGTGTAAGTATTTTAAATTTTAGGTTGCTTTCCAGCAAAGAAAAAAAAACCCCAAAGCAAAGTACAAAATGAATAAACATGCACATTTAACAACAGAAATTTAATATCTACTGTAGATACATTAAATGTATTTATTTAAATTATGTAGCAACAAAAGATACACACAATAAGCCACTGAGAAGTCTAAACAGGAGAACAAATGAACAGTGAAGGACTGTCAGAATAAGAAGAGCTAAGCGAGTTTCCTAAGGATGAACAGGGAAAAGACTAGGTTCCTGAGGGAGAGTGTTCCAGGGGCAGGTCTCCTGTCCCATGACAGCGGGTGAAAGTGGGGCAGAGGTCTGGGCCTCACCAAAATATCTTAGGAGGCAGGAATGATTGTGTGGAAGCAGAACGTCCATAAATACTATGATCTCAAACTGAAAATGTAATTCTTTCAAGCAGTGGAGGTTAATCCATTACAGCCAGTGGGGCACTGCCCCACCAACCTCAATAAGATTCAATTGCAGAAACAGGAAGCCGTTGACTAAATGGAAAGGATCCTGCTCTGCGTCAAATGACAAGACTGGGTCAGGCTGCTTCTCTCTCCTCTTCTACTTTTTTATTTAATATTTTGATGAATGGTTATTTCATAATTTCCATTTCTACGCACCATTCCTTCTATATTTTCAAATTGCTCATTTAAAAAACAAAAAACTGAAGGAGTTGAAAAAGCAAATCATGGTGGTGTTGAGCTGCTTTTCAAAAAAAATGCCCCCCTCCAAAGGCCCTATAATGCTTGTGAATATTCCACGCTCTGAGAAAAAGCTGGCTGTACAGGAAGCAATAAATAACTAACTCATTTTTATTTTGCTTTGGGTCTGGCTGGTGCTAATGCCCTGCAATCAGGTCAGAATGCCCTGATCCCACCGAGGAATCTATCTGGTTCACAGCCATCGAAAATGCACTTTTAACAGATTGCTTTAGTTCTCATTGCTTTTGAGCAGCAGGATACGGCATGTCAACGTTTTATTAAAAATGAAAACACCACTATGGAACCCACAGCACCCACCCACCCACCCACCCTTTCAGGGTGGTACTCATAACAACTTGCTGCTGAAAGCTGCAGAACATTCAAGCAACTATTCCAAGGAAAAGAGTTCTGGTCAGAAACCAGAAAGCAAAATTACGGAAAGCGTGGAGTGCACATGGGAGGGCTTTTGTGACTCGCACAGAAATAGAAGCTGCATTAGTTGACTGTGAAAAGTTGCTCCTAGAATCATAGAGCCGGAAGGGACCGCAAGGGTAATCTAGTCCAACCCCCTGCAATGCGGGAATCTCACCCAATGTGGGGCTCAAACAACATGACCCTGAGATTAAGAGTATCATGCTCTAACGACTGAGCTATATGTAAGGGTGTATCTTCAGAAGCCCTTGGGTTGTTGTTGTTGTTTTTTAAAAAAAGCCACAAAAGATAGAGGATTATAGACAAATTCAGTCCCTCCCCAAACAGAAGGACTCTTTGATCATGTAGAATATTCTGTGAGCTGTCTGGGTGGGTGGGTTTTTTTTTTAAAAAAAAATGCCCCCTTTCTCCTGCAGCCTCTTATGCTACTTCCCTAACCCTCTGGAGAAGACTTTGCGAGGTGCAGGAGGTTCTAGAAGGGAAGGGAGAATCAGATAAAATTGTATTTCCAGTAGTGACATAAGCTTCTACTAAGCGCCTTTTTTCTAAAAAAATATATCTTTAGGGGTACTCTCATTTTCCTACTCATATTGGCCTCAATGAGGCCAAACTTAGATTCACAAAAGGTTTAGGGGTATGCAAACCCCTGCACCCCCCCCCCCAGGAAAAAAACACTACTTCTACTACATTCAAGAGTTTCCCATCAAGTAGAGGGACACAACCGGATACAATTCAGGGGAAAAGTTCTAAAATTCATCTAACAATGCCTTTTGCATGCATCTGTCCGTACATATTTCCAGTAACATTGATCTGTTCATCAGTAACATTAATTTAACTGTTAGTACAGGTTTAATTCTCTATATAGAATTTTTTCTCACATGGCAATTCCTCTGATATTTTCACATTGATCAACTATTAAGTCTGAATGCTGACACAACACCAAAGGCCATCAGTTACTGAGATGTGCTAAGCATGCGAGAAAAATCACACAGGGGGAGTATTGGCTATGAAAAATCCTATAAACTCAAAAATAAGAAATGGTTTGTACCTTTTGCCATTCTTTTGATGCAAGCCAGAACCCCAGTACTTGGGTACACCTAAGTATTTCAGCTTGTGAGAAGAAATCCATTTCTTAACTGAAACAAGAAAAAAGTTTCCAAATATGCATTGTTACAGCTTTCTGCAAAGCAATTATTGCTATATTTGTGTAAGGATGTGATTAGTTAAATCAGACAGAAGGCAAAATGATGAATGCCTATGGATAAGTACTAAACATTTACTACTAACTCACTTAGGGGGCAATCTTATGGCAAGATCTGCCAGGTTGAAAAGATTAGGACGCAGAGGATCTCTGGCTGAACCAGTGCTAAGTCCCCAATCATATAACTTGCTTATCCCAGCTCGGCTGGCAGAGCCAAGGTCAGTGTACCCAAAAAAAGTGGCATTCTGGGGGCTGTACCAGAATGGGGGATGAGGGACTTAGGAGGGCTCCTAAGCCCAATCAGTTTGGTCATGTGACCTGGCGAACCAGAACAGAACACCTTTTTTGAGGCCTGTTTTCCATCTGCCAGGCTTAGGCAAACCAGCAGCCCTGCCACTGAATAGAGTTTGGATCTTGTATAACTTTAACTTGCACCAGCTTGCCTTATGCCAACCTTTTTGTGCATAGGACTGCTCCCTTAGTTACTAAGCATGTGATCTAATCAACACTAAGCATTTTAAGGCTCAACAGAATCATAGAGCTGGAAGGGTGACTGGGAGCGGCCGCTGAGACCACATAATACCAGTCTTGAAAGACCTACACTGGCTCCCAGTATGTTTCCGAGCACAATTCAAAGTGTTGGTGCTGACCTTTAAAGCCCTAAACGGCCTCGGCCCAGTATACCTGAAGGAGCGTCTCCACCCCCATCGTTCTGCCCGGACGCTGAGGTCCAGTGCCGAGGGCCTTCTGGTGGTTCCCTCGCTGCGAGAAGCCAAGTTACAGGTAACGAGGCAGAGGGCCTTCTCAGTAGTGGCGCCCGCCCTGTGGAACGCCCTCCCATCAGATGTCAAAGCGATAAACAACTACCTGACATTCAGAAGACATCTTAAGGCAGCCCTTTTCAGGGAATTTTTTAATGTGTGATATTTTAGTGTATTTTTGGTTTCTATGGAAGCCGCCCAGAGTGGCTGGGGAAACCCAGCCAGATGGGCGGGGTACAGATAATAAATTATTATTATTATTATTATTATTATTATTATTATTAACCACAAGGGTCATCTAGTTCAACCCGCTGCAATGCAGAAGTCTTTTACGCAATGTGGGCCTCGTTCCCGTGACCCTGAGATTAAGAGTCTCATGCTCTAACAGAGTTAAGCATGTGCTTAGGTCTCTCTCACTGAAATTAGTGAGATTTAAAAGGGCTTAACTTAGGAACTGCATTGTGCCCTTTCTATCATTTATGCGTTCCACGAGTTTCTTTCTGCCTTCTTGGCAATTTTAATATAGCAAACATCTCATCTCCTAGCAAATCCAAGCATATTATTTAATTAAAATTGCTTATGCTTTCTCCCCACCTTTGAACAGCCACATTGCGCTACGAAAATTCCACTTTCCCCTTGGAAATTAGTGGCTGCAGCCTCAATGGGCTGTGACCTTCGAGCATAAAAAAGGACAAGAGAAAGTGTTCCAGTTCAGTAGGCCCTGTTTATAAACAATTACCTTCAATAACTACCCAACACTGCACCATTATGAAGAAACAACCAGTTGTAATTAGGTATGCCCTTAAAGTTACCATTCAGAGTCCTCCGAGAACTATGGTTTTCGTTGCCCATGAATCATTAAATATATTATTACACCTCTCCCAACGTCTCACATTAGGAAATTCAAAAAGGTTTAAAGAAATTGTTTTGTTGATTCCAACACCAGTAGATTACTTACTTAGGTCAGGTTTAGCTGCCCGCGTGTAGAAACTCAGTTCTGTAAAGAGTGGTCCATTGTCACTGGGTTCCTTTAAAAAACACATTTTTTTTAATTAAAAAAAAGTGAAAGCTTTCAAATCTGTTGGGTACTCGCCTCTCTCCAGTAAATACTTTTTAACAGATAAAGCTTTCTTCCCCTGTCCTATGCAGAATTCTAACAACCTAACCACTGTAAATTCTCTTCCTCTTTCTTTATCTTCTTAATGACTGTTACATAATGCAAAAAAAGCATTCAATTAAAAAAGGAACATTTTTGTAGATTTCAATGCTGGGAGCAGTGATTAACTTAATATGGTGACTGAAAACTTAAGTGATATTCTGCATTTCAGTAATATTGTGGTATGCAGAAACAGCAAATTACTAATATATACATTTTTGCTTGACCCCCTCTTAGAGCAAATATATGTTTGTAACAATGGAATATACCCTCTAATAGGTCAGATCACTAGTCCATCTAGCCCCAAACTGTCTGTTCTAACAGTCCACAGCTCCCAAAGATCTCAAGCAGAGATCTTACCCATCACCTGTTCCCTGATATCTTTGGTTGAGGACACCAGGAATAGAACCTAGGACTATATGCATGCAAAGCATGGGCTCTGTTACTGAGCTATGGTCCCTCCAATATGTACAAGAGATACTTTTTTTATAATAGAATCATAGAGTTGGAAGGGACCCCAAGGATCATCTAGTTCAACCCCCTGAAATGCAGGAATATGCAACTGTCCCATAGGGGGATCAAACCTGCAACCTTGGCGTCATCAGCACCATATTGGCACCAACTGAGCTATATTGAATCAGTTCCTTTGGCAACAAAGGCTCAGACACTAAAGAGCACAGATCATTTACCACTAATGGCAGTGAATGAGCTTACGCACACCAAAGCCTAGTAGTTCATGTTACGCACACCAAAGCCTAGTGTTCATGTTAGTTCAGCCATGTCCTGCTGAGACCTGAAGCAAGTTGAATGTTATGGTAGGCTTTCCCTTGCCAAGAAACCCGTCTCAACCTTGTTTTCTTCTCTCCAAAGTACAAACTTTGCCCATGTCATATACCACATTATTTTGTCCACATGAAGTTGACTTAAGCAACTCAATCTTGATCCAGGGTAAACTCAAATGTACACAAGTACTTCACAAATCTACATCTGGGGTCATACGTCCCCATCTCTAAAAGACATTTATGTTTTCAAGCTGTCTATTCTACGTAGTCAGAGGCATTCATTTATTAACACAATTTGTCTCCATTATGGTTACACACTAAAGCAAGCTACAAAGTACTGATATTCTGTATAAATAAAATGTTTATATCAGCATCCTCTTAAAACCACACATACATCACCAGCATGAACTACGCATTAATGCTTTTCAATACATTTAGTAGTCAGGGGCATGATGTATAGACTATTTTTACAAACATAAACTTAATCGATTCATAGTGTCTATAACTCTATAAATAACAGGCAGCCCGATACAGGCAAATTCACGGCACTAGGTTACTGCTACCAGGCAATAATACTTGCAACTATGCTGAATGGAAACTTAACAATTTGGCTTAAATAAATAAATAAATAAATAAAATAAACAGGCTTCCCTCTTCCTTTCAAAATCGGCAATAGTCTCAAGATAGGTAAATAGCAAGCAGGGTTTAAGCAAATAAGACCAAATCCTATTTGCTTCAAGGGGTGCCACCTCCCCCGCCCTCCAACTTTCCAGGCATGCCACATCCACTCCTTCTCAAGGGGTGGAGAGACTGTGGAAGAGGGAACTGAGAGGCAGCAGAAAGGAAGTGGCTGCACAAAGCTTGCACTCTGTCCTCTGTGACACGTTCATTTTTTATGGGGAAACGGGCTGTATCAGAAACAACACATGACTCTCTTTCCTACCGTTGCTGGTCTGGCTGGTGTATGGAGTCAGAATGCCCCAATATAGCAGGGGGCTCTGAAACAAGTGCCAACTTCAAGTGCCCAGTCATCTCCCAGCCACCTCTATATCAACAGCCTTGTTTTGTGAACCACCCTGAGACCTCCAAGTATAGGGCAGTATATAAATTCAATTAATAACAATAACCACGTCAGGCAATAAGATGATGAGTGGTACAGTTGGACAGCAGCCGGGGACCGGACAGGGAAAAAAACGATCTGGCCCTCCACTGTGTAAAATGGCTTGTAGCCAGAATGCATTGCCAAATAAGGAATTATAGCTAAGCACCTCTAATACCATAAGGACATATACCAAAAGTTATAAGCCTGTACTCCAGCTCCAATCTGTCACAGCATTAGTAACTGTCCATTTCTTATGCGATTGATAAATATTTCAGGGAATCTTAAAGCAGAAAAACAATCCCAGCAGATGAATGCAGTAGTGTAATTTGAGACTATAACCGTGCAGTTATAGGAATGTAGGTCAGTATGTGTTCAGTTATTTCAGCAACAGGACAATGTTTGCATTTTTTAAATGTATTATGTATTTATTTATTTCCATTTATGAATGTTCATATGAAGTGGTTTAGCAATGCATAAGGAATGCTAATGGCAGAACAGAATAAAAAGATTTTAAAGTAAGGCTTCAACTTATCTAAACTTATTTCAACGTACTTGTAATTCATTGGACATTGGGTGCCTAAGGATTTTCTCTCCACAAAATTCCACCTACCTACTGAAAGAGTCTTTCTAGTTTTCCTAGGATGTTCTGTGCATGCATCTGAAAATGGACTACTTCAAATATATACTTACCACTTTTATAACATAGGGTGCATCACTGGTGACTGATTTTGAAGAATTAACATCAGCTGTTAAAATATGAAGAGTTTCTTATCAACATGGTGAAAGAACCATTTGCTTAATATACAGTTAGTAGTAACAAGTAAGTATGTTTAACACTTAAAGTTAAGTGTTCAACTTGTTTCATAACCAGTGGTTTGACGCTGGCTTGTTTTGTAACTGACCAGATTTTGTGACAAATCACAGTTCCTGGTTTTCACACAATGACAAGGCAGGATTAGAGGAAACTGAAAATAAATGCTGATGAAGTTCTCCTCCTGGCAGAAGGAGATGGCAGCACACAAGACTGATGTTTTGTTCAGGCTCATTGCAGCTCCTGGACACAGCACCAAACCATGGTTTAGTGTGGCATGCGGACACGGCCTGAGTGCATTATATACTAATACTGGTGAAATCCTTCTCCCATTAACACTGAAGGAGGAAAGAATAGGCGACTTCGATTAGACTCATTCCAGCTCATACACATTGCGCTAAACCATAGTGATAAACATGTGCTTGTTACACTTAACATTTTAATTTTCCGTGCACATGTTAAATTGTACCATGAAGTGCCTCTCCGGGAATTGCTTGTCACTTCCAGCAGGCACTTAGCTTCTGCAAGTGACGAAGATAGTGACATTAGCCTGTCTAACTCTTGCAAGCCAGAAAGGGACCATGCCCTCTGCATTCCAATTATTGCTAGTCCAAACAGAGCAAGATCAGTACAGACAGCACAGTAACGGTACCACTGAAGAGCCACAATTGCATCAATTGCTTAAACTAGAAACTACACTGTCTTTGAGGTACTTCTTGTTGCAGGTCTTGTCTCAATACTCTGATCACCGTAGAAGCGAGTTACCATCAAATGGGCTCTTATTACACAGAAAGGCTACTTTTTATATTAAGACTCTGCTCATTTATATTTCAGCTCATAAAGGAATCCTGCAGCTGAGATACTTAGCAGAAGTTTAGAAAAAGCAAAATATACAGTGGTACCTCGGGTTACAGACGCTTCAGGTTACAGACACTTCGGGTTACAGACTCCGCTAACCCAGAAATAGTACCTCGGGTTAGAACTTTGCTTCAGGATGAGAACAGAAATTGCGCGGCAGCGGCGGCAGCAGCTGGAGGCCCCAGTAGCTAAAGTGGTGCTTCAGGTTAAGAACAGTTTCAGGTTAAGAACAGACCTCCGGAACGAATTAAGTTCTTAACCCGAGGTACCACTGTATATGCAGGGATTAGAAAGTAAGAGCCTCTGGCTTCAACCTGGCAGGAAACAAGTCTTGAGACAGAAACCCCTCCCTCTTCTTTACACTATGGCCATCCATTTCTGTTCCTAAACCAGATTACATATTTATACACACACACACACACACACACACACACACACACACACACAGAAGAAAACTCATTAGGCAGTGATGGGTAGGTTTTACATCATAAGAAATCTGAGACACAAACTCCAGGTATTACTCTGGAAATCTCTAGCTGAAATGCATTATTCATTTTTACAAGCCATGCCCAGCCAACAGCCAACTGTGTCCAAACTTCCACATAACAAAGGACATAAGAACTGCCTAGCTTAATCAGACTAGGGTCTGTCAAGTCCAGCATCCTCTTTCCAAGCAGCAGCCAGCCAGGTGTGTCTGGGAAGCTTCCAAGCAGGGCATGGAAGGTGATGAATAAAACCCGGATCAGCAGCAGAAACTTAGTAAGCTAAGCAAATGAATAATCTAAACAATGCAGAATGCTAAGTGTGTCTTTGGGCTCATCAGGTGATTATTTTGAAGGAAAGGAGGGAAATCAAGCTGCCATTCTCTAGCCAAATTGTGCCCATGGTAAATTGATTTCACTGTTCCCATGTTTTCGGATTATATATTCCCCACACCACCACCCCTGGCCTAAAGAAAGGAATGCAGTGCTCCAACTTTAACAGGCTTCTTTCTCAGTCTTACCAAGATAGAGGCAGCCAAAACCACCTTTGCCTATAACCGGACCAAGCTTCCAATCTTTCTTTGTTAGGTCAGTAAAAACTTCTCCTGGAGGAAATTCTTCTGCAAGTTTCCGTTTTGCAGGGCCTCTTTTCCCAGCTGCTTTCTTAGGCATATTCTAAACTAAAACAAACAAAAAACAAAAATCAACACACCTGTTAAGAGGTAGGTTATTCCACACTGTCACTTGCTTTTAGTTATTTAATATACCAGTTCTCTTTCTTCGACATATGCTGCCTCCAACAAAACCCAAGTACTAAAATAAGAATCAAACAAATTCTCACTCCAGAATGAAGATACTTGAAGTGCTGTTTTCTCCCCCTTTTGGGACAAAATTGCCTTCTCCTAATTGAATCTTAAAACCATATTTCCACATGAACAACAATAAGAATTCTTTAGTTTGTAAATGGTATATGTATCAGCGACCAAGCTCTCAAACACTCATTATGACCATACAGGTTATTTTAAAACACTTTTACCCTGCTCTTGAGCTGAAAAGACTTCCAGATCCATTTAAAAAAGCACACACACACACGACAATCCCTGCCCCCAGGCTTACAACATAAAAGCCTCAATACGAAAGGAAAAGGGGACGAGAAAGTGGAAAAAAGCAAACTCAGGTATTGTTATCATTTTAAATTACAGTTCTTATAATGAAGAGCTGGGATGGAAATTGCTCAGGTACCCTGATGGAATGGGAGATAATGGAGAGCCAAAGGCAGCTGATCTCTCAGTACAGCCAGTTGAAGATCCATACTTCCTTTCTTCTTCTCTGCTTCAACTTGATGGCTACTGCTAGGTGACAGCTGAGAGACAGCCAAAGGCAGCTGGTCTTAAAAAGGGGTTTGGAGAAATTAATGGAAAATAAGGCTATCAATGGCTACTAGTCATGCTGGCTATGTTCTGTGTCTACTGCTAGAGGCAGTATGCCTCTAAATGCCAGTTTCTGGGAATGGCAAATGGGGAGAGGGTTGTTGCACTCAAATCCAGTTTGCAGGTTTCCTGGAGGCATCTATCTCTTGCGCTGCTGTGAGAACAGGATGCTGGACTAGATGGGCTTTTGGCCTGAATTTAATCAGCAGTTCTCAATCCTTCATAAAGACTGAGTACAGCTGAACAACCAGTTTCCACACTTCTATGTGAGCAAAGCTCTTTATGCTTCCCTGTTATAGACATTAATTGTCTTGTGCTCTAAAATGTGTCTTAATTATCTATCCTAACCATAACTATGACCTCACTATCCAGTACTATAGATGGAAATGGCAACAGAGCAATGGGAGATGTTGATCCGGGGGGAGGAGAGGGCTGTGTGGATGGCCAAACAACAGTTAAAATTTTATCCAGAGTTTCTGCACCTCATCCTCATGAGTGCAGGGAGAAATAACCTGCAAGTCACAGTGGCAGCCAGGCAAGCCTCGATGGCAAGCCTACTTTACATGTGGCAACATATTATATTACCTTGTTTCACAAACATGGGCAGAAGGAGCAAGGTAACCTGGCTGGACCAGGCACCTTGCTTGTAATAAATA
Organism: Podarcis bocagei; assembly: GCF_964188305.1. Classification (NCBI taxonomy): domain Eukaryota; kingdom Metazoa; phylum Chordata; class Lepidosauria; order Squamata; family Lacertidae; genus Podarcis; species Podarcis bocagei. The sequence goes on from NC_138125.1 coordinate 20,549,344, forward strand.
AATGTTCTTGTGCAACTTATTCTCAATTGGAAGGGAAGCGCTACACAGTTATAAATGCTTACTTGCAATGCACATGAAGGGAGACTCAACTATGAAAACTAAAAGCAAGACTCTTTCTAGGAATCCTACTGTTATGCTAACTGCACAGGCTCCATTTCCTGGCCGAGAATGCCCACATCCATCTGCTTATGATGGCACTGTGCCTATTTGCAAGGTGGCCAAACTATTACTAGGGCATTGATGCCAAGCAATGAGTCTGAATGGGCAGAACACAAATTTCACAGTATTCATTCACTTTCTGCTCTTTGTGAAGATATCAAATCTTGCACAACCCTACTTATGACCACCCCTACAGGTCAAATTTAACTCACTGCAAACATCCTTTAACCTGCCCCCAGACTCGGGAAAAGGTACTTCTATCCATTGGGATTTAAGATACAACAGAGGCAATTTTGTGCAGGCATCCATGCACATGTTTCCATCCAATTTTGCTACTGAAAAGTCAGGTTAGATATCTAAATAAATATGTATATGCATGAATGACTTGGGGATGTTAGTATGAGCAGCAGACTGTCAGATAACACAAACAGCAGCAACTAGTTTTATTTTTCAAATGGCTTAACTACCATGTGAATTAGAAATACAGGAAGCAGCCTTAAGCTGGGTCAGGCTTTTTGTCCATCACGCCGAGCAAAGACTATTCCCATTGGAAGCAGCTCTCCAGGGCCTCAGGTCTTTACCATCAGCTGCTTTCTAAGTAAAAATGCCCAGGGATTGAACCAGGCACCTTCTGCATGCAATGGATGTGCTTTGCCACTGAACTACAACACCTCAGAAATGTGCGCTGGATGAAAAGTATCGCTGATACAATCAGCTATTGGCTATTATATTTGACAAGACTTCACAAACAGGGTTGTCCTCTTTTTGCCCCTTGAAAATAAACTGTTCTGTTCATTAGCAAACTATCACCCCTTGCTTTTAGAAATGTGCAAATATATACACACACACACACACACACAGTGGCGTAGCGTGGGTTGTCAGCACTCGGGGCAAGGCAAGTAATTTGCGCCCCCTAACACGTGGGTTTTAGTAGGGGCAGAGAGCTGCGAGTGCGAGCGCGCCTCCCCCCCCCCAGATGTTGCGCCCAGTGCGACTGGCCGCCCCTGCACCCCCACACTACGCCACTTTGTATACACACACACACAGTGGTACCTCGGGTTACATACGCTTCAGGTTACAGACTCCGCTAACCCAAAAATAGTACCTCGGGTTAAGAACTTTGCTTTAGGATGAGAACAGAAATCATGCTCTGGCAGCAGGAAGCCCCATTAGCTAAAGTGGTACCTCAGGTTAAGAACAGTTTCAGGTTAAGAACGGACCTCCGTAACGAATTAAGTTCTTAACCCAAGGTACCACTGTGTGTGTGTGTGTGTGTGTGTGTGTGTGTGTGTGTGTGTAGTGGTCTGCAAGGTGCAAAAGTTTAGGAAAATGAGCTACAGCAGTTCTCTTTGTGCATTCTGGCATACCTAGTTTTTATCCCCACTTTTGTACACTGCCCAGGCATCTTCTGATGAAAGGTGATTAACAAATGAATAAATAACATGGAGAAGGGAGGCAGTGGAACTGTGCTGGTGGTCCTGACAACCTACAATACCAACACTAGAATAGGCTCATTATGAAAGCATAAGAACCACAACTCTAATTATTTTATTTGTTTATAAAAATATCCTTGTCTTTCCATAAAATGCTCCCGGCAGTTTACAATGACAAAATCAAAACAAAGCTAATGTTAAATAGAAACATAAAAGAAAAAGCAGTAACCGCAGTCATAAATAAATTAAATAGACCACTTTAAATCATTACAGTTTCTTCTGAGAAACTACATTTTGGCCACAGAACAAAAGTTCAGCATTATGAAAAGGGCCCATCATTTGTTCCCATCCACCATACTCCATATGGTGAAAGAAAGATCGCTAGGAGAGCCTCAGTTATCAAAGTTCAAGGACACTTGGGGTAAGATCTCATAGTGAGAAAAAAATCAAAGAGAAGGGAGTCCAAGATGGATGGGAGTTTCTTAAAGCACCCCCTTGGTAGGTGTAGGTCACAAGGCTTCTGACTTGCTTTCCAGCCGACCCGACACTTGCATGGAGTTTGCATTCTGAAAGCAGCCTTGCGTCTTAATCTTATTTAAGTGAAGGGGTCAGGGAAAAGAGTCAAGTTAAGTAGTCCTCGTGATTTTGTGAGAAGAGTCTGAAGATGCGTGAGCTACAGAGGAACTAGGTCTGTAACTTTGTGAACTAAAATAGATTCTCCTCTAGTGAAAAAACAAATTCTGAAAACAGAAAAAGTATGCAAACTAATTTATGATATATTCTACCCTGAAAGTGGAGGGAAGGAATGGCATAGAAACTGGATTTTAAGAAGGCTGATTTCAAAAAGCTTGAGAAACTACTGGGTGAAATCCCATGGTCAGAAATACCCAAAGAGAAAGGAGTCCAAGATGGATGGGAGTTTCTTAAAGGTGAAATACTAAGGTAGACAATTCCAACAAAAAAGAAAAGTGGGAGGCACCTAAATAAACCAGTGTGACTGCATAAGGAGCTTACAGATGAACTGAGATGTAAGGCGGGAAGGTATAAGAAATAGAAAGGAGAAATCACAAAGTAAAAGTATATACAAGTAGCCAAGAGTTGCAAGGAGGTCAGGTGGGCCAAAGCTCAGAATGAACTCAGGCTTGCAAGAGAGGTTTAAAATAATAATAAATCTTTCTTTGGCTATGTTTGAAGCAAGAAGAACAAGCAAATAGTATGGGCAAGTATTATAGTTGAAATAATGTTCAGGTGGCGCACTTGGAACACCTCTCACTAGGCAACAGTCATTTTTGCTCCATTATATTCCTCAACAGTGTTGCAATGATCTAACTTAGACATAACTAAGGCATGAATGACTGTTCAGTGTCATTGCATCTGCCATTAATTTTTCTCCCCCCTCCCTCCCAGCACACTTCGTTTCTTTGCAGCCATTTCCTATTATATGTTTCCATCCCTGCTGAACAGAACTAAAATGAACATGCCTCTAATTTATTTTGAACACAAAGTTTCTGCTGTGTGGGAACACAGAATGATTCAACAGCTGATGTCCTTCCTCATTTGGTAGTGCTCTAATCCACCACAAACTGCTGTTTATTTCAGCAAGGTTGCTTCCTTTTAGTGATCAGGCAGTACCACTAAGTTTGTAAGTACTGCATAGATGAAATTTTCTAAGAAAACCCAAGGAACAGGGGACATACCACACCCACGTCCAACCTCAAAAATAAAGAAATTAGATTCTCCTCTTATATTAAATGAGGGGGCACTGTTTATCAAATAGGAGAAAGGGAAAAAATGAGTATGGATACTTTAGTAATTTACAAATGGCTGGAACCAAAAAAGTATGAGTACTTTGCCCAGGCAGCAAGGCTTCCTGCCTCTTTCCTGCTTAAGACATGTGTACCCAGAAGCTCTTATAAAGTGCCAAAGACAACAGGCAATGGATGTGACATGAAGGCTGGGAACATCAACCCTGCTGTGTTGCAATCCCTTGCATACTACCACAGAGCCTGGAGACAGGCAGGCAGGTCGTGCATCCAGCAGTGACCAGAGGAGGAATGACCACTGGAAGGAGCACAGAGAAGAAACGCCATAGCACATCTGCAGCAGCACAATCGGATGCCTTCATCTGCCCTAGCTGCAACAAAACACGTCTCTCCCGCATCAGTCTCTACAGCCATAGCCAGAGCTGCAACCTTCCAACCGTTTGACTTCACCCCCAAAGGAGCACTCCTCCAATGACAGATGGATGCCAACCAGAGTTGAAACTGATAATTTCCAAAGCAATTAACGTCTCATTATTTATTAAAATTATATACCGCCCTTCATCATAAGATCTCAGGGTGGTACACAGAATAAAATTCTTCTCAGGCCTTTAGTACACCTTTTTTGTGAGTTACCAGAAGATGACATGTAATGTCAGGTTCTGTGGGTTTATATGCCATAAACCCCATAATAATATATGAGAAATCCTTATTTAGAACTCATTAACAAAACTCCCATTAAGCTATTTCACCTCCTCTTTATTAAAAACAGGTAAATGGAAGTACAAAACAAAGTCCACACACATTTTTACATGGGACAAATTGCTTTTGAGATTCTCTTAGGCATTTTATCTGAATGTGCAAAAGCAAAATAATAATAACGCAGAAATACAAAAGAAATGCATGCAGAAGGTCCTAGGTTCAAGTCCTGACATTTCCAGTTTCAAAGAATATCAGGCAGCAGAAAAAGAGCCCTGCCAGTCAGAGTAGACAGTCCTCTGGGCTAGAGATGAATCAGTGGTGTGACAGAACTAATCATTCAGAGCACTAGAACTACCAAGTGAAACCTATACAGGATATTGACTTCTAAAAATATCTTCCACCTGGTTATAGTAAGACACTTTATTATATGAATGCATATAAATAATACATAATTTAATTCCACTTTTCCACAGCTACGGCATACTGGGTTGACCTTTTCACATTCAAGTATCTACAACTCCTAAAATCTCCTTCCTTGTCAGTCACTCATCAGTGCAGATCCTGTAAGCATATATTCTCAAATTGTTTATATTTAACTTAATTTATTCAGTTACATGACAACGTTGTTGCTATTCTAGCCTCACAGCAAGTCTGCAAGATAGGTTACCAGGAAGATAGCAATTTATTAGAAGAGCCCTCTGTACTTCATGGATAGAAATGTGAACCTGGATTTCCAAGACCCAAGAATATAGGATATACAATTTTTTAAAATGGCTTGCAAGATAAGAGGCACAATATAAATCAATTATGGCATAATAAGCTGTTGTGGACCACAGTTAGCTTCATCAGATCCAACACTAGCCCACAAAATACTGCCCTGTAATAAACATGAACCTTTAAGATGCCAAACATTGCTTGTGTGGCAAAAGCCGAACATAGATCCCACTCTGGAATAGATTAAGCTACAATCCTAAACAGTCTCACTAGAGAGTAAGACCTTTTGAACACTACAGAAAGTCCTTGTGAGAGCATTGTACTGTCCATCATGATGGCTAAATGGAACATCGAAGTTCAGGGGCAGTGTACCTTCCAAATAGCTGATACCAAGGTCAAACAATGGGACAAATTACAAGATGACATCTCACTGCCCACTGTGAAAAGCAGAGTGCCAAAGTGTGTGCATCTTTTTGGACAGATTCAGCATGGCTCTCTTGCAGTTCTGTTGATACATGACAGCTCTAAAAACTCTGCCACTACGATGCCTTTACTTTGCATTAAAACTTGTTGACCTGGAGTATCCTGAGCTCTGTGTGTGTGAAAATAAACCAGGAATACAACCCGCCACATTTACACCAAAGTGAATTCCCTTTGGAACGGGCTTCAATACAAAGCGAGATAATGAAAAAGCCTCCAGCAGGCGAAGGTTGTGAGATAAAGTGTGCAAGAGCACACAACCCCTTTCCCCCATCTCCAAAGCCAGCACAGTGCAGTGGCTGGTGCAGTTTTGGCTGATTGTCACCTGCAGCCTTCAAGATGTGTCGGATTGCCACTCCCATCAGCTCAATGCCATGGTCAGCGGTGATGGGAACTGTAGTCCATAAACATCTGGAAGGCCAGAGGCTCCCCAAACCCTGGTGAACATCCCCATTTGTGGTGCAGCCCTAACCACGTCTATTTAATTGCAAAGTTGCTTTGGGTTTCCCTGGGCAAGACAAAATGACAAGAAATGTAATAGATAATAAGAAATCTTACTGAATTCCACGGGGCTTATACCCAGGCCAAGTGGGGTTAGGGTTGCACCCAGCCACACACTGAACGGCCTTGGGCCCTGTTTAGGGAAGTTTTTAATGTTTGATGTTTTATTGTATTTTTATTATTTTGTTGGAAGCCGCCCTAGAGTGGCTGGGGAAACCCAGCCAGATGGGCGGGGTATAAATAATAAATTATTATTATTATTATTATTACTCCCTGCCTCTCTCCTGAACATGCCTCCCTCCCAATGGTTCGCGTGAGAACAAAATGGGCGGCAGAGAGACACAGCCACCTAAGCTGCCTCCAGCACCTCCAAGGATAGTGAGCGCAGCTATAATGATTTTAAGGAATATCAATAATGGGGAGGAGGGCAAGGAGTGGAATGAGATACAGAAGCACTTTCTTCTCCCCGTTTGTATCTGATAAAAGTGACTCTAGCCCTCTCTCTATTAATAATTAGTAATAATAATGTGCCACAAAACTCCATACTTTCTTCTGCAAACACCCCTCGGGAAATCCTCACAGAAAAGTCCCCTCCCGAGTGGCTCCGCCTACCCCGCAACCTGCCAGCCCACGTGTAGAACCGGGATGGGCACATCAAGGGTCATCTAGTCGAACCCCGCCTCACTTCGCCTCAGCAGCGTTGCCCTCCGAACCCTACCCTGGAGGCTGCTGTTATTATTATTATCGTCATCGTTATTTACACCGTGCAGCTGGGAATGCTGAGGGGGGGCGAAGAGAGGAGCGAGCAGCCTGGGCCCGCGGCGGCCTAAGCTCGCCTCGCCCCCCTCACAGGCGCCTTCCTCCCCTCAGGCTGCAGCAACGGCCTTTCCTTACTTTTGTTTTTACTTCTGTAATATACCTCCCTGCTTCCCTCCTCTGCTCGCTCGCTTCCTTCCGCCCGCTCTGAAATTCCCGCCGCGAGTCTCTCGCTCTCTCCGCTTCCCTGTCAAAGTCCAGCGCTCGGCTTCCTCTCTTTCCCGCCCCCGCGCGACGCGGCACCTCATTGGTTAATTAATCCACGCGCCCTCCCGTCCGAAAGTGACGAGGCTTCTTTTTTTGTAACGTTTGCCCCACCTCGGCCGCCGTCGCAAGGCAAACGGCCTCCTTTCTCTCTCCCCCCAACGCCACCCGCGTGCTGCGATGCATTCTGGGAAGTGTAGTTTTATTTCCCGCGTAGGAATGGCGTAGGAACGGTCGTTTCTCGCTTCTTCCCACCCCGCCCACTCCTCCTCTCGCGCATGCGCGTTTGAAGAGGGGAGCCGGTGCTAAGTTTGAATGTACAGTACTGTACATGCACTGGTAGCTGTCATGTACAGTATGTTGAATTGTGGCTGTTGTTTTAATGATTTCCCCTGCGCCTCGTTTATGTCATAGTGGGTCTTTCCCCCCCCCCGTAAGCTGCCTTGAGTCCCCTCAGAAGAAAAGGTGGGGTATTATTATTATTATTATTATTATTATTATTATTATTATTATTAATACTTAATAGGCCAGTACCCCAGTTCTGGGTGACCTGTTATGCAAATCATGGGATGGGTTGAGAAAGGGCTAGTTTAGGATTAGCTGCCGTTTGCATTTTTTCAAAATAAAAAAAATTGCAATAGTAGGTTGAGAGCTTCATGCAAAATAAGTAGAATGCATATTCATGGATGAGCTTGTTCATATTTTCTAGGTAGGCAGAACTGCGCGCAAACTCATTTCAGTCAGTGCAAAATGGGAGAAAGTGCATCAGTGGTCAGCGAACATCTGTTAGAAAAGCAAATCTGTTAGAAAAGAACAAAAACTTATAGCGCAACCATAAGGAAAATACTACTGCAGCATTTGGGACTTTGGTTTAGAGAAAAGGTGAGTAACATGGTAGAAGTTTTTTAAAATTATGCAGGACATGGAGAAAGCGGATAGAGGAGAAATGTTGTCCCTCTCTCTTTCATTATTTTAATGTTGTATTTTAATTTTGTTTTTAAGTTGTATTCATTCAACTTATTTTTATTATTGCTTGTTAGCCGCCCTGAGCCCGGCCTTGGCTGGGGAGGGCGGGGTATAAATAAAAAATATTATTATTATTATTACACTTGAACTCGTGGATATCCTATGAAGCTGAACTTTGAAGATTCAGGATGGAAAAAAGAAAAGACTGCTTCACACAGCACACAGTTAAACTATGAATCTCACTCCCCCACTTAGATGGCTTTAAAAGAGGATTTGGTACAAATTCATAGAGGAGAGGGTGGTCAAGGTCTACTAGCCATGATGCCTATTCTCAATGCTTCTGAATACTAGTTGCCAGTGGCGTAGCGTGGGGGGTGCAGGGGGGGCCGGCCGCACCGGGCGCAACATCTGGGGGGGGGGCGCTCGCACTCGCAGCTCTCTGCCCCTAGGGCAGAGGGGGCGCAAATTACTTGCCTTGCCCCGGGTGCTGACAACCCACGCTACGCCACTGCTAGTTGCTGGAACCACAGAGTGCTTTTGTGCTTAGGTTCTGCTTGCTAGTTTCCCTCATGCATCTGGTTGGCCACTGTGAGAAGAGGATGCTGGACTAAATGGGCCACTGGCCTGATCCAGCAAACTCTCCTTCCATTCTTAAGTTCAATGTTAAGCGTATATAACAAAATAGCATTGCGGCACTTTAAAGTCTATCAAATTTATTCTGGCATATCTTTTCCAGAGGTCAAGCTCACTTTGTCAGATACATGAAGTGTTGGTGCTGACCTTTAAAGCCCTAAAGGGCCTTGGTCCAGTAATCCGAAGAAGCATCTCCAACCCCCATCGTTCTACCCAGATACTGAGGTCCAGCACCGAGGGCCTTCTGGCGGTTCCCTCGCTGCGAGAAGCCAAGTTAGAGGGAACCAGGCAGAGGGCCTTCTCGGTAGTGGCACCCGCCCTGTGGAACGCCCTCCCATCAGATGTCAAAGAGAACAACAACTACCAGACTTTTAGAAGACATCTGAAGGCAGCCCTGTTTAGGGAAGATTTTAATATCTAAGGACTATTGTATTTTAATATTTTGTTGGAAGCCGCCCAGAGTGGCTGGGGAAGCCCAGCCAGATGGGTGGGGTATAAATAATAAATTATTATTATATGAAATGAAATATTAGTTGGCAGGTATATGAAGCAGAAAATTATGAGATGCAAAAATTACAGCCAGTGATCACTGGGGTTTATATATAAGAGGCACACCTTAACAGTAGCAGACTGCTGATCATTTACTGATCATTGCGGACACCATTGTATAATTAACAGCTTATATTTTGGGAATGATTCCTGTTCTTATGTAGCTGTGTTGTTTCATACTTTCTTGATGTCCCATGATCATATTATAAAGTAGTTGTGTTCTATGTTGCAGTTCAAGGACTGCTAGGAGTTGCTTCTTTTTGTTTTCAATGTATTTCTTATCGATAAAAAAAATTCAGTGTGGCGCGAGAAAATTTTTATTCTGAAAGTGCATATCCTCTGCTGTTTCTCTGATGAAGATAGGGACATCCTACCATACGCTCCAACATTTCTCCATTGAAAATGGGGACATCCTAGGGAAAAGTGGGACATTTGGGGATCAAATCAGAAACCGGGACGGCTTCTGTAAATCCAGGACTGTCCTTGGAAAATAGGAACACTTGGAGGGTCTGAAAGTTTGGCCCAGGGAAAAGAGTTTGAGAGCCACTGTGTCTCCTACGTCAGTGGACAACCTTTCTATCTCTGCAGACTGTTGGTAAGGTGCTCTGGGGTTAGTGAGCAGTTAGAGTGGCGACTGCCTGGCAGTCACTGGAGGAGTTCCAGGAAATAAGACCCCATGTGTCAGAAGAAGAGGGCCCTCAGCAGGTGCCCAAAGGTGCCAGCTGCTGATGTGAGCCCTCTCCAAGAGGGCTTCATATATATTCCCACTTTCTGGTTTCAATACAGTCATACCTCGGGTTACAGATGCTTCAGTTTGCGCATTTTGGGGATACGGAAACGCCAAAACCTGGAAGTACCGGAACGGGTTACTTCCGGGTTTCGGCGCTTGCGCATGCGCAGAACCACAAAATCCCGCTATGCGCAGAAGCGCCGAATCGTAACCTGCGCATGCGCAGACATGGCACTGCTGGTTGCGAATGTGCCTCCCGCACGGATCACATTCGCAACCCGAGCGTCCACTTTATAACCTTTTCACACATCTGTATCCCTGGAAGTGCGGAATCGTTTGTGGGAGAGAGGGTTGAAAATATTCATTGTGGTTGCAAAAAGTTACACGGGAAGCAGGCCAACAATATTTTTCCCGGTGATATCAGGAGGCGGATGAATGATTCACTTCAGTAAGTTCAACTTGGGAGTCTCTTAAAGAGTGCCAAGCCTGGGAAATTATTTTGTTGTTGTTGAATGACATCAATCCAAATTAAAGGATTCTTGCGACTTTCAAAGTGGTTATGCTTATTTATTTTATCGCCCCAATTTTTTTGTTGATGAGAGTGCTTTTTACCCTCTTACCTGGCCCATCATTAGGCCTTCCTTCTAATCACCTTCTGGAATATAGCATACGATGCCACCCATCATATACCTAATAGAGGCCCCCACAAACGGTACAGTCTTGCTATGGCTGTACAAAGGACTTCTGTTTATCATCAAACATTTCATGAATCCCATTACGTGTGAAAGAATTATTATCTATCCCGCTGCAGCAAAAACACTTTTCCCTATAATGGAATTTTTACTCTGGAAATTTATTTTAGTATTAAAAGGTTCCACTTTATACTGTCTACAGTTCAATCAGTGATCTAAAAGGCACTTACATGCTTTGAACGAGATACATAAAAAGCTTTTATTGCAAAAGCTTTGCAGTATCTACCAATTTTGCCATTGATCTGTTTCCATGTAAGGCAATCCTGGAAGGTGCCCAGGCTGTATAAAACCACATGGTGGGTTTTGATCTCCAGCCGGTGATTAAAGCACATTATGGAGGTTTGAAAATTTTCTTGTGGCTATTAGCATACCTCGAAACATCACTGTATTAAATGCTAGCGGTGTTCTTAATACATGCTATTTAAAAACAAGAACCCCAGAATCTATAAACTCCTTATTTATTACTCTGTTGCCGGGAGGACGTAAAGCTCTTGAATGAAGTGAGTTTGGCCTTTAGTGATAGAAGCTTTGCTGATCAAAGAGTGATTTCCTGAGGTAATTAGGAACAGGCACAATGCAGTGAGGTGGAAGGTATATGTATTTTTAAATCCTCATTTGATACTAATACTACTAATAGGCACAACCTCAGCCACTGCGGGGCTGAAAGGCTAGAGTGAATTCCTATTAGGGATGAGGAAGAAACTTGATAACATCTACACTTAAAGGTTGAGCGTACCTAATTTGCAATTTCCAAAAATAGGCAAACCCAACGACAGCTGTCCTTCAAAATATGAAATGCTCCTAATTTTGCCACTCCATTCTCCAGCCAGATTTGAATATATTGGGTTAAAGTGTGCATAAGAATGTATATGTTACTGAAAATAACACACACACACACACACACACAGAAATGCATTATATTGTGGGATTGCTTTGTTAAATGTGTGCATTAGGCAAATTTGCATTAAAAATGTGTATATTGGGGGTGAGTTTTCATGAGGACACACACACACACACACACACACACATATATATATATATATATATATATATATATATATATATATATATAGTGGTACCTCAGGTTAAGAACTTAATTCATTCTGGAGGTCTGTTCTTAACCTGAAACTGTTCTTAACCTGAGGTACCACTTTAGCTAATAGGGCCTCACACTGCCGCCACACAATTTCTGTTCTTATCCTGAAGCAAAGTTCTTAACCCGAGGTACTATTTCTGGGTTAGCGGAGTCTGTAACCTGAAGCGTCTGTAACCCGAGGTACCACTGTATATGCTAAGTGATGTGGAAAAGTGGGTGATCAAGTTGAACACTGAAAAAATAAGAAACAGAGAAAGCAAAACTGGCAGATTTGCCCATCCTTAGTTCATACCAGCAAGTTGGCTTAGGTCTGCTGAGTTTATGACCCACCAGCCATGTAAGGTGCTGCGTCTGGGGCTTGCTCCATATCCTAATTTTGTTGCATCTGGAACTTTAGAAACGGGAGAGGAACACTGAGCAGTCTGTCAGGGCTGGAAGACAGGAAGCAACATTGTACCGGGTCAGTTCAATGATAAAGAAACTCCAAAGAGGGGAGTAGTTGGCATTTAAATTGCCCAGCAAAGGCTGCCACACAGGCCAGTATATTTAAATTAGAGTGATTATTTCTAAATTTGCACCTGTTCATCATATGCCAGTTTTAACCCAATCTGTATCTTCTTTTGCTTTCTTCTTTGGTGATATATAAGTGGCCACCCCATGCCACCAGAACATGCTGGTGGAAGGATGCAATCCTGGGCAGTGTGTATGGAGGTCCTGGACTGCCCAGACAACAAGACCCCTCTCTCAGCCTCGCTGATGTGGTCCAAAAGAAAGGAAAGCAATACATTTGGCAGCAATTTGGCTGCCGGAGTTGCTGGAAGGAGGAGTACAAGTCGCCACCCAACCGTCTTAGAGACACCACTCTGGATTTATGTAGGGTTACTCCTTAGCGTTTTCTTTTCCTGAAGGCAGCGGAGGTTTAGGATAAGAGTTTTCCTTCTCCTAGATGGGCTACCTCCCCAAGTTTTTATATATACGCAAACATTTTAAAACAAACAAACAGACAATAATCAACCCCAGTGCTTTTTTTCAGGGTACGCAGTACTGGCACCTCTTTTTTCCTTGTTGAAAAGTGTGGCACTTACACACATTTTTCTAGAAAAAAAGCACTGAGCAACTCTGTTAAAAACACTTAAAGCCATTTAAAAGTACATATGTACAACATCCACCCTTAGAAGACCCTGTCAGAACAAAATACTCTGCCTATCAGAAAAAGGAAAGCAGAGAGGGGTTTAGCCTAACCTCTGGTGGAAGGGAGTTCCATAGTCTGGGAGCAGACACCAAGAAGGCCCATGATATCCTGAAAAGTACACTGTGTCAGGAGCAATAGCAACAAGAGGAGGATGCAAGGAACTTCGTACTAGTAAATTTGCATGGTAGTTTACATGGCCTAAAAAGAAGGAATTTAGATTATTTATTCATTGATTCCCTGATTACCAATCTCCTTTCCTGGCTGCTTCTTTTTTATATTAAAAGAAAAAGGTAAACAAAAGACACCCAACCTCCGAAAAACTCATCATCAGATGTCCCGTTGGTTCTCCTGCACAGGCAACGCAAGCTCAAAAAGTTAACGCACTGAGAGTTAACAAAAATACTGTTAATCACCACTGACATTCTCTCATTCTTTAGACAGGCACGCTAAGAGTTTAATCACATGCATTATTGTAATCAACCTGCCAATCACGTATTGAAGTGTTTCATTTTTTTTGACAGAATTATAATACTATTTCCCGCTCCCCATCCTACTCCCACCCTAAACCTAAAGCATGGAGATGGCAAGATTGATACTGTACCACAAAAATAAAGGGAGGGGGGGAATGGATGCTTCTCTGTAGAAAAAGACAGAGAACTGCTAATTCTTTTGTCCCACAAATCGGTTGCCCTGCAGAGACTGTCAAGAACTTGGTTTATTACAATAGGAAGGTGTCTTATACGCAATGAGACCATTGGTCTGTCTAGTCTACACTGAGCAGACTGGCATTGACTCTCCAGGGTTTCAGACCTCTTTCTCCAAGCCCTACCCTGAGATGCTGGAAATTGAACTTCTGCATGCAAAACAGCTGCTCTGCCATTGAGCTACAGCCCTGTCCAAACCCAAAGTGGCTAATATATTAGGCGCCTAAATGTTTTAAACATTTTGAATAATAATTATTGCGTTGCTCGAACCCTGATATATTTGCTGCCCTAGGCTCCTTTGAGAGAAAGGGTGTGATACAAACGTATCAGAGGTAGCAGAGCAGCAGTTGAAGAAGGAGCAAAAAGGGTTTTCTTGTGTGTGTGTGTTTCTTTGTGGCTGATTAGCTGTTCTCCCTGTGCAAAGGTCAGAGGGGGCAGGGTTTCTGTTGAGGAAGGTGATTAGCTGTGGGAGGAGCTTATCAGAGGTAGCAGGGCAGCGGCGCGCGCCTAGCGGCGCGCGCAGTTTGATCCATCTTTTAGATTTGGGCCGCTAGTCTCAAACGTTTGTTGGGGGAGACCTAGGTTTTTTTGTGGGGGGAGTTATTTGTCCTGTCTTCACGCTTTTTATGATGGAGGACCGCTGTAGCCACCCCAACGACGTTCTCAATATGGAGGGGGAGGGAACAGCTGCAGTCGCCTGTGGTTCCTGCGCAATGTTTGCCATCTTGCCAAAGGTTGCAGGCAGCTTTACCTGCAGCAATTGCATGTTGATTGCCCTCTTAAAAGACAAAGTCCAGCAACTGGAGGAACGTGTAGCTACGCTCCAAAGAATTAGAGATCTGGAACTCTTCTTGGAAGCAACAGAGCACACCGTCTCCACCAAGGAGGAGACAGGGGACTCCCCTGAGAAGGAGGCTAGTTCATCAACACAGGAGCCAGATATATGGAGAAACGTGACTCAAAGAAGTAGGAGGCCCAGGGTTCGTTCTGATTGTTTAGAAATACACAATCGCTTTGAGGTCCTCTCCCCTAGCATGGAAGACGAAGAGCAGACTCCATCTGAGGATCTCTCCCTCATTTCAGTCGATCAGGTATATGAAGACGAGCAGCAAAGTCAGTCCTCAGGGAATGTGCAGGCGACCTTGGAACGGACAGCTCATGGAAGAACCCCGACCAAACCTAAGAGGAGGCGTGTAGTGGTGATAGGGGATTCCCTACTGAGGGGAACAGAAGCAGTGATCTGTGGGCCTGACAAGATGTCTCGGGAAGTGTGCTGTCTCCCCGGGGCTAAGATCCAAGATGTAACTGAACGACTGCAAGGAATCATAAAACCCACTGACAAATACCCCTTCCTCTTGGTTCATGTGGGAACCAATGACACTGCAAGCAATAGCCTCCAGAAGATCAAAGGAGACTACGAGGCTCTGGGCAGGAAATTGAAGCAATTAAATGCACAAATTGTCATCTCATCTGTCCTCCCAGTTGAACGACGTGGCCCAGGGAGAGAGGGAAAAATAGTGGAAGTGAACAGCTGGCTTCGCAAATGGTGTAAACAGGAACGGTTTGGATTCTTAGATCACGGACTGCAGTTTCTTGAAGATGGACTTCTGGCAAGCGATGGGCTGCACCTCACAACGGTTGGGAGAAATGTTTTTGCCAAAAATCTCAGAAACCTCATCAGGAGGGCTTTAAACTGACTAATGTGGGGGAGGGAGACAGTGCTCCTGAAGGTAGGAGTCTATCAATTGATGAAGATGATCATCCAAATGTCATAGACCAAATGGAGCAAACAGCACGCAGACCTAGTGGTGGGAGGAAAAAATCATTAAATAAGAGACATGGGGGAATGATTAATGGACTTCAATGTCTGTACACTAATGCGCAAAGCATGGGAAATAAACAAGATGAGCTTGAGCTCTTGGTACAGCAAACTAAATATGACATAATAGGCATCACTGAAACCTGGTGGGATAAGTCCCACGATTGGAATGTAATAATGGAGGGATACAATCTATTTCGGAGAAACAGACCAGACAAGAAAGGAGGAGGAGTGGCGTTATATGTCAGGGATGTGTATACCTGTGAAGAGATCCAAGATTTAGAACCTCAAAGCCAAATTGAGAGCATTTGGGTCAAAATTAAGGAAGAGAAGAATAACAGAGACCTCATTGTGGGAGTTTACTATAGATCCCCAAGCCAAACGGAGGACATAGATGATGCCTTCCTGGAACAGATGGCCAAGCATGCAAAAGGAAGGGAGATAGTAGTAATGGGGGACTTCAATTACCCGGATATTTGTTGGATGTCAAACTCAGCCAAGAGCATAAGGTCAAACAGATTCCTCACTGGCCTTGCAGACAACTTCATTGTCCAGAAAGTGGGAGAAGCAACAAGAGGAACAGCCATTTTAGATCTGATCCTAACCAATGTTGATGACCTGGTTAGTGGGGTAGAAGTGGAAGGATCATTAGGCGCGAGTGATCATGCTCTTCTGAAGTTTACTATACAGCGGAAAGGAGCAGCCAAGCATACTAGGACTCAATTTCTTGACTTTAAGAAAGCCGACTTCATAAAACTTAGGGAAGTGCTGGGTGAGATCCCATGGACAGTAATACTAAAAGGAAAGGGAGTTCATGATGGCTGGGAGTTTGTTAAGAGGGAGATAGTAAAAGCACAACGTCAGGCAATACCAATGAGACGGAAACATGGAAGGTGCCTAAAGAAGCCAGGGTGGCTATCTAAAGAACTTTTAACTGAGTTAAGATTAAAAAAGGATGTGTACAAAAAATGGAAAATGGGGGAAACCACCAAAGAGGAATTCAAACAAATAGCCAGCACGTGTAGACACAAAGTCAGAAAAGCTAAAGCACAGAATGAACTCAGGCTTGCTAGAGAGCTTAAAAGCAACAAAAAAGGCTTTTATGGGTATGTTCGTAGCAAAAGGAAGAACAAAGAAACAGTGGGGTCACTCAGAGGAGAAGATGGTGAAATGCAAACAGGGGACACAGAAAGGGCTGAACTCCTCAATGCCTTCTTTGCCTCAGTCTTCTCCGATAAAGAAAACAATGCCCGACCTGAAGAATTTGGAGCAAATGATTCAGCAAAGGAAACACAGCCCAGAATAACTAAGGAGATAGTACAAGAATACTTGGCTAGTTTAGATGTATTCAAGTCTCCAGGGCCAGATGAACTGCATCCAAGAGTATTAAAAGAACTGGCAGATGTGATCTCAGAACCACTGGCAGTCATCTTTGAGAATTCCTGGAGAACAGGCGAAGTCCCGGCAGACTTGAGGAGGGCAAATGTTGTCCCTATTTTCAAAAAGGGGAAAAGAGAGGACCCAAATAATTACCGCCCAGTCAGTCTGACATCAATACCAGGGAAGATTCTGGAGCAGATCATTAAGAAAACAGTCTGTGAGCACCTAGAAAGGAATGCTGTGATCACCAATAGTCAGCATGGATTTCTGAAAAATAAGTCATGTCAGACTAACCTGATCTCGTTTTTTGACAGAATTGCAAGCCTGGTAGATGAAGGGAACTCAGTGGATATAGCCTACCTTGATTTCAGTAAGGCATTTGACAAGGTGCCCCATGATATTCTTGTAAAGAAGCTGGTAAAATGCGGTCTTGACTATGCTACCACTCAGTGGATTTGTAACTGGCTGACTGACCGAACCCAAAGGGTGCTCATCAATGGTTCCTCTTCATCCTGGAGAAGAGTGACTAGTGGGGTGCCACAGGGTTCTGTCTTGGGCCCGGTCTTATTCAACATCTTTATCAACGACTTGGATGATGGACTCAAGGGCATCCTGATCAAATTTGCAGATGACACCAAACTGGGAGGGGTGGCTAACACCCCAGAGGACAGGAACACACTTCAAAACGACCTTGATAGATTAGAGAACTGGGCCAAAACAAACAAGATGAATTTTAACAGGGAGAAATGTAAAGTATTGCACTTGGGCAAAAAAAATGAGAGGCACAAATACAAGATGGGGGACACCTGGCTTGAGAGCAGTACATGTGAAAAGGATCTAGGAGTCTTGGTTGACCACAAACTTGACATGAGCCAACAGTGTGACGCGGCAGCTAAAAAAGCCAATGCAATTCTGGGCCTCATCAATAGGAGTATAGCATCTAGATCAAGGGAAGTAATAGTGCCACTGTATTCTGCTCTGGTCACACCTCACCTGGAGTACTGTGTCCAGTTCTGGGCACCACAATTCAAGAAGGACACTGACAAACTGGAACGTGTCCAGAAGAGGGCAACCAAAATGGTCAAAGGCCTGGAAACGATGCCTTATGAGGAACGGCTAAGGGAGCTGGGCATGTTTAGCCTGGAGAAGAGGAGGTTAAGGGGTGATATGATAGCCATGTTCAAATATATAAAAGGATGTCACATAGAGGAGGGAGAAAGGTTGTTTTCTGCTGCTCCAGAGAAGCGGACACGGAGCAATGGATCCAAACTACAAGAAAGAAGATTCCACCTAAACATTAGGAAGAACTTCCTGACAGTAAGAGCTGTTCGACAGTGGAATTTGCTGCCAAGGAGTGTGGTGGAGTCTCCTACTTTGGAGGTCTTTAAGCAGAGGCTTGACAACCATATGTCAGGAGTGCTCTGATGGTGTTTCCTGCTTGGCAGGGGGTTGGACTCGATGGCCCTTGTGGTCTCTTCCAACTCTATGATTCTATGATTCTATGATTCTATTCAAGCAATAAATCTTGGATTCAAATGCAGCTCCCATCCAAGTAGGCTGAGGTCCACTTAGCTTCAGCAATGTGCTGACCTTTATGCCCTAAACAGCCTCAGCCCTGTATACTTGAAGAAGTGTCTCCAACCCCAGCGTTCAGCCTCAGACTCTGAGGTTCAGCTCTGAAGGCCTTCTGGCGGCCCCCTCGCTGTGAGAAGTGAAGTTACAGGGAACTAGGCAGAGGGCCTTCTCGGAAGTGGCGCCCGCCCTGTGGAACGCCCTTCCATCAGATGTCAAGGAAATAAACAGCTATCTGACTTTTAGAAGACATCTGAAGGCAGCCCTGTATCAGGAAGCTTTTAATATTTGATGTTCTACTGTGGTTTTATAATAGTTGGAAGCTATCAAAAGTGCCTGGGGCAACTCAGTCAGAGGGGTGGCATATACAGGTAAATAATAATAATAATAATAATAATAATAATAATAATAATAATAATAATTATTATTATTATTATTATTATTATTATTATTATTATTATTATTATCCCACCCATCTGGCTGGGCTTCCCCAGCCACTCTGGGCGGCTTCCAACAAAATATAAAAATACAGTAATGCATCAAACATTAAAAGCTTCCCTAAACAGGGCTGCCTTCAGATGTCTTCTAAAAGTCTGGTAGTTGTTGTTCTCTTTGACATCTGGTGGGAGGGTGTTCCACAGGGCGGGTGTCACTACCGCGAACGCCCTCTGCCTGGTTCCCTCTAACTTGGCTTCTCACAGTGAGGGAACCACCAGAAGGCCCTCGGCACTGGACCTCAGTGTCCGGGTAGAACGATGGGGGTGGAGATGCTCCTTCAGATATACTAGGCCGAGGCCGTTTAGGGCTTTAAAGGTCAGCACCAACACTTTATTATTATTAGTAAAGGTAAATGTACCCCTGCCCGTACGGGCCAGTCTTGCCAGACTCTAGGGTTGTGCGCCCATCTCACTCAAGAGGCCGGGGGCCAGCGCTGTCCGAAGACACTTCCGGGTCACGTGGCCAGCGTGACATCGCTGCTCTGGCGAACCAGAGCCGCACACGGAAACGCCGTTTACCTTCCCGCTTGTAAGCGGTCCCTATTTATCTACTTGCACCCGGGGGTGCTTTCGAACTGCTAGGTTGGCAGGCGCTGGGACCGAACAACGGGAGCGCACCCCGCCGCAGGGATTCGAACCGCCGACCTTTCGATCGGCAAGCCCTAGGTGCTGAGGCTTTTACCCACAGCGCCACCTGCGTCCCCTATTATTATTAGTATCCGTGTCCAAAGGACACTGTCATCTTTCTCCTCTCTGAAGAGGACAAAATGGTACATGCATATGATGCAGACAGCATGCTCACATAGTAGGGTAACACTACCTCTCCTTGACTGCTTAGCCATTGTTGGTGTCAACACCTCTGTGGCTAGACTTGATTATATCTGCCTACGCACACATGTTGGTTTGATCTCAGCAGAGCTCTTTTGCTTTAAACATAACTGCAGAAGCATGGACAAAGGCCGCTCGCATAGTAAGAATTGTAGCCAAGATATCAAACACAGCTTTCTTCAAAGGGGTTTAATTTCTAAGGATGTTCTGTAGGAACCAAGAAGTCATGGGATGTGTATACTCAGGTTGTTGGGGTGGGGTGGAGGAGCAGCCTCCCTGGGTTTCCGACTACATCTAGTTATTTCTTGGGAATGTCTTCGTCTTTGGCTATTACAAGGCATAAAAGGTATCAAACAATGGCTCCTCAAATACAGTGAGGTGGTTTTTGTTTCAGTGTTTCTTTTTAGCATGGTGTAGGACAACCTAGACAGCATCTTAAAAAGCAGAGACATCACCTTGCCAACAAAGGTCCGTATAGTTAAAGCTATGGTTTTCCCAGTAGTGATGTATGAAAGTGAGAGCTGGACCATAAAGAAGGCTGATCACCAAATAATTGATGCTTTTGAATTATGGTGCTGGAGGAGACTCTTGAGAGTCCCATGGACTGCAAGAAGATCAAACCTATCCTTTCTGAAGGAAATCAGTCCTGAGTGCTCACTGGAAGGACAGATCGTGAAGCTGAGGCTCTAATACTTTGGCCACCTCATGAGAAGAGAAGACTCCCTGGAAAAGACCCTGATGTTGGGAAAGATGGAGGGCACAAGGAGAAGGGGACGACAGAGGACGAGATGGTTGGACAGTGTTCTCGAAGCTAGCAGCATGAGCTTGACTAAACTGCGGGAGGCAGTGGAAAACAGGAGTGCCTGGCATGCTCTGGTCCATGGGGTCACGAAGAGTCGGACACGACTAAATGACTAAACAACAACAACAACAGGACAACCTTGTTTTCATGATACCTCAGGAGGAAGTCCTTCTGTGTTCCAAGGGCCTTAGAATTGAAAGGGACCCGGAGGATTATCTAGTCCAATCCTATGCAGTGCAGGAATGTTCCTACCAAGGTTATTTGAAATCCTTTTAAAAACTAATGTTAATTGCAAAATTGCAAATACATCTATAGTACTATAGTACTGAACAGTTTACATAAACTAAAATAAAATATTCATTTAAAGGTATGGATAAAATCAAACTTTATTTTTTAAAAGTAGCCATAATACGAACAATCAAGTTATGGATGAAACCAACAGTTTTAAAAGCGAATATAAGTAAGATTACATGTCTGGAGAGGTTTGCCCAAACAAAGAAGTTTTTAGCAGGTGTGGAAAAGAGGACAGTAATGTCACCTGCCTGCTATTTATATGCAGTTCCAAGGAATAGGCGCTGCAACCACACTAAAGGATCGATTTCTTGCAAGAGCAGAACAAACATGCTTTGGCATTTGCAAAAGTGGCAGTTCCGCAAATTGAAGCGGTCAAATGGGCACATATGCGATAAAGCGATCCGTCAAGCAAACTGGTCCCGAGCTGTGGAGGGCTTTATATGCTAGTAGCAACACCATGAAATTGGTCTGGTAACAAAGCAGCCTCAAGCAGAGGTCTTCGAACAGGGGTGTAATATGCTGACAGGGTCTCACTCCTGTCAGCAATTGTGCCGCAGCATTCTGTACTAACTACAGCTTCCAGATCAAGTGCAAAAGATGTCCTGCATATACACACATCTATCTATCTACAGTGGTACCTCAGGTTACAGACGCTTCAGGTTACAAACTCCGCTAGCCCAGAAATAGTACCTCGGGTTAAGAACTTTGCTTCAGGATGAGAACAGAAATCGTGCTCCGGCAGCGCGGCGGCAGAGGGAGGCCCCATTAGCTAAAGTGGTACCTCAGGTTAAGAACAGTTTCAGGTTAAGAACAGACCTCCAGAACAAATTAAGTTCTTAACTTGAGGTACCACTCTATCTATCTATCATCTATCTATATCTATCATCTATCTATATCTATCATCTATCTAAATACTGATAAAACCTTGTGTCTGTTAATGCTCAGATATATAATTCATGTGTGAGAGAACACAAGTGCACGATCATTTCACTGTTTTCAATGTTTGTTTGGGGGGGCAGTTAATGTGGTTGAGAACTTTTAACTAAGAGGTGTTATAACAAATAAATATGCCCTTCCCTATCAAACCTGAAGTGCCCTCTGGAATAAGAATTTATTGGTTCAGGGTGGCAACTGTTAATAGCTTCTGAAAGGACTTTCAGAATCCACGATCATGAAAGCAAATCTGTACCACAGAATTCACATCCAGAACACGAACAAATGCAGAGGGAAGTTTTGGGGTGTGTATATGTGTGCGTTAATGGTGGAATTTATGGTACAGCATATTTTTATGCATTTGCTCATGGCTGTACTTCATAATAGATGAAAAACATAGAGAAGCAAGATACTGTTGACAGCTATCCATCTGTCAGTGAAGAGAAAGCTTTTCCTGTTCGTGAAAAATAACTTTGCTATGACAACTTTATAGAGGACAGAACTTTCTCCTCGCTGTAACAGGGCAATGGGTCGCATCAGAACTAAGCCAATAATAGGAAGGACTTATTATATTGCTATCGGATGACCACCTCCGTGGCCTGCAGGATATAATTTCGTCATCCCACTCCAGATTTCTCTGTAGACAGATGTCCCCTCTCACATAAACAACTGTCACAATTGGCATCAGTGTGCTTGTTGGCAGCCCCAACACCAGTCCCCACAAAGCAGCCCGGGTACTGAACGGATTGGAGAAGATCAAATTACATCCCACGCCTCTTATTCACGAGGGTCGGCATTTGCTGTGCCAATAGCTGGGGCAAAACCTATAGAGTCTCTGCAGAGTCATAGACCCTTCCGAGACTGTCACAATTTCCCCCCACTTTCATTTCTGTGTTTTAATGATCTTATAGGGTTGAAATGGAAATTAATAAATCCAAGACAAAGATGAGATTTGATTGTTGGAAAATATTTCCAGATGTTTTAAATGGCTTTTCTTCTTCTTCTTGCTATCATTTTGTTGTCTGCTGCCCTGGGCTTGCTTTGGGAAGAAGGACAACATAAAAAATTAATATTTAAAATAAATGTCCACAGGTTTGCAGTTAAATCTTGGGGTGGCCAGCAAGTCCTACACATCGCAGAGAGGCAACCAGAGTTTGGCATTGGCTACACTCAACTGGAGGGCATCTGCCCGTCATCAGAGTGACCCTCATGGTATGTAGGTTGGTCATATTCAAACTTTGCATGCTCAGATGTGCAGATTTCTTAGATATGCACCAAATCGTCTTCATCCCAGAGGCTCATAATGCTTTCTTCAGATATGAGGCAAGCACAGTGGCCCGATCATCAGCCCAATACACTTTGCCGCTTATGGAGGTCCAACATTTCCCACCTGGCTGCAACTCCTGCTGCTTCTGCATCTTCCACTAACACCCACACACCCACCGCCTGTGGACTTACAGTCCCTGATGCTCACTGTTCTACCTCCCCTTATTCTTCCCAGCCAGGATGGTGCAGCCACCTCATATGCAAATGAGATTGCCTCGAAGAACCCCTTGCACCCCCAATTTCTCTCTTGGATAGGGGCTATGCAGGCGGTCTACAGCAATGGGACTTGCAAGGAGCCGTAAGCAGCAGGGGCAGGAGGAGATTAGCTGCTGTGGGCAGCCAACGGAAGCAGCACTGGAGTGGATGTGATTTGCAACTCCTCTTGACCCACCTGAGCCAACCCAGAGGCTCTTCTTGGCTTGGCTAGCCCTGATAAATCTCAGCTGGAGTAGAAGCAAAGCCCTTCCTCTCTTCTACCCCCTTCCTTTGCTGCTTCCCACTGCCAGTGGCAGTGAGAAAAATAAGGAAGACTCCCTTCTTTTCTCTTTGGCGTTGGTCTGATGAGGTCCAACCTGATCGATACGATAATTTTTATTGTCATTGTCCCATAAAGAACAACGAAATTGAAAAAAATCTACACCAGACATTCAAAAACCAACAAGCCTGCTATCCCATCTATCCCAGCCAAGATCGCATTTGGATAGAAACTGTTTCTCAGGCGGCTAGTCCTAGTCTTTATAGCCCTGTACCTTCCCTGCTCCTGCCAACCTAGCAGTTCGAAAGCACGTCAAAATGCAAGTAGATAAATAGGTACCGCTCCGGCGGGAAGGTAAACGGCGTTTCCGTGCGCTGCTCTGGTTTGCCAGAAGCGGCTTAGTCATGCTGGCCACATGACCTAGAAGCTGTCCCTCGGCCAATAAAGCGAGATGAGCGCCACAACCCCAGAGTCGGCCACGACTGGACCTAACGGTCAGGGGTCCCTTTCCCTTTCCCTTTTACCTTCTTCCAGAAGGCAGAAGATGAAAGAGATCATTTCCGGAGTGCACAATATCCTGCACTATATCTGCAGCTTTCTTATCACACCTGGAAGCATAGATTTGATCCAAGGTTGAACCTGGAATAAACTGAGCTATTGACTGATTTGGGGGAGGCACCAGTGGGTGGAGGGGGGCTATGGGGTGGGTGGGTCCACAACACTGAACCGATTCCCTGGGTGCATTTAGAGACTGGAGGGCCACTGGTGGAAGCACTCTTCATACAGCCTGCGCTTGTAATAGGCTGTTTGGGGTAAGGAGATTTCCTTTGGTGGCAGAGACGCTGGGTGGTTTTGCAGCACATTAGCTGGCATGTACCGCTGGAGTTAATGTTCCCCTTAATGGACCGGGGAACACGCCTACTGCAATCTTTTTGTAACCATTTCTACTGCATCCTTGACATAGGATAAATAAACAGAACTGGCAATATTGCTAAAACCGTCCACTAAACATTTTTTCCTCATCTCCCTCCCCACCCCATGCAATATCAACACATGCTGAAATTTAAATATCACTTCCATCTGCGCTCTTTTCTCTGTTAATAATCAAATTGCAGCCATCAAGTCTTCATTTGGAAAAAGGGGGGAGGGGGGAACCCTCAACTTGCACAACCATTTGAAACCTTTTTCTGTGTGTGTGATTTTGGAATGGCATGTCAATTCTTAAAAGTGCTGAATTTGTATCGCCGCCGCCTCATCAACATACCATAATGTATATTGGCCTGTTTTATCAAACAGCAAAAATAATAATGTACCGGTACTTTTAAAAAGAGGGGGAAATGTTTCTTCTGAGATATAAAGCAGGGAAGATGAAGTAATATGTGAATATGGCACTTCAGTCCTGACTTAATGGAGGCCCCCAAATACTATATCACTTGAACCAATAATGAAATGGGCAAGACTGCATTGACTGTGAGGGTTATGAGCATTTCTTAATATGCCCCATGTTTCCCTCCCCCATCCCTTATCCTGGAGTTCTTACAAGAAGAAAACCTCACTTTTCTCTATGTCCCCATTTGACTTGTTAGGTATGGATGAATATGCCAATTTTGGGTTCCCTCAGTTGGTAATTTTATCAATGTTAAGTTCAGTTGTCCCCATTTCCTCAACAGCTTGCAAATGATTTAGCGTATTTTTCGCTCTATAACACGCACCCGACCATAACACGCATGTAGTTTTTAGAGGAGGAAAATCCGTAGGCGTGCCACCCGTAGGCATTCCCTCCATAACACGCACAGACATTTCCCCTTACTTTCTAGGAGGAAAAAAGTGAGTGTTATGGTGCAAAAAATACGGTAATTATGCATTTCACCAAATATACATGCAGTGGTACCTCTGGTTACAAACTTAGTTCAATCCGGAGGTCCGTTCTTAACCTGAAACTGTTCTTAACCTGAGGTACCACTTTAGGTAATGGGGGCTCCCGCTGCTGCGCGATTTCTGTTCTTATCCTGGGGCAAAGTTCTTAACCTGAGGTACTACTTCCAGGTTACCAGAGTCTGTAACCCGAAGTGTACGTAACCTGAGGTGTTTGTAACCTGAGGGTCCACTGTATTTTTGCACATAATTTTGTCTAATGCATGCATTTTTGCAAGCAATTTCCCCTGACATAATGCTTTTTCCTACATTATTTTCACTAACAAGTAGGGTTGTGCAAGGCCTACCTAGCACATGTTTATCAGGGGTTAAGCCCTAATTAAGCATGTGGCTGGCAGCAAGGAGAGGGGGAAGAAAGAGGCAAGGCATTGCTCATTAAGATTATCAGGTGGCAGGAGAAGGAAACGACTTCTGCTTGAGGCCGGGAAAGCTCCTGCCGTTCAGAGTGGGCTACCTTGGACTAGATGGAAAAATAGCCGGACCTGCTCTAGAGCACCTTCCTATGTCCCTCTGTTTTTCTGCAGATCTGTGCTCGTGATAACTTATTCCTTGAAAACATTGGATAAGATCTTTCAAAAGCAAATTTCAACTTTGAATTTAGGTATGTCGAAGAGATGCAATAGCAATTAAAGAGGGGGTGGCAGGAGGGAAATAGCACCAGAGGAGCAGAACTCCATGCGTGCACCCTAGCTGGGGGTGGTATTTGCATGCACGACCCCTCCCCCTCTCCAGGATGGCATGCACAAAGCAATGTTTGTGAAAGGGCCCCACTGATCAGCTGTTCTGGAGTAAGGTGAGTGGAGGGCTGCATCTCCTCACCATCGTTCTCTCTTTCCTGACAAACAGTTGACCAGTACAGTGGTACCTCGGGTTAAGTACTTAATTCATTCCGGAGGTCCGTACTTAACCTGAAACTGTTCTTAACCTGAAGCACCACTTTAGCTAATGGGGCCTCCCACTGCTGCCGCGCAGCCAGAGCACGATTTCTGTTCTCATCCTGAAGCAAAGTTCTTAACCTGAAGCACTATTTCTGGGTTAGCAGAGTCTGTAGCCTGAAGCGTATGTAACCCGAAGCGTATGTAACCCGAGGTACCACTGTACATTCCCACCTTCCTTACTTCCTTAAATAGCTGTGGCTTTCCTGTGCACACTTTCTGGGATGATAGTCTCTCAATATATCGCCTGTTACAACTTCAAATCACACACCTACCAAGTGCCCCAGGAAAGAACCAGGACCTCCTGGTTTTTTGGTGCTAGATTGCCACAGCCATTTTGGGTCCCTCTCACTTGCACCACACTCTCACGAACCCCCCCCCCCCAACTGTTGATGGGGGGGGCGAGAGCAAGATGTGGGTTGTGTGATTCACCTGGAAGCGTATCCCAGAAGACCAGCGTCCCCGTTTTGGGTCTCCCCAAGTTGGATGGTATGTAATCAGGGCCAACCCCTACCATTAGACAAGAGTGAGGTATGTGCCTCAGATGCTGGAGGGTGGAGACTGATGCTAAGGAGCTGGAAGGCTGAACTGCATGTGCCAGGCGGCTTACCTGAAATCCTCTGAACTGCCATCACAAGGGATGGTTTCACCAATGCTGGAGATTCAACACCAGCCAGCTTCAAATATGTGGGGAGTCAATGAGATGGGATGCCATCTTGCTGTTTGCTGTAGGCAGTCAGACTCTGCTTGCACTGCTGTTTACTCCAGAAGTTTTGAGAGCAGAGCTTCTGAAACTTCAGGAGCACTGTGCCTCATTAAGGATACTCAAGGTTGCTTTGGCTGCTATCAGACAGAGAGGAGGATAACTGTTATGTACTGAGTTGAATAGGATCCAAAATGCAGCAGTCTGATTGGTCCTAGAACAATAGGATTCAGAATGCAGCAGTCTGACTGGTCCACAGGAGCCACCCAATCCAGCTCCAGGTGGAAGTGAATCCACAACCTGATTGGCCTACAGGAGAATCCCGGAATTAGCCAATCGCGTGGGGCCCATTGTGTAAATAATGTACCGTATTTTTTGCACCATAACACTCACTTTTTTCCTCCTAAAAAGTAAGGGGAAATGTCTGTGCGTGTTGTGGAGGGAATGCCTACGGGTGGCATGCCTACGGATTTTCCTCCTCTAAAAACTACGTGCGTGTTATGGTCAAGTGCGTGTTATAGAGCGAAAAATATGGTATATAAAGCAGACATTCTGGGGGAACTTCCATTCCTCCTCACCACTATGAGCTGAATAAAGAGCATGAAATCCACTCTCGACTCTGAGTATATTTCAATAACCTAATCTGTTGCAGCTGGGAGTTCCCCCCAGGGCTGGGACCACCACAGAGAAAGCCCTCTTGAACTTTACCACCAACAACGGTTCAGAATTCTGCAAACCAAATGATAAAATAATAATAATAATTTATTATTTATACCCCACCCATCTAGCTGGGTTTCCCCAGTCACTCTGGGCGGCTTCCAACAAAATATTAAAATACAATAGTCCATCAAACATTAAAAGCTTCCCTAAACAGGGCTGCCTTCAGGTGTCTTTTAAAAGTCTGGTAGTAGTTTTTTCTCTTTGACATCTGGTGGGAGGGCGTTCCACAGGGCGGATGCCACTACCAAAGGCACGTTACACCAGATTAGCTGGGAACTGTGACCTAATGCCAGTTTACTAAGCAAAAACGTAAAATGAATTTCAAGCTGTGGCTTACGGTCCCAGATAGTAAGCTGACATTAAACCATACTTCCCCATTTTGGAGGACATGGCTAACCAGTTTCATTAAATAATACATTATTTATTTATTTGATAAATAAATAAATAATAAATGTTATTAGCCCAGAGGAGAGGAGGGGAAGGTCAAGGAAAGAGCTCACAGTTCCCTTATTCATTCCTAGTTGCTCAACTACAGCTGGGAACTACGGTAAGTACCCTACAAGTCATCTTGCATTTTTTTTATCTTCTAAAAACCTTTCCACTTTTAAAAGAGCTTCTGACGTGAAGCAAGTGGGGTGGGAGAGCAAGGGAAAAAACTGGTCCCACCTGCAGAGATATATCTCTTGAATATTCTATTAAATCAAAAGTTTTAGCGTAGGGAGGGCGCAACTGAAAAAGAAAGAAAGAAATGTATTTAAAGATTGGACAGTGATTGAATTAAGCAGTCGTTAAAGAAAATGAATGAAAGAAACAGAGGCTAACAGTATTGGTTAGAGCCAGATTTCGTTCAGATCAGCAAGACAGACTACTAGCACAAAAGTGGAACATCTCAGGGGACACGCCTACAGACCGTCTGTTCCTACCTCTTAATTTTAACTTCCAGTTCCCAAATTTAATTTGATCTATGCTTCAATAAAAATTTGCCCATTACAGTAGTTGTGGCCAATGCCTGTCTCCAGGGACACACCTCAAATGGGGGGGGGGGAATCACTGTTGGAGGCAACAATGCTTCTGAATAGCGGTTGCTGGAAGCCACAGGAAGGGAGAGCGCTCTTGTGATCCCACCCTATTTGTGGATTTCCCACAGGGTAGTATCTGGTAGGCCACTGTGAGAAAAGGTTGCTACACCAGGTGGGCCATTGGTCTGATCCAGCAAGCTCATCTTGTAGGCTTATTTTCTTCCACTACTATCTTTTTGCTTGGTCTTCCACATTTTGCAAATGAGAAAGAGCCGTCCACACATCATATACAGTCATACCTTGGATCCTGAACGCCCTGGAACTCGGGCGTTTTGGCTCCCGAACGCTGTAAACCCAGAAGCGATTGTTCCAATTTGAGAATGTTCTTTTGGAACCTGAACATCTGACAGGGCTTCTGTGACTTCTGATTGGCTGCAGGAGCTTCTTGCAGCCAATCAGAAGCCGCAATTTGGTTTTCGAACATTTTGGAAGTCGGACGTACTTCCGGAATGGATTCCATTTGACTTACAAGGTACAAGTGTATGTTTATTTTGGCATGTATTCTGTGCTTTTGTGTTGCATTTTTTATGTTGTGCACTGTCCTGAGATACTTGACCTTGCCATGGCTACTATTGGTGGCTGTATTCAGGGCCAGGTAGGAATTTGCCCAGGGGACTTATTGGCACCGTCCTTTGGTTATGCCGACCTCAGAGCAATTGTCACATCATTATCAGTTAAGGCACTGGGTAAACCTTAGTTTTGGGTGGAGAGGAGGTTGTAGCCTCTGCCTGCCCCTCCAAAGCAGAGAGTATCCTGGTCATAGGCGCCATCTTCAGGGGGCCCTGGGTGCCTGGGTACCCACATAATTTTCACCATGGGTCCCGGCTGGACGACCCAACACATTGTGCACTGCAGTGGGGTGCTCCGTTGGGCCCTCCCACTGCAGCAAAGACATGTGATATCACGTGACATCACACACGTGCCGGGCACCCACAATGCTGGGTGGAACCCGACGCACCGGATCCCAGCAAAGGGATCCAGGAGGAGTTGCTTCTCTCTGGAAGCCCAGGCAGGGGCCATAGCACTCCTCAAGCTGGCAACTCTGTGGGTGGTACAGTGGTGCCCTGCAAGACGAATGCCTCGCAAGACAGAAAACTCGCTAGACGAAAGAGTTTTCCGTTTTGGAGGTGCTTCGCAAAACGAATCTCCTATGGGCTTGCTTCGCAAGACGAAAATGTCTTGCGAGTTCCTGCGGGGTTTTTCCCCTCCCCCCCTTTTTCTAAGCCGCTAAGCCGCTTATCAGCTGATCCAATAAGCCAATAAGCCGCTAAAAGCCGCTAATAGCGCTAATAGCGCTAATCCGCTAATCCGTCAATGGGCTTGCTTCGCAAGACGAAAAAACCGCTAGACGAAGAGAATCACAGAACGGATTCTTTTCGTCTTGCGAGGCACCACTGTACCTACTTGATGTGTGTCATCAGATCCCCTTTGACTCAGGTTGACCCCAAATTGTTGCCAGGGATTTGACTCAAGGGGGTGATGTCAGAGCTGTGGGTGTCTCTCCTCACCACAGAAGCCACGAGAGCCTCTTGACGTTTTTATGATCTTTGTTTACAGGGTTTTCAATGGGTCATTAGCACATGATTCATCCATCAGAGTCACTTAGTTCAGATCTCTGCTGAGGCCTGCGTTTGGCCCTCCAACAGCCCATAAAATGGCGGTCTCTCGCCCCTATGTACAGCCCTTCTCTTAATCACATGCCTCTCAAGGGCGGTCGTAAATTTTCCCGCCCCCAATTCTGAGGCTGAGCTTAACCCCTGTGTCCCCTGCGAACTTTCTGTCTCCCCAGCCCTTTCTGAGCTTATTCCAACCGCTCTCTCCTCATTGCCTCCCTCTCCCTCAGGCACCTCATCCACATCTTCTGTTCCCAGGCTTCCCCCTCCCTCTGGGGAACTTGAGACCTTTGGTTCGATCCTGACAGGTGAGATGGAGGAGGAATGGTGAAGATCACTCCCTTCTCTTGACGCTGCAGAAGAATGCAGCATTGATTTACAGCAGGGTTTTGAGGAAGGTCACAGCTCGGAGAGAGAGAGACAGACAGAAGAGTTGGGAAGTGTTAGGAGAAGAGGGAGGGGAGACAGAGGCAGAGCAGTCAGCTGACATTTTGTCACTGGAGAGCATTTCTGAACCCCCTTCTCCCAGAACTCGGCTTTCGTTAAGAGTGCAGGAACAAAGGACTCAAAGACAATTGACCATGATCAGCCACTGTAAGGGGAAATGCTGTTGCTAGGAAGGAGGGAGGAGGAGCTCAGTTGGAGCAACACATATATCAGGGCATACAGTGGTACCTCGGGTTACAGACGCTTCAGGTTACAGACACTTCAGGTTACAGACTCTGCTAACCCAGAATTAGTACCTCGGGTTAAGAACTTTGCTTCAAGATGAGAACAAAAACCATGCGGTGGCAGCAGCGGGAGGCCCCATTAGCTAAAGTAGTACCTCAGGTTAAGAACATTTTCAGATTAAGAACAGACCTCAGAACGAATTAAGTTCTTAACCCGAGGTACCACTGTACTGCATTATTTTGTCTCTCGCTGTTATGAATGAATAACCTCATGAATAAGGACTCTACCTTGTTCTCTCTGCTTCTTGCTACCACCACGGAAGGAATAGAATTCCCAAAGCCTTGACAATGGTATACCTCAGCAAGCAAGCAGGTGCTCAAAATGGTTTTCCAATGCCTTGCCAAACCATCTGTAATCAATAAGAGTTGTAGCCTTATTTGACCCAAGCTACATGTCCCGCGTAATCAATGTGGGCAGTCCTCGGGTGGGTGGGGACCCCTGGCTCACACAATTAATTACTGCTAGTTACACAAGTATCAACACCGCCCTGTTTAAGCGAAACATCTCTGAGAAAGTTTGTGTGCTCTAAACATTTCCATGGTATCAAGTTAGCCATATTGATTCATAACAAAACTCGCTGCAGCCAACAGTAGGCAACCAACCATGCAATGATAACTAATAAATGGATGGAAGGAGAACCTACCATGTGACGCTGACACAACAACCTCACACATATAACATGTAAAAGAACAGAAGTTTGCTCCGACCTTATACTGAATCGCAACATCAAAGTCTCACACTGAATAGAACTGATCTGCAGAAAGGACTTTACGATCTGAAAATGGAGATGATGTGTGTACTTTAATTAAAAAAATCTTTAATTAAGAAAAAAAATTCCATGGTAGACTTCTCAGGAAGTTTAATCTATTTGATTGATTGATTGATTGATTGATTGATTGATTTTTGTGCCATTAGGATTGTACCTTTTCCTCCGTTATTCATTCATTCATTCAGTTGTTGTTTAGTCGTGTCCGCCTCTTCGTGACCCCCTGGACCAGAGCACGCCAGGCACTCCTGTCTTCCACTGCCTCCCACAGTTTGGTCAGACTCATGTTTGTAGCTTCGAGAACACTGTCCAACCATCTCGTCCTCTGTCGTCCCCTTCTCCTTGTGCCCTCCATCTTTCCCAACATCAGGGTCTTTCCCAGGGAGTCTTCTCTTCTCATGAGGTGGCCAAAGTATTGGAGCCTCAGCTTCATTCATTTAGCGCAGTGGAAATATCCCAAACTAATGTTACCAAAATGCTGCTGTTGGTTTTAAAACCCAAACCTTTAAGGGTGCTAGAGAAATGTGAACTTTGAAGAGGTTTCATTCATGCTGCATATGCACTGATTGACTCAGTGTAGAAGTGCCTTGTTTCTAAGGTTGGCCTAGACTTTCTGTTTCCAATCCACGTCAGCTTCACATGTTTTCACTCAATTTCATTGCATCTCCAAACTCATCTACAATTTTTTTAAAAAATAAATACTCTCATAATAAGTATTTAAATGCACATTTTCACATATATCTTAATATATATGTAAATACGCATCTTCTCTCAAAATACATTTTAAAATGTATATTTTGGTACATTTAAACTGCCAGAAACTGCACTGCAGCATTTGGAGATGTGTGAAATCTGGTGGACAGCCAAGCTCTGATCCGCACACTCGTCTGAGATGCACGGATCAGGTATTTTTGTATCAGGATTTGTGAGGCTGAAATTCCTCAAGCATCTCTTCTTTATGCTGCTGCTGCTTTCCCCCTCTTCTGAGGAACTATCTTTCCATGCAAAGTTCAGCATGTGCCCCTATTTTAACCTGGCAAAACGGGAGCGACTCCTATTAACACAGCTCCTTTAAAGCCTAAACTTGGAATTCCTAAAGGTGGGTCACAGACATGGGTTCATGAAGTCTCATTCTCATGAGATTCACCTGCCATATGAACCGACCCAGATCCTTTGATCTGTCAGGAGTTCAGCCTACACTCGAGTAGGACCCTGGCAGAGACACATGCCTGACTGGCATGTTCTCTCCCTCCTGGTCGGTCATTCAGGAGCTTCAGAAGCTTTCTTCAGCCCGAACATCACAGTGACCAACACTGGCACACTTAGCGATCCGCAGAGTCTTTGCAGCTTTTCGTGACAGACCTCAGCAACTCAGCATTTTGGCTAATCTACTTTATTTACATATAAACACACACGGAGCACTGCAACATGGCTCCCTCTGTCTCTAGCATCAGACAGCAAAGAGAAAAAGAACAAAGGACAATAGTCCCACTACACAGAAAAGAGTAACACAAACATCCTGTCTCCGTCACTTCCCACTCTGTGGAGTCAAAACATACACCGTCATGTGATAGACAACAATCCTATGACTGCAATCACGGAGCAGGAATTCTAACATCCTCCCCAATTCATGAACTGTGTTGCAGTCATCAATGTAACTGAAACAACCATACAGATGTCATACACACAGTATACCCCTGTATCACCCGTTCCACCCTTGGAACTACCTGCAACTGGATTAGCCTTGGGCCTTTACCATCTTGCACTTCTGACTAGTCTTGGCGCCATAACCCTTCTGACTATCAGGAAGTCTCACACTTGGCTTTGTTGGGACTCGAACCCTAGCTGTGTTCCTCTCTGAGGAAACAGTGTCTACCCTTACAGCCTTTGGGCGTGGTTGCTTGTCCCTTGAGGACAAACCCAGTACCCCTTTCAAGACTCAGGAATTCTGATCATCCTCTGAGGCCCTTCTTCATGTGCCTCCTTCGTGAGAGTCCTGGAGGGCGACAGCACGAGAATGGACCTTTTCCACGATGGCTCCCTGTTTGTGGAATGTTTTCCCCAGGGAGGCTCACCTGGCGCCTTCATTATATATCTTTAGACACCAGGCAAAAACTTTCCTCAATAACCAAGCCTTTGGCTATTTAAACAATCTCTGGCCTTTTAAAATGCGCGGAGGGTTTCTGTTTTGTTTTTTGCTATGCTGTGTGTTTTTGCATATTTTTGTTGTTTACTGCCCTGTGAGCCTTGGATGAAAGGTGGTATAGAAATAATAATAATTATATAATATATATATATATATGGTTGTCCCCCATACTCTTGATCCTGACCCTCTTCCTTTAAAAAAAGAAAAGTCTGACATGAAAAATTAGGAGGTAGGTTTTTCCCCTACTAGTTGTGTCCATGTAAGGCAGGCATGGGGAACCCGTGACCTTGGATAAAGGGATAAACATACATTTAATTAATTAATGCCCACATTCTCCAGAGTCACATGTTTCCACTCGCTTCACAATATCCCCCTTGTCTGTCCCCTTGCAAAGCACGACTGAGTTAAGGGCTTCGTGATGCAGAGTTGGGCCTCAGGAGAACAGTCTCTCCATGTTACGATTCATTGTTATGGTATCCCTTCCACCATAAGCTAAAGATGGGACAATTAACGCTTTGCTTTCTTATATATAAATATTTTTTATTAGATTTTACAATACAAATTTCAATTTAAATATATCATTCACCTTCACATTTAGGATTCTCAGAATCCCTTGACTTCCCACCGTCCTTCCCTGGTTTCCATTGTAAATCCCATTTTTTCTTCAGCTTATCCGATTTTCTCTAATTTGTTAGAAATATAATTAACCATTTTTCCATTGTATTTTGTACGTTACAAGCATTACTCTAATCCTGCCAAGGTTGTTAGTTGTTTACAATGTATTTAAGAGAACACTGTAATTTTTTCCCATTCTTTCTTGAATTTCTTCTCTTCCTGGTTTCTGATTTTCCCAGTCAATTTCACCATTTCGGCATAGTCCATCATCTTCATCAGCCATTCCTCTCTGGTTGGAACTTTGTCTTCTTTCCATCTCTGGGCCAGTAGTATCCTCGCTGCTGTTGTCACATACATGAAAAGTCTTTTCTGCTCTCTCGGAATCTCTATACCCAAAATATCTAATAAAAAATCCCTCTGTTTTTTCCACAAATATTATTTTAAACATTTTCTTCAATTCGTTATATATCATTTCCCAGAATGCTTTAGTTATCTTGCATGTCCACCACATATGGTAGAACGTTCCTTCTTTCTCTTCACATTTCCAGCAAACATTAGAAGCAGTTCTATACATCTTTGCTAATTTTACTGGTCTTAAGTACCATCTATACATCATTTTCATGCAGTTTTCCTTCAACGCACAGCACATTTTAAATTTTAAGTCTTCCAACAATTCACACTTTGCAAATACTTTCTTCTTCTTCTTTTGGCAGCAGAACAGCAAGGGATAATAGATCACGGAACCATGTAAAACTGTCTCATTGGTGCAAACACTCAACAGGATCTCTGGGCTTTTGGTTTATAGGAGCCAACAACAGCTGGATCCCCATGGATTTGTTCAGGAAGCTTGAGGGGAGCTGTTCTTTACAAGGCAGTTCGATATTTGTACTCATCTTCCCAACAAAAAAATTGTAGAGTGAAATAATACCAGCAAGGAATTCTTCTTTAGTTTTGTTTTGCTTTTAGATGCCCTTGCATTAAAAGTTTACTCAGATCCGGCAAGGTTTGAAAATGCCGAAAATTAACATTTAAGCCATGGGTAGGCAAACTAAGGCCCGGGGGCTGAATCCGGCCCATTCACCTTCTAAATCCAGCCTGCGGACAGTCCAGGAATCAGCATGTTTTTACATGAGTAGAATGTGTGCTTTTATTTAAAATGCATCTCTGGGTTATTTGTGGGGCATTCCCCTCCCCCCAATATAGTCCGGCCCACTACAAGGTCTGAGGGACAGTGGACCGGCCCCCTGCGGAAAAAGTTTGCTGACCCCTGATTTAAGCTTTCCGCCATTGTCAAATTTTGGACAGATGAGAAATAGGATAGGACACCTTCAATTCTGCACAGCAATTCCCTCTTCAAGCCTTGTTTTCTTTTTCACCTGGCTACGCTAATCCCTATATTTAGGGTTTTTATTTGGTGCATTAGGATGACTACGGCAACTTTATGTGTTTTTCAATATCTCAAGTTACTTGAGAGCCAGTGTGGTGTAGTGGTTAAGAGCGGTAGTCACATAATCTGGGTAACCGGGTTCGCGTCTCCGCTCCTCCACATGCAGCTGCTGGGTGACCTTGGGCCAGTCACACTTCTTTGAAGTCTCTCAGCCCCACTCACCTCACAGAGTGTTTGTTGTGGGGGAGGAAGGGAAAGGAGATTGTTAGCCGCTTTGAGACTCCTGAAGGGGAGTGAAAGGCGGGATATCAAATCCAAACTCTTCTTCTTCTTCTTCTTGTGATAAACTGTGCCAGTTGCTAGATAACTCAGAGTTAAGGTCATGCAAGTAGACCTTCCTTTGCAGCAGATGCCTAGTTCAAGGAAGATAAAGTGGGAGACTGGACGCTTGTTGCTCGACCTTAACATATGGCAAGGTGCCATGTCTAATTTTGTCATTGTTGTTCCAGCTTTTAGGATACGGGCGCAAGTAAAACACAAATGAATGCACATATTAAAATATTTAACCTGGTTTTTGTTAGAGAGATTATATTTGGTTGTAATCCTGAGGTCAGGGATGGGGATGACACTTCTTTGATGCGTCCTGGAGATATTGGGTCAGATCCAGAAAGCCATGAACAGGAGTTCATGTTCTCAGCTCTTGTGAATGGAAGCAGGGAGCTGATTTTTTGATGGTTCACCCACTGGTCCTTGTGCCGCCCATCCATTGACACCTTTGCCTGCCCACTTCCCTCACCCACTGTAACAAGTAGGATGCCAGTGTTGGGATGCAGCCAAGGAATTGGGGGCAATTGGCAGGCCCCCAGCAGGCCGCAGCTCACCGGCCGGTGTACCGGGCATTCTCCAGTCCTTGGATCAGCATGAAACTGTGACCCTAGCTTCACGAAGCCTTCAGAAGCTGGGCACACACACTCAGCAGAGTAAATAACGCTGCGCAACAGAAGTGGCAGGAGATGGCTGTGTGAGCATATTTACAAGCAATTTATTCAGCATACATCAGGACAAAAGGAAAAACATGTCTTCTCCCCTTCGTATCCAAAGCATGCAGCAAAAGCAAAAGCTATACACAAAGTTCCCAGCAAGCTGTGCTGGAGTGTAAACAGGCATGTGACACACAACAATCATGCCTGTTCCTTAAGGTGGAACGGAATATTCTAACAGTCAGTTCTGCCCCACTCAGTGGACATCAGAGGAAGGAAGGCATGTTGGAAACATAACACAGGTTGGTCTGTGGCTGCATCAAATTTCCAGCAGCCTTGTAACTCTCGAAGGAAATCATCATCATCATCATTTGTATGCCGCCTTTCCATAGTTGAAACTATGCTCCAGGCGGCTTACAACATGACAAGATTTACATAATTACAAACTTAACAGAAGTCATAAACAATAAATAAAACACATAAAAAGTACACAACCAAATGGAAACAATTTCCACGTAAATCATAAGATCTAAAACTAAAGATACAACAATAATATCAATAACAGCAGCAGCTCTCTCAACGATACTCTCTAAACAATACTCCAGCCCATGAATCTGTTCAACAGCTTCGGCTTTTGTAGCTGGAGTCCGTCAGCACTCCACTCTCCCAGGCCAGATGGGAAAGGGTCAGCAAGGCAGGGGGCAGGTCTTCCAGGGCTCACAGCCAAGATGATCTCATTTAAAACAACACCGATAAAAATTAAAAACATTTTAAAAGCAGCTGCAGTCCTTGTGAGGCCTGTCAAGCCCTGCCCCAAGCCAGCTGGAAAGAGGCAAGGGCAGGGTCCTTCAGGCCCTCAGCAGGCAGTCCTCCAGCTGAAGAAATGACGATGGGATAGACCCAAAACAGAACTGGACTTAGGGTGTTGCGGACGGTTCCCGCCCCCTTACACACACACAGGGCACTGAGCCGAGGAGCCGCAATATTGAGAAGATCCATTTGGGGATGTCAAATGTTGGCCTCACACAGGGTGCCATATTACAAAAGCTAACCAAATTTCACCCCTGCCCAAAGGCTCCCGTTTGTTCACAGAAGGAGTCCTCCCCCCCCCCATAGCAGAGGCTTCTAGATGGGAGTGGCTTCTGCAAATCAATCTTTGGAGCAGTTCCCCGAAAGGAGTGTTCCGGGAGTGTGCATGGTGGGAGCAGAGATGAGAGAATTAGGATCCTAAACCCAAGCAACTTGGTCACGTGACTTGGTGACCTGGTGTTGAACACTG
Organism: Podarcis bocagei; assembly: GCF_964188305.1. Classification (NCBI taxonomy): domain Eukaryota; kingdom Metazoa; phylum Chordata; class Lepidosauria; order Squamata; family Lacertidae; genus Podarcis; species Podarcis bocagei. The sequence goes on from NC_138125.1 coordinate 20,587,551, forward strand.
TTTTGAAGACTTGTTTTGCCTCTGCCAGGCTTTGGTAGAGCAGCGGCCCCACTGCTGAGTGGGGTTTGGAACTAGTGTAACTGTATACCAGCTTCTGGTGCATAGGATTGCTCCTATAGTCTGCAAGAGAGCAATTGGATCCCATTGAACTGTGTGGGTGTGTGGGTGGGTGTGGGTGTGTTGTACTTCTCCAATGTAAAGCCAACATGTCTCCCAGAGGCATAGGGATTTCTGGGAGAAAGGAAAGTCCTTTAAACCAGGGGTAAGCAGACTTGTGGCACTGTGGGTTAAACCACAGAGCCTAGGACTTGCCGATCAGAAGGTCGGTGGTTCAAATCCCCGTGATGGGGTGAGCTCCTGTTGCTCGGTCCCTGCTCCTGTCAACCTAGCAGTTCAAAAGCACGTCAAAGTGCAAGTAGATAAATAGGTACCACTCCAGCGCAAAGGTAAACAGCATTTCCGTGTGCTGCTCTGGTTCACCAGAAGCGGCTTAGTCATGCTGGCCCCATGACCTGGAAACTGTACGCTGGCTCAGTCGGCCAATAAAGCAAGATGGGCACCGCGACCCCAGAGTCGGCCACAACTGGACCTAATGGTCAGGGGTCTCTTTACCTTTTAAGCAGACTTCAGGCTTGTTGAATCTCCCCCACCCCACCCAAGAACCCCCAAGATCTACCACAAAAACTGGTGCAAAAGCGGGAATTAAAGAAATGGGGCCCTCTGAGCCTAGGGAATCCTTTTTCAGTACAAGAACTGAACTGAACGGAGCTAACTCTCATTTAAATGTCTATTCTTGATTAGCGTTTTTCATTTCAACAGCCTAGATGAGAAAAGCAGTTTTGTTGTCTCTGTTGTTAAACCATTGGGAGTAGAAACAACAACAACCACCCCTTGCTGATCTACTGAAGATTACGCAGTTAGAGATGGAGAAGCTCAGTTCACATTTAGAGGCAAACCTATCTAATTTCCACTCCCCGAAACAATATGCAAACCAGAACACGGCCACCCTTTGAAATTCACATTTCTCCGAATTTTGCAACGCAGTTCTCCAGCCAAATAATGTTTACTCAAATGCTTATATGATGGGAAAGTGTGCATTTAAATGTGCATGAAACTAACTTTTAAAAATGTATTTTGTAAGGCGAAATTGCCAACAAAGGAGTGCATGCCAGGATAAATTCATGCTGAAGCACCAATGAATTATCACCAGGGCTTTCTTTTTTAAAAAAAACAAAATTCACCAACTGATGTGGAAATGGGAAGAAGTGAACTTCAGATGGGGAAAATGAGAAACCTTTAGCTAAGGAACAGGCTTTTGCAAAAAGCAAGCTGGCAACGCTAACGGGACAGGAAGAGACAGGATTTCTCTCTTCCTTAGGTCTCTCCGGAGGGACAGGCTTTGCCATTCAGCTTTGGCTCACGCAAATCCCACATTCGTCGAGAAAGGGGGTTTAAGGAAAGAGAGGTTGTTTTGCTGAACTTCGCCGCTAGAGGGTGTGCCAGGGTCACAGCTCCCAGCCTTGTGCAGAAGGAATGGATGTAAAGAGAGAGGCGAGGAAGGAGGCAGGCTGCACGGTTTAATGTTTTTGAGCACAAGAATCTACTTACATAAATTGTGTGTTTATCAATAACATTTTTCGCTTAATGTCTCCTTTTTAACACTGAACCCTGTGGGAACAGCAGCATCAGCCTAACACCCTTTTTTTTTGCAAATGGGCAAAGGGAAGGAAGCAAGAAAGATTGAAACAGACTTTGGGGGCATGTTGTTATGTGCTTGTTTGTGAGGTTTTAAGACACATACTTACACACACACGTATAGATCTGTACACACACGCAGACACCTACCTCAGGGATCACCCAGCAGAGGAAATGCAATCCATCTGTTCCCTTAGAAAAATATAGTTGTTGTTTTGTTTTGTTTTGTTTTTTTAAGGCAACATAGTGTTGTTAAACAGCATCTTACTAGCTCCTGCCCATATTGTTTTGTTCCATTTTGAATGCTTTTTATGTGTGTGGTTTTTTTAAAATATATAATTGCAAATGGTTTTAGGCTGTTTTTTAAAAAACACAATTGTATATTCTATTGTCGTAACCCACCGTGGGAGCTTACGGTGAAGGGTGGGTAAGAAATCTTATAATTGAAAGAAATGTACCAACCAAATAAATAAATATTTGTACCTGCGAAACTGGGAATAAATTATCTTTTCAAATTTGGGCTGGCTGCAAAGTAGCTTTTAAAAACTCCAGAGAATGAACGACGGGCGTGAAGCTGTACTTGAAATGATTTGGATCTTGCAAATTGCTTACATGCTCTTACTGTAGAGTTGATGAAAATAACTAAAGCTCTGTGTTGTTTTGTGGGGGGGGGGGAGAGAAGCTTTTTCCTCCCTCCACCCCTCCTCCTAATAAATGAAATGAAAAAGCACCATTATTGAGCCACCTGCTTCTAATTCCTAATTGTGGCAACTTAATTCTGAAATTGTTTGTTAGCTGCATAATATTGCAGCCATTAAAAACATGGAGAAAGCCATTAAGTTCTTTAAAACACTGTGCTGGGTAAGAGGTTGCAGCTTAACATCAATGTTGTGTTTTGATAAAATAACTTTTCTACTGGAGAAATGTGTTAAAAATTACATTTGCATCTACAGGAGAATAGGAGGGGGGAGCATTCTCACACTGCAGGACCAGAGTGATAAAGGAAAGTTTTTTTTAAAAAAAGCAAAACAGAATGGGTATGGTATTATTTCAACACCCTAAAAAAAAAAATAGTATTCCCAGCTGTTCTCAGGAATGCTTAGTTATATTTTGGCACTGCATATGTGACATTTTGTATAAACATGTGTCAGTGGACAAATATGTATTTCTCAATGACCATTACTACAGTATCTATTTAGTAACACAGAATGAGATCAATAAATAATCTATACCAGTGTGAAACATCTATATTTTATTGCTGCTATGTGTATTAAAACTATCACTCAACATGCCCTAGCAAAGGATGCTTTGAAATATATGCAATCTGTGCATTATTGTTTTCATTTGATAAGCTCTTTCTCTTCTTTCCCTGTCGTATGGAAAATTTTAAGCAGGCCACGTGAAATACAGAAATAGATGGTGTTTATTCCCTTTGCCTATTTGCTTGTAAGACATAATTGCTACCTGCAATATCTAGAGAGCTATGTGCTTTGATTTCCTATCTGCTTATCTACAGACAAGGATCTATAGACAGGAGGGGAGTAAGCAAAATCTCATCAATTGGATTAAGCATATTATTATTATTATTATTATTATTATTATTATTATTATTATTAAATTTCTCTCTCATCCTTCCTCTCAAATGAGCTCAGTGCGGCAAACACAAGAACAGTAAAACAATTATAACATCTAAAACAATTCCAGTACAGATGCAGATTTACAATCCCATTTTGCCTTCCGGGATCCTGTTAGTGGTCCATATATATCCAGTGAGATCTCTGGGGTGGAGACCCCTGGAAGGGCTCTCTTGGCAGTGGCTTAAAGTCTATGGAATGACCTCCCCATCTGAACCATCATCTCACCACAACATTGTTGCCATGCTGTCATTAGCTGAAGACACACCTCAAGCTTTCAGGGAAGGGTGGGGTATATTAGATTGGATTATCATGGCTGCTACAATGTATTTGGAATTTTGCATGGAATTCATGCTTGCCTGTTTTAGTATTATTGTCTTAACTTTCGTATTCACCCTGGGACATTTGAGTAAAGAGCCAGATATAAATTGTGTGTGTGTGTTGTTCACCCGTTTGAGATGCATTTGGACACCTCTTAAGATATAATAACCAAATTTTGCAGAATGGTTCCTGCAGTCAAGAAGCAGGTTTTTGTCTAGGTCTGGAAACATCTGGACACACCATTTTGAATCAAGATGGTGGGCTGAATCTTTTAAGACTGCTCTGGTTTTAACCATATTTTTTTTAATTTCTTTTTATTGAGATTCACGTAAATAACCAAAAGAAAAAACAAATCAACAATTTCAAAAGAAATATCCAAACATAACACAAAAATAACATCAGTTTCCGTTACAGTTGGTTTTAACCATTGATTTCATCTGTTTGTTTCTTCCTGAGCAGTGCCAGGTAAAAGGCTGCAAATGTAATGTAATATAAATAAATCTTTTGGATCAATTAAAACAGTACCAAGTCGACCACACAGCAAGGGGTGCATGTGATTTTAAATACATATATTTACAAAAATGCAGGCCATGTGCACTGCCTTGGAAGACATGTTCTTACTTCATTTTCTCATGGGAAGGAAAACCCATGTCACGTGCAATGAGTGTAATGCAACTACTATGCCCACGAAGAGACTTTTGATCCAGTGGAGGCATCTGCTACTATAGTAGGAGGAGACATGTTTATTGTAGATTCCCCTCCTCTCGCCTCCCGCCTGCAAGCACACATGGCAAATCAGTTTCAGAGAATTGAAGGACTTTCCCAAAAAAGGTAGGAGGTTGTGGGAGGACTGCAGTATTTTACCTCTTCTTCATTTAGTAGATTGATCGCAAGCCCTTCCAGATGTGAAGGCACCACCCAAAGAAATAAGGCCTTTTCCTTCTAAAGTATTGTTTAATTAATAAGTAAATAGAATGTATCCTATTTACAGTTCAAACCTCTCTTCATAACTAAGACCCACCAAATGGGACTTACTCCCATGTGCAGGATTGAACCCAGTGGATCTTTCTTCTCTTTGCACGAGGGAGCCACACATCAATTAATTAATCAATTAGAAACCATACAATGAATCACCTAAGATTTGCTGAATCAGTTCTAATACGTAAGATGTATGTTCCACAAGGGAAGTGACAGCAAGTTAACATATCTTCAGCCAAAACATACTTTCTCTTTAGGGTTGTGTGCTTTTATTCAATGGAAAAATGTAAACAACTCAGTGATTAGTGATTATCTTAGATGCTGTCCTGTCCTGTAGACACATGTTTCTATATATGTGGGACCTGTATCCAAACATGTATTTCTTCAAACTTCCTTTTTTTATTCCTGAATACAAAATACAGGTCAAAAATACAGTGACACAATTAAAAATGCCTTGCAACATATATCGTTTCCCAACACAGCTTTCCCATTTTCTTCGAAAGAGATAATGATAATAATAATAATAATAATAATAATAATAATAATAATAATAATAAAGAAAAGAACAAACCTGACTCTAAAAGTTCAGCGATCTGTTCAGTTCGATAAGGAAAGAGAAATTACTTCCCATGCTACAAGTCTTCAGTTGGTATAAAGTCTAAATTAGGGATGGGTCGATCTGTTCCATTTTGGTTTCTCTCAGTTTCTTAAAAAATAAAATCCAGTCTTCAGTTCTCCACATTTCCACATCAGTTTGTGATTTTTAAGTTATAATGAAAATTCACCTACATCTCATTGCAAATTTATTGTAATACAGTGGTACCTCGGATTACAGATGCTTCAGGTTACAGATGCTTCAGGTTACAGACTCTGCTAACCCAGAAATAGTACCTCAGGTTAAGAACTTTGCTTCAGGATGAGAACACTACGGTGGCGCAGCGGCAGCAGGAGGCCCCATTAGCTAAAGTGGTGCTTCAGGTTAAGAACAGTTTCAGGTTAAGAACGGACCTCCAGAACAAATTAAGTACTTAACCTGAGGTACCACTGTACATACATTTTTATATACAATCTTGCATACAGGATCAAGAATACAGGTGACAGCCTGATTATTATTATTATTATTATTATTATTATTATTATTATTATTATTATTATTATTATTATTATTATATTTTCTATACTGCTCACAAACGTTTTACAATATAAAAACACAAAAATACATAACATAGAAACAAACAAAGAAACACACACATTTCCACCCAGTTTAAAAGGCCACAGACTGTTTAATTAACCAAAGGCCTGGAAAAAGAGGAATGTTTAAAGTCAGTATAAAGCAGCTTAATATGGTCACTGGTGGCCTGCTTTGTCCAAATCACCTTCCATGTGATGGCAGAGCAGTGCGCTCTCTGGAAACACAGCTACTCTGTATCAAGTGTCATCTCACTGAATGCTCCAGGAAAGTTTTCAGCCCTGCAGGAATGATGTTTCAGCCTATGGTCCACACCCCTGACAACTTCTTCAGTTCCCCATAAAAAATGGGGGTGATGCCTATTCACTCAGTTGCGGAAAGCCACAAGGGAGGCGTTTGTACGATGGGTAGCAGCAAGGTTTGCACGGGGAAACCATTACCAGCAAACCCTGTGCAAGAGTCACATTGCAACTGAGATAAAATGGAAAGGTGCTTCCAGAAAATCTTCTAGGCTTCATGAGGTCCCAGCAGCTATGTACCACCAACTCTATAAATTTGTATTTCCAGCCTTGCAGCTCCGGGATCACTGTCAGGTCCTCAGCAGTCACTAGCTCTGCTTAACATGCCTGAACTGAAGGGATTGTTTGGTTCTGGGCCTCATTGACTCCAGTCGTCCCGTTGTCTTCAACAATGGGAAGCAGGAAGAGGCTATTGGCTGTCAAGTCTGCAAAATTCCATTGCAGAGCAACCTGGCTGTGGATCATCAAAACCTTTGCTTCCCAGGTAGACACACCTGTACCCAGAAATCTGCTGCCTTTTCTTACCCTGTACGCCCTCCGAGCCTTTGCGAAACCTACAGCCTGCATTGAATACTTTTTTTTGTTTTACTGCAACCTGCTCATCTTGATTTATATCCCTGGATCCACTTTCAATGCCTTGTCCTTGCAGTTGATCTGTCTCATTTTGTTTTTAACCTAGTCCTGAGTGTGCCAGTTCCTCCAGTCTGATAGTTTACAGACCCTGGAATCAGATCCTTCATCCACTTAAGCTACAGTCATGCTGGAACGATCTCTGCTCTCCTCAAAGCAAATTCAGTTCTCATTATTCATACATAACAGAGGAAGCTGCCTTAGACTTCCTGTATACTTCCCGACCAATCTGGGCCTTAGCACAGTGCCAAAATATCTGCTTTCAATCAAAGTATCTAGATTCAATCTCCAGCATCTCCATATAGGACTGGGAGTGTCTCCTGTCTGAAATGCTGGAAAGTTGTTGACCTAGATAGACCAGTGGTCTAACTCTGTATAAAGGCAGCTTCCTATCTTCAACTAGCCCAGTATTGGTGGGGAATTTCTCTGGCAGAGGTCTTTCCCACTATCTGACCACTTAATTGGAGTTGCACATTAATGAACCTGGGACCTTCTGCACACTCTACGTCTGCATTATAATTCATTCCTACCGATGCCCATTAGTGAGTCGTCAACATTGTCTCGTCTCAGCACTTTTGACCCACATCCTGACGTTCAAACCAATTAAACTGCTCATTGCCACCTGGTGGAACCCAACAACCATGTTACAAAAACCCTTCTTTTTTCAACGATTAATTTCTATATATAGATAAGCAATTAAAACACGGTGGTCAGGTGTGTGTGAAGAAGAACCAGCACAAATTTAGAAAGATGTGGGGAAATCTGGGATCAACAGGAAAGTTTTGTTCTGAAAAAGCAGCAGCTTTTTAAGAGAGAGAGGCCTATCTGCCATACATTTATTGGGTTTATAGTTTTGTAGAGTTGGAAGGGACCACAAGGGTCATTTAGCCCAACCCTATGCAATGCTGGACTCCTTCTATGCTAGGTAGCAATAAGCATCACAAAAAAGTTTTTTTAAAAAAGGAAATTGTGGCGATCACACAGGGTCCCCGGACATTTAACGGTCTATTGATCCCTGTGCCACCACTGTGCTCATTTCCCCGCTGCCACCAACCCGTTACTCTCAGGTAAAACACTGAGTCCAGACAGTTGGTAAAAGTGAACCAAATAAACAAGTTTATTTTAGAAACATTAACTAGCCCAACCCACAGACTTATCCTCTCTGCCTCTTCTAACTCCAGACTGTCTTCTCAACCACCCTAACTCTAACTCCTCCCCTTGGGTTCCTGTAGGTTAGTCATTTTACAAGTAGTTAACCCTTTCCTTATGAACCCAGTATGATGTCACACACCTAGCAGGGCAAACGCCACAGAAATGCATTGCCCAAAAAAGAGGACAACAATCGTATACGCTTGTATGACCAGCTGACCTGTGCGCCTGCTCTCCGGGTGCTGAAAACCCCAAGACCCCTGCTGTCCTTTCTGGTGGTTCTAGTGTCCCCGATAGCCCTTCAGATAGAGGACTGCCCTCTGTGCAGTAGGACATGTGGCCACACCAGATAGCAACCATCAGCACATTCTGGATGAATTCCATTAATTAAATTGTACACCTTGTGCCAAGTTCTTGCTTTTGCCCTTAGGCCTGCACTCGCACAGTCAGAGGTGGTGCTGCAAGAGCATGGCTATCCTCTGTGACCCTCTCGTCCCCTATGCAGAGAGCCCCCAGCATGAACCAGGTCTGCAGTGTGAGCACCCAGTCATATCAAGGTCCCCTTTTTGCAGATGGAGGATTTGTGCCTTTGCACAATCAGGCACTCACACGGTGAGTCCGGTTAACACTTCAGGAGACCTGCATGGTAAAGGACCACCTGGTATTTGGCTGGAAGACCCGCAAATTGTACTGTGACTTGCTTCAGACATGCACAGAAAGGACCAAGCTGCATATGATTACTTTTCCCTGAGCCAAAAAGTACCAGCTACTCGACCTTGGAAAAGGGTGTAAATGATGAGTATTGGGGTTTAAATTGAGGTCCATAAGTTAAAATTGGTCATTTAAGATGAATTAAGTATAACATTAATAAGGTAAAAGTTGGGGATAAGAACTTGCTGAGCTAATCATGGGAATTGGGATACAAGAAGGGGAGGTGTGGGGAAGTCAGTGAAAGATGTTAATAAAATAAGGATTTGAAACTATACTTGTTATTTGTGTTTGTTGTGTTATGTATGTCTATGTTTTTGTGTCTGTCTTAAAAATTTGTGAAAATTCAATAAAAATGTTAAAAAACCAAAACAAAAAGTACCAGCTACTTCAGGTGTTCTTCAAGCGGGAGGTGCTCCAACCCCCTAACCATTTAAGTTGCCTCTCCCCCCCCCCCGCATCTTCTCGAGGGACATGATACCTTCCTTCCTTTCTTTCTTTCTTTCTTTCTTTCTTTCTTTCTTTCTTTCTTTCTTTCTTTTGAGATACAATGATCAGAACTACACACAGTATTCTGAATGGAGCTGAGTCATATGTGTTGCTGTTAGAATACTTGCTGTTTTATTGAGCAGGAATTGCAGCAAGAATGCCTCTTTGCCTTCTCTTAGGTTGGTTTCATTGGTGTCAAGGGAGTCCTCCTCACAAACCCAGTTTCTGTGGGCATTTTGGAAATAAAATCCAGTCAAAAGATTTTTTTTCACAGAAACCTAGCAGAATTATTGGGATGTGTGAATTATTGGGATTTGTGAATTATTGGGATTTGTGAATTATTGGGATTTGTGAATTATTGGGATTTGTGAATTATTGGGATTTGTGAATTATTGGGATTTGTGAATTATTGGGGTGTGTTTAGGGTGTGTATGAATTGGCATGTGAATTATTGGGATGTGTTTAGGGGGTGGTATTAAATGTGATTCTTAATGTTGCTGTATTTGCCCAGGTCTGAATTGCAATGTATTGGAAAGGGGGCCGATTCTCAAATCATTGTCCATTGATCAGCCCATTGATTTGCCTGTGGCTTTCTGTGGGAGAGTACACGGGTGACTAATTTAATCTGTATGTGTGTGTGGTCAGACGGGGGCAGTGCGCACACAAACATACTTAAATTATTCTCACTGCAGTCCTCAGAGTGCTGCCCCGAAGAAAGCCTTGTGGAGAAACGGGGGTAGTGATTAACAAACAGAAAATAGAAGCCAAATGCCATTACACTAAACTCACAGCTGAACGTAACGCAAAAAAATCTCTACATATAAAGTATAGGGTTCAGCCTGATATCATGCTTGCCTCCTCAGGAGTAAGTCTCACCATGTTCAGTTGGGCTGGCTTCTGAGTAAATGAGCATGCGGCTGCAGTCTTGTTAAGGTTCTGCAGTTCTTCATTTTCTGTTCATTTTGTATGTGTTTGATTTTTTTCGTTAATTGAAGCATGATCAAGCACTAAACCACAAGCAAAGAATACCGCTGGGGCATATTTAATGCACATGTAGACTACAAATGGATAGTAACACACGCCCAAAATCTATACATCCCTCACTCCACACCACAAATTAACAACCAGCAAACACTCTTCGCTGTCTTCCCCCCCCCAAAAAAAATCCTCTTCAGTGTCATCTTTTAAGGGAAACTTTTCCTTGCATCATCCCTCCCTAAGAACTTCCTCAGAAATCTGTAGGTATGTGGAGTTTCATCCATATAACTGTGATTATAATTATTTTTTATTAAAAAATGAAAGGGAAAAGCAGGGGAAATATTTTGAAAGTCAATTAAAATTTTGTGTACGTTTTCATTTTTTAATGATAAATTAAGTTACTAATTTTGTCCGTGCTCTTTGTAGACACTGCAGGTTTAATTGCTAATTGTTAACTGCGAATGAATACATTTGCATATTAATTAGCTCCCAATTTACATTTTTAATTTGCTTCCTTCAAAAGGTGCAAGATAAAAGGTCGTGTTATTTTAAATAATTTATGCTTTATTGCATAAAATACACTAATATGAAATGTGCCTACTAATTTTAACCCCTTTTCTAAGGAGGAAAAAGAAAAGAAAGAAGAAGACTAAAAGCAGAGGGTGGGGGGGAGGAATAGGAAATCTGGAGGTGTTTGGGTAAACGGCATTCTGCCATGTTGTCTTTGCATCACAGAACTTGCTTTATTCCCTTAAACTGATCTGGTTGAAAAACTAATGCGTTCTTCCCTTCTTCATCAGTTTGAAAAAATGATTGTGTATTTGAAGAACAAAACAGCTGCCGAAGGGGAATTGATTGTTGTCGTTTCCAGCAGAGGATTAACAGGGACGGCGGGGTGGGGGTGGAGGAGGGTGGGAGAAGCTTCTCTCTTCTTCCTTAGTACTCAGCTTTTACCCCCCCCCCCACACACACACACATCCCAGTAAATGAGAGGCATGCACCATGTCAGAGTAATATTCCAGGTCCTCATTTTGCCACTCAAATACCCTGGCTTTGAATGAAATAATCAGCTGGAGTAACCATAATACAGGGCAAACAATGCTTTGCCTTCCAACATGACAATGTGATGTAGGTTTTGTGAAGGAATGCCCAGTTGTCTTATTCCGAATGACCTTAAGTGTCCTTTTCTTGAAGGGGGCATCCAATGAATCTGATAGGTTCTGTTTCTCTGCACATAAACAGAGGCAGCAATGTGATTATTTATCCCAAGGTACAGAGGACCATTTTCTTCGGGCTGCATTTTTAAGCAACCAACCTAATTTGCACCTCCTTGGACCAACACGTAGATTGGAACATAATGAACCTTGGAATGTTGCACCTCTCTGCATTTTGTGATACTGCTTTTCATATTTTAAAAAAGTACCAGAATGAGCACAAATGTGTATTTTTAGGATATGTTGCCTTTGGAAATGTGTGTGTTTGCAATTAAATAAGTATTTCAGTAGCGGTTTGTGAGAAAATGCATATTTGAATGCATAATTTGCATAAATATATATATTTAAATAAGTTTTTTGTTCATTTTATTTACTTATTTATTTATTTCATTTTTAAAGAATTCAGAGATGAATGCAGAAATGGGACGGAACAAGACTAGTGACTAGAGAAATTTGATTTATTCCACATTTAAAGGTGAAACTATCGAATTTTCACATTTGAAGACAGTATGTGAACAGCTAACATTTGAAATTCATGCTTCTCCAGATTTTTCAATGCAGTTCTCTAGCTAAGCAATGTGTACAAAAATGCATAAACGAAGATAAAGTGAGGATCCAAGTGTATATATTAGTGAAAAATATAAAAATGCATTATAGTAGGGGGAACTTGCTTTGCAAACTGGTGTATCTTAGTCAAAACTGTATACTGTTTATTAGTAGAACCTTGCACTAAAATGCTGACACATTATCTTGAGGTTCTTTTTTTTAAAAAAAAGCAAATTGGTGCAGAAATGCAGAGAACTGGATTTAAGATTGGGAAAATGAGAAATGGGAATTGACAAATTTGCCCATCCCTACTTGGGAATGAGCACATGCAATATTGACATGGTCCAGAAAAAGGCTGGTCTGATAAAATCTGTGATAAAGCACATGGAAAGCTCAGTTGAGATGGCACCATTTCAATAAGGATGCAAGATGCCTTGTTCTCTAGAAGACTTGGTGAACACATCCAGACTTTTGCTTTTTCCAGGCAAGATTCAACCACAGACCGGCAAATTTGGGTTGCACAAATTTGGCTGATTGGGGAAGGCCTTGCGCAGCAAACCCACTTCCCCAAGAGCTCTGACTTCTTGCAATAAGGAAAGTGGTGGGAAAACACATTAGAAAGTGTGGGATAACACCGGCTTCGAAGCAACATCATCTAACCTCCCCACAAACAAGTCAGAATGAATGCTCATTAAGTAGCATCATCTAATCTCGCTGGAAATGAATCAGGAGGAATGATCAATCAATAGAACATCTGGAAGTTCCCGATGTTATTTCTAAAAGCAAAATTAACAGAAAAGTTGAGTATTACTTTGTTTTTTCTAGAGGTGGGAGGAGGTGAGGAGAAGAATTTTGCAATGAAGATTTTCAAAAAAAAAGTCAGTCAGGAAACGGCACACTTTTTCTATGCCTTCACTGTATGCTTCAGAGAGGAAGAATAGGACATTTTTACATTGGTCAATTTTTCAGAATGTCTTTACAACATCCCACAAGGAGCTCAAGGCAGTGTACATGGTTCTCCCCGACCATTTTGTCCTTGCAACAAATTGCGTGATGTAGATTAGACCGAGAGAAAATGGCTTGCCCAAGGTCACCCAGTGACTTCTATGGCTGAATAGGGATTTGAACCATGGTCTACCAGGTCTAGGGACGCGGGTGGCGCTGTGGGTAAAACCTCAGCGCCTAGGACTTGCCGATCGTATGGTCGGCGGTTAGAATCCCCGCGGCAGGGTGAGCTCCCGTCTTTCGGTCCCAGCTCCTGCCCACCTAGCAGTTCGAAAGCACCCCTAAGTGCAAGTAGATAAATAGGTGCCGCTTTATAGTGGGAAGGTAAACGGCGTTTCCGTGTGCTGCGCTGGTGCTGGCTTGCCAGAGCAGCTTCGTCACGTTGGCCACGTGACCCGGAAGTGTCTCCGGACAGTGCTGGCCCCCCGGCCTCTTAAGTGAGATGGGCACACAACCCTAGAGTTGGACACGACTGGCCCGTACGGGCAGGGGTACCTTTACCTTTACCTACCAGGTCTAACCACTGAAATGGTTTTAATATTAGAGACATTTCCCCAAACAAATCCTGTACATGGCTACAAATATTTATATATTTTATACTGTAACGTTTTATCTTATAACATTAGAAGCTCTACATGAGGGGACTTTGGTAGATAAATACTGTAAAACTTGCAGAGCAATATTTTTCACATTTACTCAGTCCCACTGCATTTAATGATGCTTACTCCCAGGAGGAGACTCTTGAGAGTCCCATGGACTGCAAGAAGATCAAACCTCTCCATTCTTAAGGAAATCAGCCCTGAGTGCTCACTGGAAGGACAGATCCTGAAGCTGAGACTCCAATACTTTGGCCACCTCATGAGAAGAGAAGACTCCCTAGAAAAGACCCTGATGTTGGGAAAGATGGAGGGCACAAGAAGAAGGGGACGACAGAGGATGAGATGGTTGGACAGTGTTCTTGAAGCTACCAGTATGAGTTTGACTAAACTGCAGGAGGCAGTGGAAGACAGAAGTGCCTGGCGTGCTCTGGTCCATGGGGTCACAAAGAGTCGGACATGACTAAACGACTAAACGACAACAACAACACTCCCAGGTAAAGGGTGCAGAGATCTGCAACCTCAACTTGTTTTTCAAGAAAGCAAAAATGCAATGGCAAATTGTTTAGTCACCTGCCTGATGCACATCAGCTAGGCTCGTGATACTGATGGCCCCACTTGACTTAACACATTTCATGCAAACATATAAACAAAATCTCCAATTCCTTTCCATCAACACACACACACAGAGAGAGAGAGAAAGAGATTGGGAGAGAGAGAGAGAGAGAGAGAGAGAGAGAGAGAGAGAGAGAGAATAGGGAGACTGATTTATAATGGCGAAACAATTGAGAGGATTCTTAACCCTCTAACACATTTCTCTGCTCCAATTTCCCACATAGCTGCTTTGCCACCACCCTTAGTGCGGTTCTGAATAGATGTCTGCCCTTGCAGCTCTCATGTTTGAAAACCCTTGGGAGGAACACAGGAGCAGGGAGGACTGGAAATAGAGGGCTGCTGGGAAAGCGTTAAGCACCCTGCCCTTATGCTCACCCCATTGCTTCTTCTCTCAAAGTCATCTACTTCCAAAGCAGCCTTCTCTGAAATGGATGGGGCCCCCAATATTATGTGGCTGCACATTTATATGTAATAGCAGTGAGATCCTCCCCTCCGAAGAAGACCTGATAGGAGCTAACAGAAGTTGATTAAAAGTGATAATGAAGATACTTGAAAGTATTTACACTCATTAAGCAGTCTGTTTAATATTGAAAATAAATTAAAAACACAATAATTGAATTTCAGGAAAAACACAGCAAAGTAGAAGCACAGGGTTGGATGTTGATTTAGTGATGCTTAGACTAATCCCGATGCAATCTAGGGGGCATATGTGAGTCATCAGGACTTACTTAAGTCATTTCACACATTCAGCTATAGCTCAGTTGGTACAGCATGAGACTCTTCACCTCAGGGTCATGGGTTTGAGCCCCACGTTGGGCAAAAGATTCCTGCATTGCAGGGCGTTGGACTAGATGACCCTTGAGGTCCCTTCCAACAATTCTATGATCTAAGCATCACTAAGTTTGTATTTAACCCATTGCCACTTGAGGCAAAACCACAGGCAGAGTGCCGTCATCAGTGCCAATTGATAGTGAAATCTTGCGCACTCCACAAGTTCTCATGAGGTCTCACTGGAAATTAGACTGATGCCAGCAGTACTTCTCAGCAACTGATGGAGGTGGCAGGACGTTCATGGGAGCGCCTTCCAAGGAGGAGGTAGCTTCCCTCTGCCAAATGACTGTGCCAGCCCTGCAACTCATATTTCTGCTCAGCGAAACATATTGATATGCAGTACCAGTCAGTGAACGGGGGGGGGGGGGGAGATGTCCTGCTGACTCTGTGGTCGCTGCAGTCTTCTGGAGTGTTCACCAGGGCTGTGCAACAACCGATCAAGTCAAAGCCCAAAGCAAATCAGAACGATTCAGGCAGAGCCAGGCTTTGACCAAGTCAGAGGGAGGCAGTACTGGATCTGCCTGGGCAATTCGGACATCGTGCAATGATCTAGGACTCTTCCTAATATTCCCTCCTCTGCCTACTACCAGCATTCCAACATTTGTCTCTGGACACAAGACATTGTACAAAGCAGAACCTGCTGAGGTATTGGCCAAAGAGAAATGTTACTTCACGCTAACAAGGCTATGGCCCAAAGTCTAATAACAGAGATAAGAACCAGTGGCCAATGCAAACAAACACCTCAGAGTGAGAGTACGCAAAGTCTTCTTCTCGTAGCTGAGTAAGATTGTCTTCCATAAACACGGTTTTAACAATGAGTCCGTAAGTGACTGTGGAGGCCAATTCTGGATCTGCACATCCTTCCACAGTGGGGAGATTGGTTTCTGGGCAGGAGTTGATCACTGTGTGGATTTGCCAAGAGTGCCTTCCTCTTAGCACATTTCTCTGTTGTGTCCTGAGTTTGAGTGTCTTCAAAGCCCATGACACCTTTGGTAAAGGTTGTTCTCCAACTGGAACACACGCAGGCAAGTGTTTCCCATTTTAAAATTTGCCTTGAGACAGTCTTTAAACCTCTTTTGTTGACCACCAGCATTACGCTTTCCATTTTTAAGTTCGGAATAGAATAGTTTCTTTGGAAGACGATAATCAGGCATCTGCACAACATGACCAGTCCAGCGAAGTTGATGTTGAAGAATCATTGCTTCAACACTGGTGATCTTTGCTTCTTCCAGTACACTGGTATTAGTTCGCCTGTCTTCCCAAGTGATGTGTAAAAATTTTTGGAAACACCGTTGAGGAGTTGGAGATGGCGTACCAAAATGGCAGCCCCTTGTCAAGGTCTGGACTGCTACTGTTGTTAAGGGTCACAGCCCTTCTTTTACAAACATTTAAGGTCCACTGGAACTGTCTCTGCCTTCACTTTGTACAATTGATTTCCATCTGTTTTTAATAGTCTTGTGTGTAAACAGTTTGAGCTGGTTGTTTAGAAGGAAGTTAATAAATTAATGATCATCATCACCATTGACTGATCTCACTGCTTACAACCCCTTCTCCCCATCCAATGTGTTTTTTACCTACAGGTTAAGTATACACTTCATACACTGATGACGTAGGACTCCAGTCCCTGAAAGCTTGTGCCATTATTAATTTTGAATTAACTTCTAGTTCGGTTTCCCTTGTGTAGCTGCAGTGCCCATTTCCCATCTTCCACTAGTGGCAAGACTTATGTCAGATCCTCTACCTCCTTCTTGTTATGTGAGGTGAAACTTTACACCACATAGGATGTCATTTGTAAAGACAGGGAAATGGTTATCATAATAACATCAGGGAAGCGGGGAAGGGATATGTTGAACTAGACCAGGAACTTGTGGCCCTCCATATATTGCTATACTCCAACTTCTATCAACCCCAGCCAGCACAGCCAATAGGACATTGGGAGTAGTAGTTTTACCCAGTGCTATTTTTTCTAGAAAAAGAGGTGCTGGAATTCACCACGAACACCTTCCTCATTCTCTTAGAATGGCAATGGTGCCCACCTGAGAGCTGCCGGAACTGAGTTCTGGAAAGTTCTGACTGAAAAAAAGCCCTGGTCCGACCACATCTGGCTCACAGGTTCCCATTCCTGAACTAGATGTTATTCAGAGGGCTTTCAACCTAAGGCTGCCATTTTAGGTAGCGCCTCAATTTTCCTTGTAACCTGATGTTCCACCTTATCAGTCAGTTATGATGACCTTTTCCATGAATTTATACCATGTTAGCTCCAGAGGAGTACCTAGGGGTTGGCAAACCAGCCCCTGCTGGGGGCCCAGGGGGGACACAAAAACACCCCAGAAATGACATATAAGGGTATGGCGATGAATGGCTTCTGTTGTGGCAAGATCAAATGCGGGAGAAGCATGCATAAAATGTCATTTCTAACGTGGCTATTGTGGTAAAGTGATTTTTTCGGGGGTGGGCACCAATGCAGTTCTTTGTCAAGGGGGCAATGGGTCCACGGTTTGCCTCTGATTGGTTCTCAACAGCATAGGGCCCAACCACCACTTAAGGCCCAACAGAGTAATAGTATTCATAAGCTGGGAGGGCAGTGTGTCTGGTAGAAGCCACATAACTTATATAACTTTTAGCAGACAGGTGGCTATATTGAGACCCTTCCTGAGGCATCTCCAGCAATGAGAATTATTTTTTTAGTGAAGAACGAAGCCCCTCCTGCTGTGGCTGCTGGATCTTACAATTTACCTCAGCTGCAACCATTTTTGAAATGGTTGGAAGCAAGAAAAAGGACTAGAGGATTTATTTATTTTTAACCCTGGGTAAACTGATCTATATCCTTTTTATTTCCTGCCTATATTAAATGCACACACATACTGCCCACTGTATGAAGCAAAATGGCTCTGATTTAATTTCTCCCAGTGTATAACCAACAACATTTTTGCAAAAAGAGGTTCTGCTATTAGTTGCTTTTACAACTATGACTGTTGTTGTTTTCAAAAAAATGCTTCTTAGTTCCCGCCACCACCACAAAACAGTGCAAGAAATAAAAGCAATTAAATATTATTCCCCATCGTTATGCCAGGTGTAGATGAGAATTATATCTCTCTTGTTTATTAGGTTATTCCCTAAATTTATAGATTTTTTTCCCGTTGCTCCTTCAGCTGTGTCTCTCCCCCTCCAATTTGAATTTGTCCATTTAGGGTCATCCAGATTAACATAGCACTTTAATTACGTTTCATGCATACAAATTTACAGCAAACTAAATGGCACAGGATTGGGGGGGCAGGGAGGGGACAACTAGGACATTTGAAGACTAATTAGTTTACCACAGTCACAATTTGATAAAGAGGGAGAGATTTTTAATGTCAAACTGAGGATTGCGAGAAAATGAATTGTCGCTGTTGAGGAGTTGAATTTCACTCTCGCGCACACAAACCGGTTACTTGGATACAGCAGATATTGACTTTTTCATAATGTTGTAAATGTTGTACATCTATAGAGGCTGTCAAGAACTTGGTTCCTTTCTGATTTATGGAAGTCTTTCCGTGAAACATCCATTCATGTTAGCTTAAGTCTATAAAAGCACATCATTTCTATTGATGTTAAGGCGTTGTAGATACCACTGTCTGTCCCCCCCCCTTTATTTCTCTTTTTAAAAAGGGGAAAATCATAACCTGTTTTTCTGGCTTCATTTTTGCATTTGATGCAGGAAGGTGGCATTTCTGAAGATGGGAAAAAATTCCAGAAGCGTTTGGTAATCAAAATTATACCATGGCCAATATTTCATATTTTTATCAGAACGCTCATATTCCAGGAGCTTGACCCATAATTAGAGATAGTGTTGAAGTTCATAAATAAGAGTCTCATAACTGTAATATGAGATCACTCCCCTATGCACCAGGGCCAAGCCCCAATGAAATCTGAGCCCAGGGCTGCATCTGCACTATACATTTAAAGCAGTTCTCACCATTTCTAACTGTCATGGCTTCCCACAAAGAATCCTGGGAACTGTAGTCTGTTAAGGGTTCTGCTGAGTGTGGTTAGGACACCCCTGTTTTGCTCACAGAACTTCAATTCCCAGAGTTCCATGGGAAGAGGTATTGATCAGTTAACAACTATGAAAATTGTAGCTCTCTGAGGGAAATAGCTGGTCACCTATTTAAAGATGGGTTTGGGGATAAAATTTATATTAAATACAAATTTTCATACCATTATTTTAATAGAAGAAATGCAAATTGATGCCAAAAATGGGATTGGATAGAATGGATTTATGAATGAACATGCACACAAAACTTGAATGGGCTGGAAACAAACCCATCCATCCCTGGTAAATATTATTTATTATTATTTATTAAATCCTATCTTCCAACATAAAAGTCATAATCGGACAAAAAAAAATCTGAAATCCCCCATTTATGAGAAAAACAATGAAAGTACAATGAAACTGAAGTAAAATCTGAAGCACAAAGAGGAAAACCACGATTGCCCTGTCCATTGCATGCTACAATGTACAGGTGGACGGATTTTTCCTTAGGAATTTACAGTCTGTAATTCAACACGGCTGAGACGACAGAGAAAGGGAAAGGGAAATGAAGGCAAGGTAAACAGTAAAAGAATATGCGAGCATTTCAGCAATAAAAGCCAGAACATCAATAAGAGGTGAAGCAAAAATGAAAACAGCATGGCAGCAAATAAATTGTCAAACTAAAAGCTTGCAACAATGGAATTGGTCCCCTGCACACCTGGCACCTGAAAGGAGGCTCTAACCGAGTGTGGCTGGGGACAGTATTCCACAATCATGGCAGTACCACTGAAAAAGGCCTACATTGGATCCCCATCCACCTAACCTCAGAAGGTATGAGACCCCAAAGAAGATCTCCAATAACGAGGCTAGCATGCCTTCAGAGAAGATCACTGTAACCTCTGATCAACTGATTGTCAGTGCTTGCAATGCCCTTGCCTGAGAGTGCACCTTCAAAGTCTACCTTCTGAGGGAGTCCATTCCACTGTCAAACAGCTCTTACCGTCAGAAAGTTCTTCCTGATGTTTAGTCGGAATCTCCTTTCTTATAAACTGAAGCCATTGGTTTGGGTCCTGCCCTCAGGTGCATGAGGAAACAGCTTTGCTCCATCTTCCATGGTTCAGCCCTTTAGATATTTGAAGAGGGCTATCATATCTCCTCTCCTCTTTTCCATGCTAAGCATACCCAGTTCCCTCAACTGTTCCTCATAAGACTTGGTTTCCAGACCAAGCTGCATCACACCATTGACACATGTTAAGCTTGTGGTCTACTAAGCCCCCCAGATCCATTTCATAACCTCCAGCGTGTCCAGGAGAAAAACTGGGACACATGTCTTCTGGGCTGCACTCCTGGGCGAGTGACCCACAAAGAAGCACTTTGGGGGCACCAAGATCGTGGTGCCCAAAAAGGTCGCCATGCTCTTGCACTTAAAAATGGGATGTCCCGGTTTTCACGGGACAGTTGAGGGGTTTCACATGCAAGCTAAGTGTCCTTCATCTTATATTTGTGCAGCTGGTTCTTCCTGCCTACGTGCAAAACCTGACATTTGTCTCTGTTGAAATTCATGCACTGGCAATGGCGGTGGAGTCTCTGTCTTAATAGTTCCACAGCAGCTAATGGGTTTGGTTGTGATCAAAGCTGCTTTTGCATTGCTAAGTGTCTGTAAATATATGGAGGCACCCAAGTAAATATTTCAATGTGGGTTGGACAGGATTCTCAACTGCATTTTTTTACCTCACTATGCATTCAGCTGCTGTTTTTATCCTAAGAATATTTAACTTGGGATCATCTCATCTTGCAGAACTTTCTATAATGGTGGATCTTTGGGACAGGGGAAATCTCAGATCTCTCTGTGCTGCAGAATGATTTTTAGCAGTTTAGGGTTTTTGTTTAAAAAAATGTTTTATAAGGTGTGTGTCTTTGTTTCTCAAATTGATCCTTTTATATGGTTTTGTATGTATTATGGTATTTTATGCATTGTAACCTGCAGTTATTTTTATTGATCATAGTTTAGTAAATATTTATTGCAATTGTTAAGAGTGAATTTCTGTTTAATTATTATTTGCTAATGTTTTGAGAGTTAATTTTATTGTGCACTATTATATTCTAATAGATTATTGAATATTACTTTATTTTAAATAAGTCGTTCCATTTTACAGTTATGCTGTTTATCGTGACTTTTTGTACTGGCTCAGTTTATTATAAGGTGTGTGTTCTTTGTTGTATATTTTGTTGATGTAAAGCGCCTCATGTATAGTAATATAAAAGGCAATATAAAAATTAAAAGTGAAATGAAATGGCATTTTGAAAGCTTACCTCATCCATCAAAAAATGAACAGGAGCAGCAAGCTACGTCTTCTTCAGAGCACTCAAAATACTCTACTCCATGGTAAGAATCGATAAGCAGAAGTATTGGACATGTAAAATATTAGAATTAGAAAGACCACTCACTTTTACATGCTGCTAAACATCCAGAAGTTATTTAATAAACATGATATGCAGCAGTTGCTAAGCAGAATTTGATTTATGTACATGGGCCATATGAAACAACAGCACATCTGGGTTGTACACTTTATCTGACTGCGAATTCTGTTTGGTTTTTTTCCTGATGGAAGCAATTGTGCTGAACTTTATTTATAATCAGCTTACATCACGGGTAGCAGTGGTGTAAGTGCTTCTCAAATTACATAGCAAATCTTGTTGTCTCCTTGGGCAAATAAGAAGCCTAGATCATGAGCTTTAATTGTAATATAGGTCACTGTCAAGGGTAAAACACTTTCCAAACTGTTCTGATTAGTTAAGTAGGAAAAAGGTTTAAGTAGAGCAGAAGAGTTTTATCCAGTGCACCTGAAGAGGGAATTTCCAGCCCTCCCAAATTGTTTTTATTTCAGTGATAACTAAATAAAGTGTTTAGCCATCAACCTCTCTTCCCAGGGATCTCTGGAAATTGTATCTTTATGAGGAGGAGCAAGGTCTCCTAACAACTCTCACCACCCTTACGAAATCACAGTTCCCAGAATTCTGTGGAAGAAGCCTGTTTAAGGCGATACAAAGCGTGTCCTCCCTCATGGAGAGCACGGGTTGCGGTTGGGCATGACAAGACACCTCACTGCTGCTGGGCAAAAGAGTTTGGCCATCTTTAAGCAGGGGCGGGCTGTTACTGGGGAGAGTTATATGTTGCCATTTATTGATTGACAGCCCTATTTGTTAAATACAATGCACACAGTGACAAACTTCCTTTTTTCGCTGCGTGCTTCAGATCACCCGCCCTCCCTTCCCTAATTTTAGGCTGTTTGCTTGACCTTGCTATGCCTGTCATGGGGTCGTCCGCTTTGGGGCAGGGGCCCGGTAGGAATTTTGTCCATTTGGCTGATCAGTGTGTGCCATTTGGTTTTTGCCTACTGCGTAACAAATCGTCACAACTTGTAAGGTTGCGGTTAGGCATTGGTCTGGGAATTGGTTGGTGGAGGGGTATGGATTTGGCTGTGCCTGCCCCTCCAAAATGCTGCTGCTGCTTCAAGGGTTTTCCGTTAAAGGAACCCAGGGGCTCCCCATGCTTTTGTCCGAAACCCCCTGGCAAGGGGCTAGGGCCACGCAAGCCCCTGGGAGCATTCTGGGGAGAGGTGAGGCATGGTTCCCAGTCCCGTCTCTCTCCCCAGGTGACTTACCCTTCCTGACTTCGCGGGGGGTGCGAATGTCAGAGCTGTCCCCGTGCGGGGTCAGTTAGTGCTACCAATGCCTAAGCAACCACTCACATTGCTGTAATTTGAATAAAGTTGTGGCCAAAATTATGCCAAAAACCTTAAACAAAAATTAAGTGTCAATTGTGTTTTTCTTTGGGGGGTGTCTTGGGGACCTCGACGCGCAACAGTGGTTTAAATGCATACTGTGGATGTGACCTCAGTACAGGTGCCCCGCAAGACGAACGCCTCGTGAGACGAAAAACTCGCAAAACGAAAGGTTTTTTCATTTTTGAGTTGCTTCGCAAGACGAATTTCCCTATGGGCTTGCTTCGCAAAACGAAGCTTGCCCTGCAAGCTCTGGGGACAGCGG
Source organism: Podarcis bocagei (assembly GCF_964188305.1). Lineage (NCBI taxonomy): Eukaryota > Metazoa > Chordata > Lepidosauria > Squamata > Lacertidae > Podarcis > Podarcis bocagei. The sequence continues at coordinate 20,610,493 of NC_138125.1, forward strand.
GAAGCGCAGCGCGTCTTCCCCGCTGTCCCCGGACCTCTTTTGAAGCAAGGGGCGGCGGGGAGAAGCGATCTTCTCTGCGCCGCCCCTTGCTTCAAAAGAGGTCCGGGGACAGCGGGAAGCGCAGCGCTTCTCCCCGCCGCCCCTTGCTTCAAAAGAGGTCCGGGGACAGCGGGGAAGACGCGCTGCGCTTCCCGCTGTCCCCGGACCTCTTTTGAAGCAAGGGGCGGCGCAGAGAAGATCGCTTCTCCCCGTTGCCAGCCCCGCAAGCTCCGGGGACAGAGGGGAAGGCGCAGCGCCTCCCCGGACCCCTTTTGAACCAAGGGGCGGCAAGGGGGAGAAGCAATCTTCTCCTCTCCGCCCCTTGCTTCAAAAGAGGGGACAGAGCGGCGCTTCCCCTCTGTCCCCAGACAGTCTCCATAGGAATGCATTGATTGATTTTCAATGCATTCCTATGGGAAACCGTGCTTCGCAAAACGAAAAACTCGCAAGAAGAAAAAACTTGCGGAACGAATTAATTTCGTCTTGCGAGGCACCACTGTATGAGGCAGAATCCTAGTCAAACAATGTCCCTACAATGCAAAATGCCAAAACCTCTTTGGGAAGCTATGCTGAACATGCTTAAGGAGGGCACAAGGCTCTCCACTGCCGCCCCCTGCCCCCCCATCCATGTGCATTCAACCAACACTGAGCATGATGTTCACACGGTGTCAGCGCCGTTTGCAGTTCAAGTCCGAACATTAGGAAGGCGCAGCTTACACCCCTGTTGCAGTGGGCATGCATAATGACCTCCAGCACTGTCGTTCTAAATGTGCTGTGTGAAATTAAGTTCTCACCCTTTTCCTGCCGCCCTGGCCTCTCAGGTTCACATTTCTCTTTCTCAATCAATAATGACTTAAGTAGCAAACATGGCCCTCACCCCCCCTCCCCTCACACTAATAGAACTTCGCATAGCCAGGAAGGAACAAGACAAAGACTCTGTAAACCGCGGTGCTCTCGCTTTTAATGTATACGTTTTATGGCCTCTGATGTATATGGTTCCATTACTGTCTATGAATACGGAGCACTGTAGCTAGTTAATGTATTATTTATTTTATTACCCCTTTGTATCAACTGCCTGTTTGTAATTTGGAATGTTATATGCTTTGGTTCTGTAATGGTTTTATAATGTGCACACAGCTCAATAATTAAAAATATATATCTTGGCCCCTCGCCTCAAAAGCCAACTTTGTTTACCCTTGCTGAATGCAGGCTCAGGTCTGGCAAAGGTCCACATGCCTCTTGTATTTTCCCCTGGCCTTGCACTCCAGCTTTGCCATCCCAGCTCTGAGAACTGGCTCGGTCTGTGGCCATATTCACGCCATAGATTTAAAGCACTATGGTGCCTCTTGAAACTGTCATGGCTCCCCCCAAAGAATTCTGGGAGCTGTTGCTTCGTTAAGGGTGCTGAGAGATGTTGGGAGGTTCCTGTTCCCCTCACACAGGGATGTTATTATTATTTATTAAATTTTTATAATGTCCTATACCTGCAGGTCTCAGCGTGGTGACAACATAAAATCACAATATATGAACACAAAATACAGTGGTACCTCGGGTTACAGACGCTTCAGGTTACAGACGCTTTAGGTTACAGACTCCGCTAACCCAGAAATAGTACCTCAGCTTAAGAACTTTGCTTCAGGATGAGAACAGAAATCGTGCAGCAGCGGCACAGTGGCAGCGGGAGGCCCCATTAGCTAAAGTGGTGCTTCAGGTTAAGAACAGTTTCAGGTTAAGAATGGAACGAATTAAGTACTTAACCCAAGGTACCACTGTATATAATAAAAACAAAAACAACCCAATAAACCCCCTCTCTCCAACACATTCTAAAAGGGCACTGGATGTCAGTCAGCCAAAGGCCTGGTTAAAGAGGAATGTTTTTGCCTGGCACCTAAAGGTGTATAATGAAGGTGCCAGGTGAGCTTCCCTGGGGAGGTTTCTAATAAAGGACTGTGCAGTGACTGTCCTCTGTAAACATGACTACCCTACTCCTAATATTTATTTTTTGTAGGCTGGGTGAATCCAGAGTCTTCTGATTAATGCTTAGAAGTCTCAGGTTCCATGCTCCGGCTTATATTCTTCTGTGCCCGAATAGGGATTTTGAAGTGTACCTCCACTCACAAATAGTGCCAGTTCTCTCTCTGTTTTTCCTTTTTAGGGGATGGGCAAGATCATGGGTTGGCAAACTAAGGCCCGTGGGCTGGATCAGGCACAATTGCCTTCTAGATCTGGCCCACGGACGGTCCAGGAATCCAGGCAGGCCAGCATAGTGCGCGTACGCGATGGTTTTGGGAACTCAGCCAGGCTTGGGGGTTAAAAGTGAGGCAAGCGGCTGCTCAAGACAAGCGGGCGCAGCAATCTTTTCTTCCAGGGTGGGAGTGGGGGAGAGGGAAAAGGAGCCACAGTTCGGATTTCCACCATGGAGCTGCTGGTGACTGACCTCAGGAAGGGCAGTTGCGGAGGCAGGGGCTCGGAGGCGCCTCGGGAGTGATACCTGTCGGTGTCTGTGGTGCCGGTGTTCCCCGCCAGAGGAAGAAGAAGAAGAAGAAGAAGAAGAGGAGGAGGAGGAGGAGGAGGAGTTTGGATTTGATATCCCGCTTTATCACTACCCGAAGGAGTCTCCAAGCGGCTCACATTCTCCTTTCCCTTCCTCCCCCACAACAAACACTCTGTGAGGTGAGTAGGGCTGAGAGACTTCAAAGAAGTGTGACTAGCCCAAGGTCATCCAGCAGCTGCATGTGGAGGAGCGGAGACGCGAACCCGGTTCCCCAGGTTAGGAGTCTACCGCTCTTAACAACTACACCACACTGGCGCTCCTCCTCCAGGAAGCGAGGAGCGCCTGGGTGGCGGCTGCACTCAGAAGCAATTCTGTGCTTTGCTGGGGAGGCTGCTTGTTAGCTACACGGTGCAAGCCATGGAAAGCTAAATACCTGCCGCTGCCTCGTCTTCCCTCACTTGGGGAAAAGAACGTATTTGCTTGAGCGGTGCCGGCCTGACTTAGCGTAGCCAGTGGCTTTTCCCTTCACCCACGCATGCACACACGCTCTCCAGGGCTGCCAGGAATGGTGCACTTACCTCAGCCCCCACCTTATGAGAAAAATAATAACTGTCAACGCGTAAAACGCAAAGGAAGCAGTGGGTGTATAAGGGAACCCCCCCCAAAAAATATCACATTTGGGCAACCTTGGGGTTGGTCCCAGTAAGGGTTTTTGCCACAAATGAGGGTCATAATCATGGCAACGTATAGTCCGGCCCCCCACAAAGTCTGAGGGACAGTGGACTGGCCCCCTGCTGAAAAAGTTTGCTGACCCCTGGGCAAGTTGATGTCAAATAGGAGCCCTGCCTAAGTAGGTTCACCCCCTTCTCTCCACTTTTGCCCATTCCTTTGCCAAGGAAAACCACTGCCGAGAGAGAGAGAGAGAGAGAGAGAGAGAGAGAGAGAGAGAGAGAACAAGATATGCTCCCAGGATTGCAGCTTTATTCATTTCTTTAATTGGGTGACAGACCTATGTATTATCCTTGCAACTCCGTGAGGCTAATTATGCTAAGAGATTGTGACTAGCTCAAAGTCACCCAGCGAGCTTCCAGGTTGAGCAAAGGTTACCGAATTCTCTGTGGTCTAAATCCAAGGCTCAGTATCACTATTCGTATCAGCAGAGTCCAGACCTACCTGATTCAGAATATGAATTTGTCCATCTCATAATGATTGGCTATGTAATAAAGTGCATACAATCCTCCCTTTCTATGTCTTGGGTTAAAACTAGACCCAGTATGCTTCCTTTCCTCCCTGATGTTTTTGGAAGTCTGGGAAACGTAGTATTCCAAGGTACCAGAGTCCAAACGGTGGACTTTGGGAACCCTGGAATTTACATTCCCCAGGACTCGTATTTGGGATGCTGTTGAGTCATGCTGTTATGCATACAGAGTGTGGCAATTTGAAAGGTAAGACCTGCAATTTTTCAAAAAACCCCCAGCATAGGTGAAATGCTTTGAATGCAATCGTCACTTCTGAATGTCAAGTTTCATCTCTAAATTCAGCAGAGGCTCTTAAGAGATGCTCCCAAGACATGGCAATAAATTTGATTGGTGTGTTTCTATTTGTATTTTAAGTACGTGCATGCATGCAGATGCTTAGATGTAAGTAACTGGGATGCGAAGGAAGTTTTCTGGCCATTGCACAGAGCCTCCTCCATTAGCCAAATATATCTTGTTGCCAGCAGCAGAAGCATGCATGTGCTAGACAGTTTTTCAAAAGTGAGGAGGCAGAGGAGAGGCTCAAGGACAGTTCTCACTTGCCCTCTGTCAATTTGCAAGGGAATGTATTCCAGACTATTCATACATGAATATTTAGCATAATAAAATTTGCATCCAATGACACCCATGAGATGTTCAGCAATGGAGATCCTAAGGAACATGCACAACTGCTTGGTGTTGGGGTTGATTTATTTATTTGAACAAAAAATATGGACTGAACATTTTAAATACTGACATTCTCTCTCTCTCTCCTTCCCTCAAGCTAAATTAATTAATGTGAAAGGGCATTTCTGGGAAGCTGTAGGATAGTGTGGACCTCCTATCCATGGGTGGAAAGGGGAGGTCCACAGTCAAAGGCCTTCTTACCATGGTGGCTAAAACTCGTCACCATCGCTAAACCACCCTTGGTATGCCAAGTTCATTAAGAGTCAAAAGGGAGTATTCTTGGGGTATGCCAGGGGTGAAATGTTTCAGATATCAATATTGCACAGTTTGAAGTGACTGGAAGCATAGGAATTGACTCCGTTTGGAAGAAAACATTGTCCAGACCAGGAAACCCAGCCAGATGGGCAGGGTACAAATAATAAATTATTATTATTATTAAATTATTATTATTATTATTGTCTAAAATATCCATACAATGCTTTGTACTGTCCAGAACCGGCTAATTACCTTAGAAATAAAAGATAATTCCAAAAATCCAAACTATACCTCTCTCCCCTAATCCAGCCTGCTTTTGCCTGCCAAAGGCTATGCCACTTTTGGAGAGCCATTTAGATGCTTTGTTCTCTGCTCTGAGAAAGATTAATAGCCACACCCTTTCAAGATGGCGATTTTGCAACTCAATACTTTTGTCACCTGATCTAAGGTTACAACACTCACATGTTAGCTTGAAGAAAGCAACAATTAGTTAATCATCAAATCAGCAAGACAAAGTGTTAGCAACACACATTTAGCCATTTTCCATTTTAAACCTTAATTAATACACATACATTTTCATTTCAGTGTTAATTAAATCAATTATACTTAACACAGAATGGGTGAGCTGAGCCTTTATAGCCACAAGAACACTCTTGTTATCTGGCTCCCCTAACACAGAATTTCTCCAACCTCCACAAGACAGCTCTGCTTAGACCTTTATGCCAATCACCCCACAATGAGTGGGCAGGAGAAACTGTTTTATAAAACAGAATGGGGGCGTGTTATAGAATGAGTTGTTAGCTCTAGGATGTTATCAGCAAGTCAATGAATTAATACAATCACATGCCATTTTTTAACAGGAGTCTGGTCTGGACTCAATGTTGGGTTCCATGAGGACTGATAAATCAAAGCTCAAACCACACAAGAAATGAGTTCAGTTGATAGACAGCAAAGTTTGTGTCCAGTTCCCAGCCTGCTTGAATAGGGCCACACTCTCCTAACAACACCAGAAAACTGCAGCTTGTGGGACAAAGACCCACAGACAGTATATTTGGGACAAAGTTTGTCCAAAATCAACTGTTTCAAAATGTCAACTAAAATGTACTAAGATCAGTTTGGCTCACTTGAGCATTCATAGAATCATAGAATCATAGAGTTGGAAGAGACCACAAGGGCCATCGAGTCCAACCCCCTGCCAAGCAGGAAACACCATCAGAGCACTCCTGACATATGGTTGTCAAGCCTCTGCTTAAAGACCTCCAAATAAGGAGACTCCACCACACTCCTTGGCAGCAAATTCCACTGTCGAACAGCTCTTACTGTCAGGAAGTTCTTCCTAATGTTTAGGTGGAATATTCTTTCTTGTCTATGTAACAAGAAGCTGTTACATAGACATTCCCTATATATATACACCAGTGACAGATCGACAGACATTTGGATAGATAGAAGAAAAATAGATCATCACCATCTATTTTGGAAAATCAAATGCCCTGAAAGTATGCTCTAAAATCAGGATGTGTAAAGAATTAAGATTAAAGCCCACCCAGTGCAAAACATGGTTTAAATTCTACCAAACCCTTGTTGTGGAGCAATGCTGCTAAGAAGATTAGGGGACCAAGAGAACACCCATACCTCTCTTCTCCCTCACCTACCTCATTCTCATTGCCCATTTTGAGTTCCCTGATATCAGTGGGATGATACCAGTCCAAAGCAGACATTACGGACCTGTCTCTAAGAAGGAAGGAACAGCGTTCTCCATATTATTCATTAGTTTATCTCCTCTCCCCGCACCCCCACCCCGCCCGACAACCCAAATATTTAAATAACACATTTAAAAGTAAAATAACTACAAGCCTTCCTGTAGAAACAAGATAAGGAGATAATTAATGAAGGGATTAGATACTACTCAACAGAGTAATGCAACAAAGGCAAAGGATGAAACTAAGCCTTTTTGGCCCATTACAGCCTCCATAAAGAAGGGGAGGGGGAGGGAACCATCAGAACATGTAATTATTTAGTTCCTGAGTCTTGTATAAACTGCACTTGGATAAAAGTTACATAAACTGTACTGAAACTCTGCCAGTACTACTAAAAATAACGCATGAGCTCAGCCACAGATGGCCAGTTTCTGTATTCTGGGAGGGGGAGATCATTCTGTTCTCCATCCATAGAAGCTTAGTTCTCACAGAGGTAGCAAACCTGTGCTCTACCAATTCTGATTTCAGGAGGAGTTCATAGGACTAAATGTTCCTCCTTACACACACAACACAACACAACACAACACAGAGCTGGAGTCAGATTGTGGAGAGGAAGGCAAGGCCCATTGAGGGCAGTTGGTTGAGCAGTCTGAAGTTGGCCCATCTTGCTCAGAGATGGCTATGCCGACAGGCAGTGGCTCTCCAGCATTTCGGACAGGGATCTCTCCCAGCCCTACCAGGGATCTCTACCAGGGATTGAAGCTGAGATCCACAGCACCCAGTATTCTCAGGCAGTCTCCCATCCAAGTACAAACCAGACCTGATCCTGCTTAGCTTCCAAGATCAGACATGAGTGGGCATGTTCAGGTTAGTATGGCCGTAGACTGAAGCTGAGATCTGCACAGAAAGCAGGTGCTTTACCGCTGCGTAAAAATGCTAAACATCACATTCTTTCAATTCTAGCTAAGAAGGAGTGTTGTGCATAGTCTGTTATCCCCTATTTGCCAACACAATTCAGTCAATATTGGAAGGGATATATCTTGCTATTCATGTTAGCACTATGAGACAGCAGGAAAAATGTTTCCCCCCACACTTCTGCATCATCCTTGCCTCTAGCAAGGGCAACACACTCAAGCAGGCTTCAAGGTGTGAACCCCACTTTGCTGGGGGAAGAGCTTACCCAGAAGAATTCTCCATTTATTACACTTTATAACATACACCCAACTTTGTTTACTATGTGCCTCTGAGAATACAAAATGAAAATGTGGCAAACAGCTGTTCTCAAAAAACCCCCAGCAGCCGTGTGTTATACACGTTTTATTGTACATAAAAAAGTAAATGTAGTTCCGTGGTGAGTGTATATCCAGCAACAAACCCAGTTTTCTTGCTGGGTGGTGCATTAAACAGCCCTCATACTTGGGTCCTTCATAGGAAATAAGTGGAGATGGAATCTCATTATTATTTTTTGCTTCCTTCCGTTTCACATTTTTCCAATCTTAAATTCAGTTTCCCCACATTTCTGTAGCAATTTAAAAAAGAATTCCTATGAAGATTGTATTAGCATTTGCCTGCAAATTTCTCCTAACAAATACAGTGGTACCTCAGGTTACATATGCTTCAGGTTACATACGCTTCAGGTTACAGACTCCGCTAACTCAGAAATAGTACCTCAGGTTAAGAACTTTGCATCAGGATGAGAACAGAAATTGTGCTCCAGGGGTGCGGCAGCAGTGGGAGGCCCCATTAGCTAAAGTGGTGCTTCAGGTTAAGAACAGTTTCAGGTTAAGAACAGACCTCTGGAACGAATTAAATACGTAACCAGAGGTACCACTGTACTGTACATTTTTGTATTCAATTTTGATTATTCACAATTTTTGCAAGGAATTTCCCCTGAAGTGATGCATTTTTATGTTCTTTTCAGGAATGTATACATTTTTCTATACACTGTTTGATTGGAGAACTGCACTGAAAAATTTGCAGAAGCACAGATGTCCAAGGATAGCTGAGTTTGAGCATTAGTTTGTGAATGCAAATTACATAGTTCCTCATTAAAATGCAAACAAAATTGATTTCCCCACCCCAACCCTAGAAATAAGTAACAGAGCCAACATTTGGCTTGGAACTAAAAAGTTTTTCAGGGCCTCTGCTTCTGCCGAGTTACTGCTTTCAGTTTAATATTAGCGAATAGTAATGACTGCTGCTTATAAACATAGATTTTGCTTAATAAGGAGGCAATAGAAGGTGCCAGGAAGCTGCATGGTCAGTTGAATCTGTCAGGTCAAATTATTCTCAATTTGTAGTTTAAACTGTGGAAGGTTTTATCCACTGAAAACCAACAGAAGTGTGGTCATGGGTTATTTCTTAAATAAGGAAGCCAAAGAACTTCAGAGTCAAAAAGCAAACAAACACCCATGCTGCAGAATTTAGAACCGAAAAATACCCACGCAGAGTTCAGAACCTTGCTCAGCCTTCTGGAAATATTGAAGCCCACCTGAATTTGGTGAAAAACTTAAGAAAGGGTATTCGTTCCTCTCCGCTGCTCTTCAACTCATTAGACTGTTCTTCAACTGTTCTTCTTCAACTCATTAGAATAGTTTTTCACAGTTAGGTAAGTTTCCAGTTTGATGCATATGCTTGGTGTTATGTTCTCTTCAGCAAATGTTTTGCCTTCACTGGATGCTCTGGTGGAAGAGAGTGTTCTCAGTGGCGGTGCCCTAAATTCTCTGATGACAACAGTGATTCTAGATAGAAAGGGGACAACATTTTTGGGTGCAAATTAGAGGTTATAACAAAAGAAGTGGGAGAGCATCAGGTCCAGTGGCTGAATATGGCCCTCCAAGGCTTCCTGTCTAGCTCTTGGGACTCTTCCCAGGCCATCCCACCCTGTTGCTTTGCACCTTCTTTGAGTGTTTTGGCCTGGCTGGAATGTGTCCTTGAAATCTGGCTTGCCTGGGACAGGGATGTTTGAGTGTCTATAGAAACAAGCCTCCTAAACAAAGGCAAGTTTAACATTAGGTGCTCTACCCACTGTTGCTTCTGGCCATGGGAATTTAGCTCCTGGAAGGTTGCGTAGAAAATAATGCTGCCTTTAGGAGGGATATATTCCCCATCCCTGATGTAACAGAACAGGGGGTCCTGCTCCTGAGATCAACAGCATAACTACACAGCCACAGGAGAAGCAGAAGGCCCACTATGGAGCAATGGCACACTCCACGACACGCCTGCTTCTGTCTTCTTCCTGTGCCTCACACATCATACCCAGGGATCCCAGTTACATTACAGTCCAGTAACAAAGGAGACTTTCATAGAGCAATAGATCAGTTGAAATAGCTCAGGTGTATAGAAGTGTAGAAGCATAACTAAAGCAGGAATCTCGGCTGAAGCATTCATGACAGATGGCCATCCAAGGAAGGAGAGTTCACAACCTCCTGAGGAAGACCATTCAAACAGCTCTTACTGTCAGAAAGTTCTTCCAGATGTTTAGTTGGGATCTCCTTTCATGTAACTTGAAGCCATTGGTTCGAGTCCTACACTCCAGAGCAGGAGAAAATAAGCTCGCTCCATCTTCCATGTGACAGCCCTTAAGATATTTGAAGATGGCTATCATATCACCTCTCACTCTCTTTTCCAGCCTAAACATACCCAAATCCTTCAACCGTTCCTCATAAGGGCTTGGTTGCCCTTGATCATCTTGTAAGAATTGGAAGTGATCTTGGATGTCATCTAGTCTAACTCCTTTCTCAATGTACACTCTGTAATGCAAGATGCAATTATGGCATCTCTGATGGTTGGCTATGCAGCCTCTGTTTAACACTCTCCAATGAAGAAGACTCCATCACCTCCCAAGGCAGTCTGTTCCATTGTCCACTAGGTCTTACCATAAGGACCAGTGCTTGGAATGAACTAGTTTGGTTCAATTAAGTTCACTGAATTCCTTAAAAAATTCCTGAAAGCAGTTCCTATAGCAGCCTGGTGAACTGAACATGAATTAAATTCCTTTTCTGGTAGAACTTTGAACTATTTCTAGTGCATCTTCACATATATTCTCTTACAAGTGTTTTTGACTCTTTCAGCCTTCAAGCTTAAATAATTTAATTGCTGGGGGGGGGGAGCAAACGAAACAATTCACATTCCATTCTGTATGTGTATTTCTTCATCTTCTTAAGTACATTTTCTTATTCAAGCATAGCTGCTTGTAACATCCTGAATGCTGAAAAGAAACCATGTTGTGTCTTTGGGATGAACATGAACTGCACTCATTTGCTTTGCAAATGGGCAAATGTGAGCCGGAATTAGTTCCTTTTTGGACATGTCAAGCTAGAATGAGTTCCTTTTTAAAATGAATTTTCCAAGCTTTGGTTAGGAAATTAGTACAGGTCCTGTGAGTTTTGAACCTCTCCACTGAGTGCCACAATACTAGCTGTCACCATCTTGGCAGGGAGAGCAGAGTTGAGGACCACAAAAAAGTGCCTGGTGGACTGGAACAGTTCAGGCAAGCTGAGGACTTAAGGCCAAGTGATGATCTAAGACTTGAACTCCTTTGAGAAGATTCAGTAATGATAGAAGTTTTTCTAGACATGCTGAAAAGTGATTTTCACAGGGGAAATCTAAATACTTCCTGCCTTATCTATTCCCCTATTTTTTCCTCTGATATTTGCTGTGGATTATGGTGAGGATGATAATGGCGGTGGTGGCAGCAGCTATGGAGGGAAAGTAGGAATGTTTCTCTGCGCTACAATGTTCACAAAGAGAAATGATAGACATCTTACCCCTAATGTATCACTGACGGCGGAGGATGTATTATCCCTCAAGTATCTTTTTACAAGGAGTTTATCCCAGCAGGGTGGACTCACTCTACGGGGAGTTCGAAAGCACGGAAATTTGATCTGCAGATTTGGGAGCTCCCGTAAAATAGCTCTTCACGACGGCCCCTTTACTAATAAGTGTTTCCATCGATAGGGAAAGGAATTAAATTGAATCTCCACTCCCTCTAGATGAAGTAGACTGGAGTATGTAAGGGTTAAAGCTATTGCACACCTGGAAGGAAGGCTTATTTCCATAGATAAAGCTATGTGAATTAAGTTCTATCCTCCTCTACTTCTCCATACAATGAAGCACATTAGCCACTCATCCTTGGGGGTTTTCCAATTAGTCGAATGAGAAGTGGATGCAGTCTTTGGAACTATGGTCAAGGATAGCGTTTCCCATCCCATCCTATACACTTTTTAAAAAGACACTAGCTCCTACTTTAAATGCTGAGTCATTATTATCAGGTGCTTCTTTTGCTTAACGATTAAGGGTGCCCAATGAGCGTCTTGCAGGCCAGATAGGGCCCCCTGAATTGCTTTCTCTGGCTCGCAGAGATCCCAGCAAAAAGTCTGCTGTGTTTGTATGTTTTCAGAATGGAAGGGATGAGATTCCTATGGTCCTATGTGGCCTCCATTCAGGTGCTCAAAGAACGCAGGTAATTTCTGCTAAGGGCTGTTTGAGAGCTCAGTCAAGTCCTGATGAGCAAAACAGTCCTACACTGGCTGGTTACTGTAGGAAATAACAAAGCTTTGTTGTTGTTGTTGTTGTTGTTTAGTCGTTTAATCGTGTCCGACTCTTTGTGACCCCATGGACCAGAGCACGCCAGGCACTCCTGTCTTCCACTGCCTCCAGCAGTTTGGTCAAACTCATGCTGGTAGCTTCGAGAACACTATCCAACCATCTCATCCTCTGTCGTCCCCTTCTCCTTGTGCCCTCCATCTTTCCCAACATCAGGGTCTTTTCCAGGGAGTCTTCCCTTCTCATGAGGTGGCCAAAGTATTGGAGCCTCAGCTTCAGGATCTGTGATGTAACCATGACAAACAACGGAAGGAGGGCGAATTTTGGCATTGCACAGAGCGCCATTGGAATTTTAATGTCCAAAGTCTGCCAGTGGTGTATGAAAAAAAGACCTGCAATCTTTTGAGGCCCTTTAGCTGATTTCCCCAGAGGAGAAGGTTCCTCTTTTATTGAGCACCACCTCTCCTCCGTATTATTCCTTAAACCCAGGGATGGGGAGCCTGTGGTCCTCCATGCTGTTAGATAACAGTTCCCATCATCCCTGATGATTGTCCATGCTGGCTTGGGCTGATGGGGTTGGAGACTGGAGGGCCACAGCTACCCTATCTCTGCTTTAGCCTGCAAAGGTGCAACATGAAAAAACGTCAGGCGCACCAAGGAATCTGTACATTTCACTCGGGATATTGTTATTTGTGAAAAACAGCAGTGATATAACAGCTTCTGGGCAAAATAATAAAATACTACACACCCTTCTAAATGCAGCACAACAGCCTAATGCATCTGCCAGTTGCCAAACAATGAGATAAAGTGATAAAATGGTTTCTAAACATAGTAACAAAATGCAGTGTATGAAAATAGAGGAAAAAGTGACCCAACTGCCTCTTGAAGAGAAACAATACTTTCAGTTGTGAAACGTTTTTTGACTTTCTTAAGCCATGCAGAACCATAATGGTATCATGCCACACCCCACAGTGCATGGGCCTGAACTGACTCCAGCTACAAATGTTGATGCTGCTGAACAGACACTTGAGCTGGGCTATTGTTTAGGGAGCAGGGAGGTTGAGCTGTTCTTGATATTAAATGTTTGCTTATTCTTAGACCTTTTTATGACATATGTGGAAATTGTTCAGTTTGGCTGGTTTTTTTAAAATGTGTTTAATTTATTTATAAGTAGAAAAATAGAATCACAAAATTGTCTATGCATTGCAGGAATCTCAGCGCAAGCATCCATGACAGTTGGCCATCTGACTTCTGCTTGAAAACGTTCATTGAAGGAGAGTCCACCACCTTACAAGGGAGTCCATTCCACTGTCAAACAGCTCTTACCATCAGAAAATTCTTCCTGATTTTCTTTCCCAGCATTTCTAGGTAGGATTGGGAAAGACTATGTGCAAAACCTTGGAGATCTGCTGTCAGACAGTGTAGACAAAACTATGCTTAGATGAATCAATCTCGCTTCTGTTTACATATGTGACAAACAATGGCTACATCCATTTATCTCAAGCACCAGCAAAAAAAGAAAGAAACCTGCTTTCTTTGTTTGTAGTACCCATTTAAAAATGCCCTTTTTGCTTGCAAGTGCTCAGCACCCAGAGTTAAGTTCTTTGTAAGCAGATGTTTTTAAGTACAGTTTGCATTGTTTGCTATAGAATATTTAACTTTCATTAACAAGGCAGATAATACGCTCCCAACAGAAGAGCTCCATGCGTGTTTCTAACAACTCTGCCAGTCTTTGACCAAAAGAGAAAAATGGAGGAAACGTCCATTAAAAAAATTATTAAAAGGTATCCCCTTTGAAAGGAAGCCAATGAATCTCTTTCTGCTGAAGACTCCAGTTATAAAGATGTGTCAGGATGTTGCACATGCATATCTGCATGTTAAAGGACAATTCACTGGCAAGTGCAGGCGATATATAAATTCAAATAAGATAATGATTTTATATCCCTAGACAAAAAAACAAACAAAACCTAGCTGAGTGAGACTGAGGTTGCAGATAGACAAAGCAAGATGGCCTGTTTTTGTTTAGCGTTTTGTTTTAAAGCATTATGGTTACTGAGCCAAACTTAAAGCTGGCTTAATGATCAATGGAGCAAACATCAAAAAAAGAAGATACTTATTATTATTTTTAAATGATATTTATTAAGAGTTTTAGAATTACAGAAAAAAACAAAAAGGAAAAGGAAAAAAGAAAACAAAATAAAAGCAAACCACAATCAAACAATGCAAATTAATAAAAATCAAAATCAAAAAATAACACAACACAATCAAAAGACAAAAATAAGCCACAAACATTTAAAAGCAAATTCAATATTCTCAAATCCTTAACTGTCATTACCTTCTTTCTTTGACCTCCTCACTCCTCCCTTTTTTTGTATCCTAGTTATTACCGTATTTTTCGCTCTATAACACGCACCCGACCATAACACGCACGTAGTTTTTAGAGGAGGAAAATCCGTAGGCATGCCACCCATAGGCATTCCCTCTATAACACGCACAGACATTTCCCCTTACTTTTTAGGAGGAAAAAAGTGAGTGTTATGGTGCAAAAAATACGGTAATTGTCACAGCAAATCTTTTCCATTTTTCATAATATTCTGTCATTACGTTACCTTAGTCTATTTTAACCTTATCTTACTATAAAAGACCCTAAAACTTGAAACTTAGATCTTATTTATACCAATTTCTCATAACCATAATATTCTTACATAATTCTTTTAACATTTTTGCTAAAGCCAAATGATTTCGTTCCAACATTTTTCTAACATTCATAAATTTTATAAAGCAATCCTAATAATTTTTTTTTCTTCCAATCCTCATCCAGCGTCTCTTCCTCCTGGTCCCGGGTTTTGTCAGTCCTTTCTATCCTGTCAATCTAGCGCATTAACCTGGTAATCTTATGTCCGAGGCCCTTAAGTCCCTTCCATGTCCCTTCCGCGGCTCTTCTTCATATTTGTACCTGTACTTTACTTTATCTCCTGCTCCTTTCATTCGTGGGAACTCCAACTTGACAGTGTTTTTGACCCTTCTCGACAAATCAGTCCCTTTTCCATATTCCACACTTAACTCCATGTGGTATTTAAAAACATGCTTCAGAGTCCCTCCAGAATTAAGAGCCCCCACAACCCCAAACATCTCATGGCCCATTGCCAGACTTGAAAAGTCCAAACATCCCTGCATAGGGGGGTCTATCCAACCCCCCATTTCCAAACCAAACCAGACTTTATCTTTCCAAATCTGGCTTTTTCCAAGTTCATTTGTAAGATGCAAAAACTCATGTTCCTGCTGGGCCCCAGCTCCCTCCATCTCTGGCGCCCGAGGTTCAACAACATCCTCTTCCCTCATCTGATCTGTCAGAACACACTTCTGATTTGATTCCTGGGTGGGCTCTATATAGTTTCCCACTACCTGTTCAAAATTTCTAATCGCAGCAGTCATCAACTCCGTCTTCTCATGTAGCTGTTCCAGTAGGGCACTTGTTTTTGCAGAAAGCACTCACCAGAGCTTCTGGATACATTGTTCTGCAAGGTCAGAAGTCTATTCCCACGATCGTAATCTGTTGCAGCTGCAGAGCTCCCCGATTCAGATTTAGTAACAGTTTCACAGGCTCCCTCTAGGGGAAGAACTTCTATTTGTTCTTTTCTTTTAAAGGCAGATCTAACAACAAAGTTTCCTTTTTCAGATATTTTGTCAATATTTGTTCCTTTAAAATGCGAAGGAGAACAATGGAATCACTATGTTTCTCTTCTTTTAACTAGCTGTCAATGATGTTTGTCTCCGGTCAATGAGCTTCCCAAAGAACGTCAGTCCTGACACCCCGCTCCCAGGATCAAGACGGTGGAAAATTACTTTGCTTAACACTCTCTTCTGCAGGTTTAAACAGTCCGGAAAAAATCCCCCCTCTTCTCCTGCTTCCGAAGGGGGTTCAACAGTTTTAAATGATGAAAGTTAATCCTTTACAGGTGATTTTCTGAACTCTAGTTTGCCATGTCTTTGCTTTAATCTATCTACAAGAAACGGAAGGCTGACTTCCTGTTTAGACCTTCCCGTTTCAGTGCCAAATTGAGATGAATTTCTTAGTCCAATTTTCCTTTCTGCTCGCAGGTCATTATTTAAAGTCCAATTGTCCAAAATTAAAGTACTCACGGGTAATTGTTTTAAAAGCCAAATTGTCCCAGGAAAAAGGCAGCGCTCTCCGGCAACGGCTGTGTGGCTTCGCTCCACGGAAGAAGCAGTTGACTCTCAGCACCGCGCCACTTCCCCCTCTTCGCTCCGGAGCCCATAAATGGGTTCCTTTATGGGTTGGGGGGGCGCTAAAGGTGCCCGCCAAGTCCCATGGTCACAGGCTTCATCCACCTGTGATTTTTGAAAGGGTCCCCGCTTTGCCGTAGCGGGAAAGACCCATTTTCCGTGGAGCTAGTCCCTCCGGATCAGAGGGAATCCGCCATTACCGATGGCGCCACCCCGGAAGTCCACAAAAAAGAAGATACTTAGACTTTTGCCCATCATCTCTTAATCATTTTCAGTATCCCTTCTGTACCCTTGGGTTGTTCTGGGCACCAACATACAGTAAGACTCATAGGTATGAATGGGACTGAAGTGTGACCTAACTAAAAAGTATGGCGGTGCACAGACCCACAGAATCTTCCTGCCACCCCTGGATTTTCCCCATTGTCCCAAATTGCCCCCGCTCCCGGATCAAGCCAATCCACTCTGTGCCGCCCCAAGGAAGAGGAATGGATTGTTAAATTTGTAGCCCTGTGAAGGATATAGGGCTCTCCTAAACTACAGCTTCCAGGATTCTTTGAGGGAAGCCATGGCTATTAAAGTTGTATTGTAGTGTTTAAAAGGTATAGTGTGAAAGTGGCCCAACTCACATATAACACGCCACGACTGCACTTTTGCAGCAGAATCTGCACAGAAGAAACCTACAAAACGGTCCTTTAATGTCTCCAAATTCCAGCCACTTACTTGTCACAGGTTGGTTGGTTTTCCTGTAGTTTTCTTTCAAAAAGGGTTTGAGACATCAACAACATCTAGAAAAACAAATTTCCAACTGAATCTATGTTTAGGGCTTCTTCTTCTTTTAACACACTGGGATTTTTAAAATAAAATATATATAGGTTGCATTCACAAGACAGTTTATTCTGTCTGCATGGCCTTTCCATAACTGTTAAGTTCTGCATTATATTTGATCTTCTGCACAACATAAAAGCTGCTTCAGGACTATAGTGGAATATGGTGCAAGTTTAGTGCTCCTTGCAATGTTTTTTGCTTCCAGAAAAAATCCATTTGCAAGTAATATCAAACTAAGCTTGCACTGTATTCCACGATAGTTCTGAAAGCGGCTTTTACACTTCATGTGAAAGCTCAAATATAATGTGGGAATTAACAGTTAAGCAAGCATCATGAAAATGGAATAAACTGCCATGTGACTGCAACCTTATTGTTTTATTACCAATGAGACAGACACTCATGCACTACAGCACAACAAAAGTGGGTGGGTGGGGGATATATAAGCCAGAACATTTCTGGTATTAAAAGATGAAGGATTTCTATGCTACCACCTGCTACTGCAATGTGCTCTCCGTGGAGCTGCTTTTGAAGGTACCTACTATGAAAAGTCGGACATGACTAAACGACTAAACAACAACAACAACCCCTAATCCAGAATGCAGCAGCTAAACTGGTGACTAAGAGCTGCTGCTGGGACCATATGACATTTAAAAGATCTACACTGGCTCCCAGCACATTTCCGAGCGCAATTCAAAGTGTTGGTGCTGACTTTTAAAGCACTAGGTGGCTCTGGCCCTGTATACCTGAAGGAGTGTCTCCACCCCCATCATTCAGCCTGGACACTGAACTCCAGCTCCGAGAACTGAAGTTACATGGAACCAGGCAGAGGGCCTTCTCCGTAGTGGTGGAACGCCCGCCTATCAGATGTCAAACACGTAAGCAATTTTATGACTGAAGGCAGCCCTGTATAGGGAAGTTAATGTCTGGTGTTTTTCTGTGTTTTCATATTTTGTTGGAAGCTACACAGAGTGGCTGGGGAAACCCAGTCAGATGGATGGCATATAAATAATAAAGTTATGATGATGATGAGCAAAAAATCACCATGAATGCACAATAAAAGGTACATCTGAAACATTCCTGTGTCAATTTCTTAGTTTCTCTTGAGGAAGGTTAAATGGTCCCCCCCCCAAAGGAGGGGGTCTTAAGGCTGCTGTTTTAATTTCCCACAATGCCCCAGGACAAATCAATCATAACAGAGACAGCAAAAAAGGCTTGTATTTAAGCATAGCTACAGGCTGGGTGTTTTGCCCCACAGGTTAAAATACAGGTCGGACGAAGGATTGACTGATGCCCTGAAGGACCCAATTGCAAGGATTCTAAATAAATAAATAAAAACTCCTGAGTGATCCATGTTGTATTATAGAGATATATCAAGAGATTTACATACAGCAATGCAATGCAGGATCCCTTGCTGCCACACACCAAAGCACCATGACTTTGTCTGTGAGAGGCTAATACCATGTTAAGTGTTACTTACAAAAAACAAGCAAACTCTCATCCAACTCTCAGGTAAGTGAGTAGCTGACACACAGAAGGTGTGAGGAGCTGCCCCTCTCCAACTGAACCAAAACTATGTCTTAAAAGCTTCAAAGCAATCAAATAAACACATTTGAGTTCATTATTGCAGTAAATACCAATTCGTCCTGGGAATATCTTGACAACCAAGGTAGTGTTTACAGGCCTTCCAGGACACTTGCACCATTTGGTTCTACCAGTGGCGTAGCGTGGGGGGTGCAGGGGGGGCCGGCCGCACCGGGCGCAACATCTGGGGGTTAGGGTTAGGGGGCGCAAATCCACGGGTTAGGGGGCGCAAATCCATGGGTTAGGGGGCGCAAATTACTTGTCTTGCCCCGGGTGCTGACAACCCACGCTACGCCACTGGGTTCTACACACTGGGTTACAGGAGGGACCTGGGGACAAGCTTGTCCCCAAAGCTTCATGGTGAAGGTGGGTTTTGAGGAAGGAGTTAAAGGAAGGGAAATTTATGAAAGACAAGTCGGTACATGCAGCTACTAGCTGCATGGGCTATGTTCCATCTCCATGGTCAAATGCTTTGAATACCAGTTGCTGAAAGCCACAGGAAGAGAGAACATTTTTGTGCTCAGAACCTGCTTGCAGGTTTCTCACATGCATCTGGTTGGTCACTGAGAGTCAGTGTGGTGTAGTGGTTAAGAGCAATAGACTCGTAATCTGGGGAACCGGGTTCGTGTCTCCGCTCTTCCGCATGCAGCTGCTGGGTGACCTTGGGCCAGTCACACTTCTCTGAAGTCTCTCAGCCCCACTCACCTCACAGAGTGTTTGTTGTGGGGGAGGAAGGGAAAGGAGAATGTTAGCCGCTTTGAGACTCCTTCAGGTAGTGATAAAGTGGGATATCAAATCCAAACTCTTCTTCTTCTTCACTGTGAGTACAGGATGTTGGACTAGATGGATGGGCCATTGGCCTGATCCAGGAGGCTTTTCTTATGGTCTTATGAACCAGATAGGACTCGAGGCAGGTCCTCCCTGTTATCCAAAAATGCATTTACAAAAACCTTTGTATGCACCAGCTTCCCCCAATTTGTTGCCCTCCAGATATTGTTGGATTGCAATTCGCATCACCACTGACCGTACAGTTGATAGGAGATGTTATCCAAAACGTTCAGAAGGCACCGAGATGGGGAAGGCTGGTATATATTATACACAATTGTTGTTTTAAATGCATTTTGGGTTAATAACACAGCTCACCCCCACAGGAGCGGCTTCCAACCTGAATCCATCTCTAAGCCTGTGTCATCATGCCAACTTGGAACAACACCACTTCCTAAGAGCAGAGTTGGTGGGGTGGATGTGAGCTGTTTAGGTAGCACAGAGAGGTGTGCTCGAAGAGTACTGGTGACCTCTTGATGCTGAGAGCCACAGTCCACCTCTAGATAATGTACATATTGTGCTAGCCACAAGCCTCTCTCTCCCCGTCTCAAAAGCCCTTTATTCCTCTGTATCTGCCGTATTTTAAAAGGATCCTTTGTTAATGGCAAAGCCTTTGGTGCCAGTGCATATGTTCTGAGAGTAAACACTCTGAGCGAGTCAGGTACAGAGGTGTGCGTTTCTCTGAAGCTGCCCACTTCAGTTTTCCCTTTATCAAATAAATTAAAGGTGTTTCGTGTGTACTTATAAGTACATCATTACTTCTAAGTGCTATATCATCATTATCAACGCGTTCTCACGCCATCACAGGGAGACCTTGACACGCTGTAAATCACTTTGCCTCTTGCTTTGATGCTACACAGACTCTTGCAATTGTGTTTATTGTCTGCAGGCATTACGGATGCCTAATGTGGAAGAACTGGAGAGTGCACACTCGACATGAATAGGTATACATTCCGTTCCTATTCAAGTCAGATCTCTGTCTCGGATAATGTTTGATACATCTTTTCAGGCATGGGAGTTTGGGGGGGGGGAGAGAAAAGGCTTTGAGGGGATGGGTGGAGGGGGGGAAAGCCCTCGAGACACATTTCTGGGAGTTTATTTTCCCCTTTTTTATCCTTCAGTAAACGGAGAGGAAGTGGAAGGTTTGTGAAATTAAGTGGCGCTTGAATCTGAATGGATTTGGAACGTTGTTTTGGGGAGCTTTGTTGCAAAAATCCTCTGTGGGTGTGTTAAATTTGCCTGCTTCAAGTTGGCCAGTGCAACCACATATGGAAGGCGCTATAGCATAGTCAGTATGTTGGACCTGATATATCAAGGGGAAGGGGCCATAGCTTATTGGTGGGGGTATCAGCTTGGCACACAGAAGGTCTCAGGTCCACTCCAGGTAGGGCTGGGAGGGTCTTCCTGGCTGATACCTTGGAGAACCACTGTCAGACAGTTCTGGGCTTGATGGACCAACGGTTTGACTATAAGGCAGCTCCCTATTTCTGATTGTGATATTTTTCATCATTGCATGGTGCATTCTGGGAGCTGTGGCTGAGAGCTCTGCCATAGGACTCAGCATGTCTTCTATCTGCTTGTTTGCTGAGATTATCAGAGGCCCTTATCCAGGTATCTTGACTGCTGGTATCCTCACTATACTGTTTTTGATGCTGCAAAAAACATATACGTATGTATGTATGTATGTATGTATGTATGTATGTATGTATGTCAGCAAACCTATCCAGACACATCAGGAGTGATGTATGAGAGCTGGACCATAAAGAAGGCTGATCGCCGAAGAATTGATGCTTTTGAATTATGGTGCTGGAGGAGACTCTTGAGAGTCCCATGGACTGCAAGAAGATCAAACCTCTCCATTCTTAAGGAAATCAGCCCTGAGTGCTCACTGGAAGGACAGATCCTGAAGCTGAGGCTCCAATACTTTGGCCACCTCATGAGAAGAGAAGACTCCCTGGAAAAGACCCTGATGTTTGGAAAAGATTGAGGGCACAAGGAGAAGGGGACGGCAGAGGACAATATGGTTGGACAGTGTTCTCTTTTTTTAAAAAAAAGAAGATATTTATTAAAGTTTTTAAAATATAACAATAGAAATGAAAAATAAAATAAAAACAAAATACAAAATACAACATAAAAACAATTAAAAAACAAATAATTTTCCATAACATATCTTCCTTACGCTTATTTCCCCAGACCTCCTCATACCTCCCTTCTTTGTATTCCACTTCAATTTGTTAGTTCAGCAAATACTTACCATTAAGCTTTTACCCATTTGTAAACTTTTTTTCTTTCGTATCTGCATTACAGCTGGAAACCCCTTAGTTTCTTTCCAACATTCTTCTAACATTCATCAGTTTTACAATATTTCTGTAAATAGTCTTTAAATTTCTTCCAGTCTTCTTTCACCAACTCTTCTCCCTGGTCTCGGATTCTGCCAGTCATTTCTGCCAATTCCATGTAGTCAATCACCTTCATCTGCCATTCTTCCAGAGTGGGTAGATCTTGTGTCTTCCAATACTTTGCAATGAGTATTCTTGCTGCTGTTGTAGCATACATGAAAAAAGTTCTATCCTTCTTTGGCACCAATTGGCCGACAATGCCCAGGAGAAAGGCCTCTGGTTTCTTCAGGAAGGTATATTTAAATACCTTTTTCAGTTCATTATATATCATTTCCCAGAAAGCCTTAATCTTTGGGCACGTCCACCAAAGGTGAAAGAATGTACCTTCCGTTTCTTTACATTTCCAACATTTATTATCGGGCAAATGATAGATTTTTACAAGCTTGACTGGGGTCATGTACCACCTGTATATCATTTTCATAATATTCTCTCTTAAGGCATTACATGGCGTAAACTTCATACCTGTGGTCCATAACTGTTCCCAGTCAGCAAACATAATCTTATGTCCAACATCTTGTGCCCATTTAATCATAACAGATTTCACTGTTTCATCCTGAGTATTCCAGTGTTCTCAAAGCTACTAACATGAGTTTGACCAGGCTGCGGGAGGCAGTGGAAGACAGGAGTGCCTGGCGTGCTCTGGTCCATGGGGTCACGAAGTCAGACATGACTAAACGACTAAGCAACAACATCCAGACACATAATCAGTGTAATGGTGTTTTGTTTTGGTGGTTGTTTTGTTTTAATGTGTATGTATTCTCCACCCTCGGACCCCCAGATGAAGGGGGAGGGATTACAACAGTTCCAAATAAATGTATTAATTTTATTCATTTACTGCTCTGTGATTTATATTCCTTTTAGGGTATTGTTTTGCTTTAATATGT
The DNA here is from genome assembly GCF_964188305.1 of Podarcis bocagei. Classification (NCBI taxonomy): domain Eukaryota; kingdom Metazoa; phylum Chordata; class Lepidosauria; order Squamata; family Lacertidae; genus Podarcis; species Podarcis bocagei. Next base: position 20,633,209 of record NC_138125.1, read on the forward strand.
ATGTTTTATTTGCCCTGAGACCTTTGGTCGAAATGTTCTAACTAAGTAAATGTGTTCTAAAATAAATCACTTAGTTATGTATACCCTTTCTTAACATTTGCTGGTTTTATCTGTGATTTATTGATAATTGCTTTATATTTCTTTATGTACCTTGCTTAGAGGTGAGTTTGTTTTTTAATTAAGTGGCCTGCCCATTTTAATAAATAAACAAATACATGTTTCTAAGAGGGCTGGGTGCTGAAAGTGTACAACCACCCTCCCCCCCCAAAAAAAAAAAATAATGAAGGGAGGAAGAATGTTGCAACTATTAGGGGGTGGTTGGAAGTAGGAGCATTTTTCAGGGGTGGAGTGGATTTATTTTTCAATGAATTGGCTGAGGGTTTTTTTAAAAAAAATAAATGATGGTGACAGTAATCTTAATACTTTAAGAAAACATTAATCAGCTTGGTGATGCTGGAGCTTGGTGATCCCTAGGGAATCTTTGGCCCACATTTTCAAATGGAAAGGGAGCTGGGCTGCTGAACACAAAACAAATGCCTAACATCCTCACATCATGCACAACCACCCTTTATTTTAATTTTATTTATTACTGTGGCGTTTGCCTCCTAGGATGGGTCATAAGGAAAGGGTTAAAATAGATGTGATGTGATTGGCCAGTGAGAATGCAAGGGGGGAATAAAAGTTAGAGTGGGAGGTTTTGAAAGTGAGTTGAGGTTTGGGAGTTGAAGAAGGAAGAGGGAGGCTTAGGTGTGGGTTGGTAGAGTTGTATTGTGAGAGAGTGAGAGGAATTGTTAGGTGGAGTCAGATAGATAGTTGGAATAATCAGTTTGGAGTTGTTAGGAACTAAGAATAAGAAACTGCCAAGTAAAATTAACTGTAGCCATAAGCTTGTTCCTGCATTTCAAAATAAACTCGATTTTTTGTTTATGTTAACAACAGATTGGACTCTGTGTGTCCCCGTGAGATACGGGGTGGTGGCAGCGGAAAAAGCAATTGCAGTGGCGGCACAGGCTCAATAGACCGTCAAACGTCCGGGGCCCCTGTGTGTGATCGCCACAATTACATTTACAGACCACCTTTTCATTCCAAGGTGCCTGTGAGGTAGGCTAGGCTGAGAGGCAGTGACTGGCCCAAGGTCACCCATGAAGCTCTGTGGCTGTGTGGGGATTTGAACCCTGGTCTCCCAGGTCCTACCTAGTCCAACTTATTGCAAAGTTCAATGCAGCATCCAAATATAAGTTGGGTTACAGGTTACAGAAGCAGGAAGCATGGCAAAGCTCTAAGGACAGGGCTAGGCTTCAACTAAGCCATTGACCCAACAACGAACAAACCCCATCAACTCTCCTTTTGAAGACCAGGCAACCTCATGTACACAGCTAGTGTCCCGAAGCTCGGGACTGGGCAAGCAAGCACTCCTCTGAGTAGGATGAGCATGTGAAGTCTGCCCATGCCAGCACAGTCACCTCCACATCTTTACAGACAGAGGCAAAGACGACGGTGTCATATTTATCCTTCAGTGCCTCCTCTCAAGTGGATGACTCTTTGCTAGAAGGGGGCACTCAGGGTGTTTGATCCCATGACATTGAAGCAGGTTCTTCTCCTTCCCTTGGGTCCAGATCACTAGTTCCTGATCTGCTGGGTCCCTTTCAAGGGTCAGACTCCAACCAAGTCCCCAATGTCTTCCCGCTCCTCACCAGACCATTGCCTTCAAGATGTTTCCATAGTACTGGCGGACCTTGGGGTCTCAAATTTCAGCAGTGCTCTGTGCAATGACAAAATTCAGTGCCCCTGGCCACCTCTTACACTCCATTCTAAGTCATAGAGGCTCCACATTCAGTGTGACTAAACCAGTCGTGCTCCCATAAATCCGCCTCTGTACAGGGAATGCATGATATAAAGAGCACAAGATTTAACCAGCCTTTCAGCAGTGTCAATGGGTCCTGCTTGCAGACTGCACATAGGCATCTGCTTGGCCACTGTGAGTAAGGTGAAGGTAAAGGGACCCCTGACCATTAGAGGTCCAGTCGTGACCGACTCTGGGGGTGCGGCGCTCATCTCGCTCTATAGGCCAAGAGAGCCAGTATTTGTCCGCAGACAGCTTCCGGGTCATGTGGCCAGCATGACTAAGCTGCTTCTGGTGAACCAGAGCAGTGCACAGAAATGCCATTTAACTTCCCGCTATTTATCTACTTGCACTTTGATGTGCTTTCGAACTGCTAGGTTGGCAGGAGCTGGGACCGAGCAACAGGAGCTCACCCCGTCGTGGGGATTCGAACCGCCGACCTTCTGATCAGCATGTCCTAGGCTCTGTGGTTTAACCCACAGCGTCACCCGCTGAACTCGATGAGCTTTCGACCTGATCTGGCAGGACTGCTCTTTTTTAAGAAGAAAAAACACCCAAAAAACGCACACATCACCCATAAGAAATTTTATCTCCCCTTTGATAGCTTTCAAAGGCAATTTCTTTTCTTATGCATTGACGGCGAATGGCAAAACACGAAAAAGCTTAAAAGGGAGGAAAAAAAGAGAGGAGTGAATTCTTTTGGCAGAACACTGGTTCTCTCCTATGCTTCAAACTCTGTTAGCCCAACGGGACTGCTGACATTTTGAACCTCCATTCATTCCAGCAAGATTTGTGCCAACGATGCACCCAGCTCGTTTTGTACATTTTACAATATCGGGGGGGAAGAGGTGCACAGGTGGCCATTTCATTCACTGTGAATAACCTCGCAGGTATGAAAGCCCAAGCGGCAACATCCTTACACCTTTTCCTTGCAGCAAATGACTGTCCCCTTCAGCTCTATAGCATATTCCCATTAATGACTAATTGCTTTTAATAGACGCGGCTGCACACAAAGGAAAGGTTCTGAAGTAGCAAGCACAATTCACAGAGAGAGAAATAACAGTTATAATTTCATGTACCAAGCCACCCATCCTCCTACAGCAAAGAGCTCTGGATTTCTACAAAGCCAGTGGAAAATGGAGGGCCTAATGATATGTTTTAGCGATCGCATAGCTATTCTAAAGCATGACTATAATAACAGCACCTTCCTACTCAATAGGTCTGCTCCTCAGCTGCTTTTTTTTTCTTTCCAAAGTCACTTCTCCACTGGTTAAATTCAGATTTTAATTGCTTCTTATTTCTGTCAAGAAAATGGAGTCAGAAGCCATGGGAAGAGGCTCTTGAAGAGCAAGTCCAGCTTCTTTCTCACTTTGAATAAAGAGCGCCGGTAGTGGCTGCAGTCCACAGATTGCTTAGAGCTCTTGGTGATTGTGTGATTTAACATTCTCCCAAGAAAACATTCCCTGTGCATAGAAAACTTAAAAGTCAGGGACCAGGATTCCGCAGTGGCCTATTTCCTGGCATGCTGGGTGTCTAGTGCAGGAATGTGCATTATTTTCTCCACGTTAGGGATTGATGAATTGATTTACTGCCCTTTATCACAAGATTCTAGGGTGTGTTGTGTTTGTTCTCTACAGGATTGAAAATACCACAGCAGCGTAGAGATAAATGAAAAGTTTTAACAACCAATAAAGCAGCAATTGAAAGCAGATCAGCTGCTTTAAACAATTTTCAGGAGCCTGAAAGAATGAAAGGAATTCATTGTTGCGCTTTGTGGATCGTTCCATCACGATCGTTCCTTTAGCTTGCCAGATGGAATGTTTTCCCTTTCCTCTCTCCTCCGTGTGCTGCTTTGAAGGTTGGGGGGGAAGAGATGGGGGAAAGCCCCACTGTACAAGCAGAAATCTGCCTTGAGTCCCAGACTGGGGAAAAGGTGGGATGATGATGATGATAATAATAATAATAATAATAATAATAACAACAACAACAACAACAACAACAACAACAACAACAATAGGATGCGGGTGGCGCTGTGGGCTAAACCACAGAGCCTAGGATTGCCGATCAGAAGGTTGGTGGTTCGAATCCCCGTGACGGGGTGAGCTCCCGTTGCTCAGTCCCTGCTCCTGCCAACCTAGCAGTTCGAAAGCACATCAAAGTGCAAGTAGATAAAGAGGTACCGCTCTGGCGGGAAGGTAAACGGCATTTCCGTGTGCTGCTCTGGTTCGCTAGAAGCAGCTTAGTCATGCTGGCCACATGACCCGGAAGCTGTCTGTGGACAAACTCCAGCTCCCTTGGCCTATAGAGTGAGATGAGCGCCGCAACCCCAGAGTCGGTCACGACTGGACCTAATGGTCAGGGGTCCCTTGACCTTTTTTAATAATAATAATAATAATAATAATAATAATAATAATAATAATAGAGGCAGGTTCCACTGTCAGGACTCATTAGTTGAATCCTATCCAATAAAAAGTTCTTTACTTTGTTCCAAAACACATCAGCCTACACACCAGGCATGCTTGCTTTGGAAAGGAATTCCGTCACGGGGGGCGAGGCTACCTACAATAGTGGAGAGTCAGAGATGGGCTTCTTTTGGATCGTGAAGAGCTCCATGTTGGGGCATCTGCCTTGCACACAAATGTTCCCAGGTTCAATCCCCAGCTTTTCCAGTTGGGGCTAAGAAGCTCCCCTGTCTGAAAAACTAGCAAGCTCCTGGCAGTCAGTGTAAGCCAGGCATGGGGCTGATGGGAGTTGGAGTCCATCAACATCTGGGATACACTATGTTGGCTACATCTGGAGCAGACAATATTGGCTTAGATTAGGGTTTCCCAAACTTGGGTCTCCAGCTGTTTTTTGGTCTACAACTCATCCCTAGCTAGCAGGACCCAGTGGTCAGGGATGATGGGAATTGTAGTCCAAAAACAGCTATAGACCCAAGTTTGGGAAACTCTGGGTTAGATCAACAAACGTCTGCCCTGGCGTAAGCAGAGTCCAATGAACATCCATGTGGAAACAGCCTCATAGTCATAAATTTAGAAAAAAACGGTGCTCTGTAAAGCTACATCGGACCTGTACTTTATAAAGCCCTTTAAACGCAGGCATTATCAACTGATTTCAGCACTCGCTTTGTTTCTTTAACAGCCAGAATAGGAGAAGAGCAGAATGCTCTGCCTGGCCCAGAGAGGTCAGGAAGAGAAGGGAAATTATTCTAAGCAGCCATGGAAGCCTACATGATATGATCACTGCACCACCTAGGCAATGAGATGAGTTGCTATAGTAACCCTGAAGGTCCATCAGGGTTTTTTTGTGGGTTTTTAAAATAAAATAAAATAAAATGGTGAGTGTTGGAATGGGCAGCTTGAAACATGGGGAAGAGGAGCAGGAGAAAGGAAGACATAAGGAGAAGCAATCAAAAGGTTGAGTGCTTTCCGTAATGCAGAAGATTGGATTGGGAAACAATCTGGGGAAATGGGACAGCCTAGACATTAAGAGTCTTTCTCTCTGAGAATTACTGAAGCAAATGGATGAGAAGCAAAGCAAGCTGGCTTGTTCTTTCTTTCTTTCTTTCTTTCTTTCTTTCTTTCTTTCTTTCTTTCTTTCTTTCTTTCTTTCTTTCTTTCTCTCTGCATTCATGAAGGTAAACAAGTTCATAAGAAGCTGGCCAGTGTTTCTAAGACCAAGCTCACCCCATGCCTTTAAAGCACCACAACACCACTTCAAACAGTCATGGCTTCTTGCAAAGAATTATGGGAGATGTGGTTTGTCAAGGAAGGCCCCTATTCTGCCTCAGAGAGCTACGATTCCCAAGTTCCCAATGAAGAGTGATTGGGTGTTCTACCACTCTGAGAAATGCATCTCTGCGAGGGGAATAGGGACCTCCTGATAACTCTCAACACCCTTAGCAAACCATGCCTTCCATACCTTTGAGGGAATTGTAACTATTTACAGTGGTATGATAGCGCTTTAAAGGTATGGTACGAATGTGGCCTCAGGCAGCAGGGGTTGTCAACCTTTCAGAGATAGGGGCACCTTTGGAATTTGGAGAAAGTGCTCTGGTCATTAGTAACAAGTGTGGAAGAGAGCAGTTGTAGCCCAGTAACCTATCGACTCCCCTCCAGACCTCAGTCCTGGATTTTTCTGCTCACTGGAATAGACACATGGAGTCTGTGCCATTGAAACTCAAGGCTACAACTGTGACTCTATAATTCTCTATCCCTCACTGTCACTATAATGGATCAATGTGCCGCCATTGCTGACTTGGAACCTTCATTCCCATGGCTTCTCCTGAGAAGTAATGCCAGTTCTCCAATGAAAGGTATGTCTGCATGAAGGTTTGTGGAGTGCATATTACTGGCCTTCAGACACATTATTTTATCATGGAGAGCATGGAGAGCCAATGGAGAGCCACTTAGCCCAATGGTCTTGCTGAGTGATGGTCCCTCCTCTGTCCACTTAACTGGTTGAAAGATGTCCAGGCTGCCCCGCCAACCCTTCATAGCAGAGACCTCTCAATCTAAGCCTAACTGCTGCAGTAGAAGCTCCTGAGCATTGATCTGAGCATGTATGCATATATTATGCACGCTCACGCCAAGCCTGGTTGGTTTTCCCAGTGTATTTATCACTGATGTGCTAATTAATGCTTTCCAAGAGTGTGTTCATTAGTTGACCAACAAATGTATAATCTAAATTTTAATGTAAAGACTAAACCCACCCTGTTTATGTTACTTAATTTCCGGTTGGCTATGGAGGCATACAGTTAAAAACATTTAGGGATGGGAGGAAGACAGGATGCCGGGTTGGCTTGTAGTGGGTCATGCTCTACAGAGTTTGTTCAACCCACAGGTATAATTTATTTGCATGCATTCATTTGCTTACTTACACTCTCCTCTGTATAGAACTTGGGCACTGAAGTAGGATGGTTCACATATTTTCTGTGCTTGCAAACACACTTCTAATTGCTTTCATTAAATATCTAGCCACATGGCCAGATGTAGTGATGGAAGGTGAGATTGGTGCGTTTCCAGATGCCATTTAGGGCCACATGAAAATTCAGGAATTGCCATCCACCTGCAAGTGAGCTGTATGGATTTGGTTGGGTCTGACACAATTCTAGGAACACTTGGATGAAGGAATCACATGGATCCAGCTGTGGACGCAAACAGTCAAGGACGCTGACACAACTACTCCAGAAGCCTTCACTCATACTGGGGACATGGGGAGTTGTGGTTCAAAAATGTCCTGCTTCATTTGACAAGGACCTGTATCAGAAGACAGTCCATCAGCCAACTCAGCAGCAGCAGCACTCAATGCAGACTCCAAAGGTCAAACTGGGAGGGGGTTAGGTACGCAATGATGCACAAATCAGGTGGCTGGTACTAAGGCACCCCAGTACCCTGTGCCAGGAGCAGAGGGCTTTTGCAAGACAGCACAGCTGCAGACCATCCATGGTGCCTGAGGATTTGGTATCCCTTAATTCTGAGAACTGGTCCCATCACCTCCTGGCAAATAGAAGGGAAAGAAATGGAGGCAGTGAGAGATTTTACTTTCTTGGGCTCCATAATCACTGCAGATGGTGACAGCAGCCACTAAATTAAAAGATGCCTGCTTCTTGGGAGAAAAGCAATGACAAACCTAGACAGCATCTTAAAAACCAGAGACATCACCTTGCCAACAAAGGTCCGTATAGTAAAAGCTATGGTTTTCCCAGTAGTGATGTATGGAAGTGAGAGCTGGACCATAAAGAAGGCTGATCGCCGAAGAATTGATGCTTTTGAGTTATGGTGCTGGAGGAGACTCTTGAGAGTCCCATGGACTGCAAGAAGATCAAACCTATCCATTCTTAAGGAAATTAGCCCTGAGTGCTCACTGGAAGGACAGATCGTGAAGCTGAGGCTCCAATACTTTGGCCACCTCATAATAATAATAATAATAATAATAATAATAATAATAATAATAATAATAATTTATTATTTATACCCCGCCCATCTGGCTGGGTTTCCCCAGCCACTCTGGGCGGCTTCCAAAAGAATATTAAAATACTATGATACATCAAACATTAAAAGCTTCCCTAAACAGGGCTGCCTTCAGATGTCTTCTAAAAGTCTGGTAGTTGTTGTTCTCTTTGACATCTGGTGGGAGGGCGTTCCACAGGGAGGGCGCCACTACCGAGAAGGCCCTCTGCCTGCTTCCCTGTAACTTGGCTTCTCGTAGTGAGGGAACCGCCAGAAGGCCCTCGGTGCTGGACCTCAGTGTCCGGGCAGAACGATGGGGGTGGAGACGCTCCTTCAGGTATACTGGACCGAGGCCGTTTAGGGCTTTAAAGGTCAGCACCTCATGAGAAGAGAAGACTCCCTGGAAAAGACCCTGATGTTGGGAAAGATGGAGGGCACAAGGAGAAGGGGACGACAGAGGACGAGATGGTTGGACAGTGTTCTCGAAGCTACCAGCATGAGTTTAGCCAAACTGCGGGAGGCAGTGGAAGACAGAAGTGCCTGGCGTGCTCTGGTCCATGGGGTCACGAAGAGTTGGATACAACTAAACGACTAAACAACAACAATTCTGAGAAGTCCTTGTTACTCAGGCAGGCAAGTCAGCAACTGGTGACTCACTGGAGCCACATTCACATTAAAGCACTTTAAACAGGTTTCCCCCAAAGAATTCTGGGAGCTGTCATTTGTTAAGGGTGGTGAGAATTGCTAGGAAACCCCTATTCCTCTCCCAGGATGACAATGGCTTAGCAATCAATCCCTCTCCAAAGGGAACTGTGGGGATCATAGCTCTGGGAAGGGAAAAAGGAGCTCCTAACAACTCTCAGCACTTTTTATTTTTTTAAAATCAAACTATGCCTCCTAGAATTTTGGGTGGGGTGGGGTGGCACACCTGTTTTAAAGGGGTGTCATGGCACTTTAAAAGTAGGGTGCAATGTGGCCTGAGCCTGTACCTTCAAGCATCTGTGCTACCAAGGACTCAGTGGCCATTTCCGCAAGGGGACTGTCTATATCTTGAGTGGGAAGTTGGGTTGCCTGAGTCCCAGAGATGCCCTTGATCTGCCTCATGGTCCCGCAACAGAGATTGTGATGCTTGGCTCAGGGAGCTCCAGGTCATTCTCCGAAGAGGACTCCTTCAGAGGGGAAATGACAAAAACATCTGGGGCCACCAGGTTGTTGAAGGCTCTCCCAGAAGTTCAAGGAAAACCACTACACATTTAAGATGGGAAACCAAAGTGCAAAAAAAAGCAAGGAAGCAACTTTTGACCTTGTTTGACCTTTTTTTTTAAGCTGGGGCTTTTAGCATACAGATCATGTGTTCTACCACTGAGCTGTGATACTTCTCCTTACTTCTCCTTACTCCTTCTTTCATTGAAGCCTCCTGGACAAGTACATGCCACCAAATTTGCTGTCGATTTCCTAAGTCTTCTGTTCTCCCTCTTCTCATCCCCAATGGACATGTGCTGGCAGGTGCTGAATGCAGAAAAGCCAATGGGTGTCGCGTGACAAGCCTATGTTGATTGTTCGTTCACACCAACACCATCATCATCCAAGCACCTTTTCTCTTGGCATTTCAGCCTGAATGATACTCTTTAAAGCTGCTGCCGAAAGAGATCAGCTTTGGAACAAGAAGTTGGAATGTGGGGTGTTTGTCTAGGCAGCTGAGCAGAAACATCTCAAAGAACTTCCAAGAGAAGCCAAGTGGCTGACAAAGGAGGAATGTGTGCCATTCCGTTGACTCGAGAAGGGGGAAAAAAAAATATTGGCTACCCCTGAAGGCTGCATACATGAAAAGTGGGAAACCAAAGCCAGATATAATAAAGGGAAAGTGTTATTTCAATGTAATCCAGGGATCAGCTGGAATCTTCATGCCCAGTCTTACAATACCATAATGGAAAATCTGAAATGTAGCATAACAATTAAAAGAATTACAGTGCAACTCAACCAGTTCAGAAATAGGCCATGCTGAGTGCAATGGGGGCTTATTTTCAGGATTGCAGCCTAAAGTTTTGGTTCAAAATTCACTTTAGCTCTGAGTTTACTGTCAAACCACCACCTCTCAGTGCAGCCTTCCATCTGTCATATGGAGATGGTCATCACATTGGCCAGCTTTGCAGGATGCTTATAAGATATTAGAAATAATGTATGTGAAGGATTTATTTATTTATTTATTTAATGCCTCTGGATATCCTGATTTTAATATCCCATCGTTTTATACCCCAACATTTCATTTACCCTTCTGTTTCTGGGTATGTAAGTGTAGGGATGGGGTTCAAATTTTAATGTGAACCTATCTAATTTGCTTTCCCCAAAATAATATGTGAACCACAACTCCGCTATCCTTTGAGATTTGTACTTCTCTGGATTTGTGATACATTCCTCCAACCAAACAGAACAACACCCAGTAGTTCCTTAAGCTTTTTGAAACCAGCCTTATTAAAAGCCAGGGTGCATGTCCAACTACACACAGCTTTCCCTTGCCTCTGTATCATGAAACCCAAGAGGACATGATCACTTCCTCCCAAGGTTCCCTGCACTTTCACTTCTTCAACCAGTTCTTCCATGTTGGTGAGGACCAGGTCCCCTTATTGCTTCTTCTATCTTCTGGGAAATGAAATTGTCAGCGAGGCAATGGAGGAATTTGTTGGACCTTACATTGTTGGCAGAGTTTGAGTTGAGTTTTATGTACCTTCAGATATTGCTGGACTATGATCTTGGACCTTTGGGTATGCTGGCTGGGGCTGATAGGAGTTGGAAGGCAACCACATCTGAAGGCCACAGGTCCCCCATCCCTGGGCTAAATGGTAGCCTGCAGAACAAGGCTATTAATGGCTGCTAGCCATTGTATGTTATGTTCCGCCTCCACTTTCGGAGGCATTATGCATCTGTCAGGTTGTTGGACAAGATGGGCCTTTGGCCCGATTCAGCAGAGTTCTTCTGAAGTTCTTATAGAATCATAGAATCATAGAATAGAATCATAGAATCATAGAGTTGGAAGAGACCACAAGGGCCATCGAGTCCAACCCCCTGCCAAGCAGGAAACACCATATAGAATCATAGAATCATAGAGTTGGAAGAGACCACAAGGGCCATCGAAGCTTATGCTCCATCAGCTTCAAGTCTTGTATCTCAGCCATGATTATATATATATTTTTGGCCCCTAGCTCTTGCCAAACTTTTCTTCCTCGCAGAGGCAGCCGAGCTATCGCACTGTTCCGCACACATGGCCCTCATCTGTGAACAAAAGTGCTTTTCCTCGAGTGCAAAAAAAAGAAGAAGAACAAGAAGAAAGTATAAGGCACTGGGACCTAATAACATGTATTAGCAGTCTCTGATATTAATAGCGCAGGTTGTCACATGATGCGACAGTGATTAAAGTGGGCATGGACGGAGGTCTCCCTTTCTCCTGGGAGTCTCTCTTCCCCCCTGCAAACAGAAAATAAACACAGCCCTTCCAGAAGCGTAAATGCCAATAACTGTGAAATTTTGATTAAATAATAGATATGTGTTCTGAGGCACTTCTTTATAGCATGTGATTAAGAAAGATAACTAGACATCCTTACAGCTATAATGATAATAATTACCACAACACATAAAGTGTAGAATATGACACTAGAAAGGCCATCATTAACCTTTCCAAGGGTTATTTTTTTGGTGTGTTTTTTGACACTACGGACAGGAGCTTCAAGAGAGCTAAATGCAACTTATAGCCATGGTTATTTTTTTTTAATGGGGGGGGGGAGCCCAGCCTCCTCTCTGATACTTTAAGGGCAGGAGATGAATCTTCCCTTTCAAGCAGATGTTTGTTTAAGATAAGACATCTGGGCAGTTCTTATAAAGCATTCTTTTTATTAAGATTTCTGCAACTGTTGGTAATTAAGAGAACTGACACAATTCTTCCTTCTCTTTAAATGTTAGCTCTGAAAAACAGGCCTGTGTCCCAGAAGCAGGACTTTTAGACTCGCAATGAGCAAGGAAGTTATTGGGGACAAATATAGCAATTTTGTGTGCATGTGTGCCTGTGATTTTATTTTAAATGTGTGCCTCAGAATGCACAGTGATAATTGAGATAAACACATTTTTACATAACAATAATAATTTTTAAAAACCCACATATATAATTAGACTCATCAGAGGTTGGTTGGACTTCTGTGCCAGATTTTCAGTGCCAAAATGGAATTGACTGCCATAGGGTGCAGGAAAAAAGAACGAGTGTGGTACAATGGTTAGGGCAGGTCTACTGTCCCTCAGACCTTGTGGGGGGCTTCACTATTTTTTTTGAGGGGGGGTGAACGAATTCCTATGCCCCACAAATAACCCAGAGATGCATTTTAAATAAAAGCACACATTCTACTCATGTAAAAACACGTTGATTCCTGGACCATCCGCGGGCCGGATTTAGAAGGCGATTGGGCCGGATCCGGCCCTCGGGCCTTAGTTTGCCTATGTATGGGTTAGGGTGTCAAACTCACAATGGAAAAAAACTCGGGTTCAAATCCCTTCTCAGCCATTGAGATTGCTGTTAACCTTGGGCCCAGTCACTATCTCTTGGCTTTATCTACCTCACAGGGTTGCAGGGAGGAAAAAAACATATGCCCTGAAGGGTAGCTATAAAAGATATCTTTGAAAAGCCCACGTAGCCCAAATATCTTTGAAATTGGGAGGGATACAACTAATCTATTTCACATTATTATATTAACTGAATGTGGCAATAAGGGGAAGCGGTCTTGGTATATCCCTGGCAGTGGCTACTTTTGACACATCTCAAATCACATTACCAGAAAGGCCATCCCAAGAGAGGATCTCAATGATAACAAGGGGAGCATCTCTCAGAACAGTTCCGTTAAAATCAACACTGCAAAGCTGATGTTGTGGTTTTGGCCCCAGCTAAACTGTACATTTAAAGGCCGATGAAACCACTTTAGAATCGTAGAGTTTGAAGGGATGCTGAGAGTCATCTATTCCAACCCCCTGCAATGCAGGAATCTCAACTAGATCATACATATAGAATCATGGGCACTATAGTTTGTTAAAGGTGCTGAGAATTCTTAGAAGACCCCGTTTGCCTCCCAGAGCTCTAAGGTTTGCCAGGGAATAGGGGTGATTGTTGACCCAGTGTGGGTCAGTTGTGAAAAAGGCAAATTCCATTGCATGGACAGTCGGAGTCCCCCCAACCCCCAGGCGACCCCTGAGTGGAATAATGACTCAAGACAATGTGCTATGGGATTAAAATTGGCCACAACTTTATTAAGTTTCAGATGTAGAGAAACCTTGGCTCAGGCATTGGGCGTTTATCCTTCCCAGTCCCCAGCTGGGGATCTGGAGACTTCAGGGTTATCCAGAATGTGGGAGGGGGGGTTGGGCTGGCTCTGGAGAACACATGTTCAAGCAGAGAGCCTGCCCCCCGTTTCGCTGCCATTGGAGGGGAGAGCAATGACAACCTCTCGGCATATGGCCAATATTCCTTTCCGGCCCTTCAACAGCGACCCTGACGTAGCAGCACCTGCGTACCTGTGGAGAAGAGGTTAACCTGCAAAAGAAGACTTAACTGAGGGAAGGGAGGGTGGGAGAAGCTCTGGAGCTGACTACCGCTTCGCAGGTAAGATTCACCTTTTGTTGTGTGGGTAGGATGGTCCCTCCCCTTACCTGGACAATCCCCTGGCAGGATTGGGCAATTGGCTGAGGTAGGTGGAGACCTCCAGGTCTGGGGAGGATGAAGCCAGCCCAAACTACCAGGAATTGCACTGGGATCCAGGGGGCTGTGTGTGATGCAAAAGGCGCCCCCATTTGATGTGGGGAGCGGTCATTCTAGGGATCATTAGGAAAGGAATTATAAATTAAAATGGCCAATAATCACAATGCCATTATACAAATTGACAGTGATGCTGTATACAGTTCTGGTCATGTCACCTCAAAAATGATATCTTAGAATTTGAAAAGGTTCGGTAAAGGCAGTGCCTTGTTTCTAAAAAAATGTTTAGGGGTACTCTCATTTTGACTCAAGAAAATCAACATTTTATAGTTCAGATCTGGAAAAATAAATACAGTAGATGCAGCAAAACTGACCAATTACCGTGCTAGATTCCAACTCCTACTTCACACATTAAATGCTCACTTCCATCTGAGACTCAGGAAACGCCGTGACAAGAAATGAGGCCACCATCGGGGGTAGCATCGGAACTGACGATTCACTGTGCTAGAGAAGAAACTAATTTTTTTCTCTTAGATTCACAAAATGTTTAGGGGTATGTGTACCTCTGCGTCCCACCAGAAAAAAGCACTGGGTAAAGGGCAACTGAAATGATCGAGGGAATTGGAGTTATTCCCCTATAAGGAAAGGTTTCATCATTTGGGACTTTTTAGTTTAGAAAAAAAGGTGAGCAAGACATGATTGGGCATGGCATGGGAAAAGTGGATAAATGAATGTTCTCTTTCTCTTTCAGGACACTAGAACTCATGGGCATTCAATGAAGCTGAACGTTCAGGACAGATAATATGAAGTACTTCTTCATGCAGTGCATAGTTAGAATATGGAAGTCGCTCCCACATGAGGCAGTGATGTTCGCCAACATGCTGTTGTTGTTTAGTTGTTTAGCCGTGTCCGACTCTTCGTGACCCCATGGACCAGAGCACACCAGGCACAATTTGATCAAACTCATGTTAGTAGCTTCGAGAACACTGCCTTGCCATGGCGAAGGGGCTTGAATAACTCAGAGAAGCTATGAACTATGCCGAGCAGGGCATCCAAGATGGACAGGTCATAGTGGAGAGTTTTGACCAAACGTGATCCACCTGGTGGAGGAACTGGCAAGCCACTCCAGTATCCCTGCCAAGAAAACTCCATGGACAAAGACAACAGGCATATAAAAGTTCTCCAACATAGACAGCGTTAAAAGATTAGCCAAATTCATGGAGGAGAACGCTATCAATGGCTACTAGCCAGGATGGCTATATTCTGACTCTATAGAAATGCTACTGAATACCAGCTGCTGGAAAACAAGAGCGCTCTTGAGCTCTGGTTCTGTGCGCAATTTTCCCACAGGCATTTAGTTGGCCACTGTGAGAACAGGATGCTGGACTAGATGGGCCACTGGCCTGACCCAGCAGGCTCTTATGTCTAAACATGATTTCAAATTACACTGCCGTTTCCATAGATCAACCAACCAATCATTTTATATGGGCTTTAAAAGGTTGTGGAGTAGGAGAGACCACCAACACACACTATGACCGCAAAACAATGCAGCCAAGAGAGAGAGAGAGAGCGCACAAATGATTTCAAAATCTCAGTTATAAATCATTGTAGCACATCTATATTCCTTTGGTAAATCCACTGGTAGGTAACCTCAGTCCCTGTAAATCAGGATTTGGTAGCTCACCACTACAAATTAAGAGGCCCTTTCTGCACCCAGGGATGCTTTTGATACGCTAGAAGAGTCTCTCTTGCATGAGTAGAAATCTTTTGGCACGAAAGCATGGAAATGCTCTTCTCCTCCATTACGGCCTGACAGCATGATGTACAGCATGTGGGGAAGCCATAAATCGTAGGTCAGGCCTGCGCGGCAACGTCCTCTTGTAAATAACGTGAGAGAGCCAATAATGCGTGTGGCAGAGAATAGCACTTTTAAAATTCCCTAATTAAGTCAGATCGAAGTAAACCCAACTAAGCCAAGGTTTCTTCAACAGTTTATTATTGAAAACACAATTAGCTGCAGGCACTCCGAGGAGCTTTGTGAAAATCAAAGGCTGTGCTATAACTTGAAGTAAGTTTTCAAGTCACCGACTCATTAATACTAGAGGAGGTCTGCATGGCTGCAAGGCACTGAGTCAGAAGTGGAGGGAAGGGGGGAGGGGGACACAGAATGGCTGCTACAGTATTTGGGCCAAAATACAAATGATGAAATAATCATGCACCCAGCGTTTGGCAGGCTACTGCCGTCTCTAACCTTCTTCTTGGCTTACACACAGTTGTGAGACTTACTGGTATGTATCAGCACGGAAAGGTTATTATGGGGGGGTTTTTTTGCCGAAGCCCAAAACCATTCCCCAAAAACAACTCCCTCCTCCCGTACGCATTCATTTCATGAGCTTAGTATGGGGTAGACAGCCACTGGCTACGTGGCTAGGAACCAGATTCTGCTCCGCTAAAGCAAAGGCGAAGAATCTTCAGTCCTCTAGGTGTTGCTGAATGACAACTCCCATCATCCCATTGACCATGCTGGCTGGGGCCAATATGGGTCCAACAACATCTGGAAGACCACAGGTTAGCCATTCCTGCACTACAGCTGGAAGAGGGGATGACAGGTAAGCCTCAGAGGAGGCCGTTCTGCCTCCAGGCAGGGCTAGGACAGTTCCAATATAACGGCTGTTTGTAGTGCTGCCCAGAAAGGACACCCAACTCCAACTCAAACTTGAGTCCCCAGGTACAAGGCCCATCATCCTTGATCACTGGTCCTGCAAGCTAGAGATGATGGGCGTTGTAGTCAGTCCAGCAACAGCTGGGGACCCAAGTTTGAGAAACACTGATAAACTCTTTGAAGGAAGGAAGGGTGGAATTCTTAGTGAGCAGAGGTGGTCCTGTGAGCTTGCAGAACAAATTAGGTTTGACAACTTCCGGGTTCAGAAGCAGTTTGAGTTCCAGGTGCCCGGGAGCAATTATAGGAAAAGGCTATTGCTTTCATGAGTCATTAGTCGTCCGATCCCAATATGTAGAACGTTGTTATGTGTTTTAATCTGCTTTTCGTTCACTGCTTATCTTATTATTTTAAAAAATGTTTTAAATGGTTGTTTCTAACTGTTTTCATTCAATATTATTATTTTCTCTTTGTAAACTGCTTTGAGGGCATTTTAAAAACAATCCAGCGGTGTATAAATCTACGGAATAACTAACTAAATTAAAAAATAATCCAGCAGTGTAGGGTCAAACATTCTCTGACAGGAACTTTCAGCTCAGAATTGCAGAGTGGAGGAAAGTGGTGGCACAGTCACTCTTCTGTACATGAGATAAAACTGTGTCCAAAAACGGATGTCACACGAGAAATTTGCACTAAAATGTGATGGATTTTCATGAGGACTTGAAAATCACAAATGGACGTGGAAATGCAGAGAACTTGAAGATTGAAAAAAAGAGAGAGAGGGAGAACTTGAGAGAAGCCAAAATTGACAGATTCACCTACCCTGTTGAGAACTTGGAAAACCACTGCCAATAGACAATGTCTGGTTTGGTAGACCAATGGCCTGACTGAGTCTAAAGTATCTTACCTCAAAATCCTACACAGACATCAGTAGGGCTTACTCCCAAGGAAGTGTACATAGCACTGCAGCCTTCATGGATTGCATCCAGTGCTATTTTTTTTCTAGAAAAAGAGGTGCCAGAGCTCACCATGAACATATCCCTTGTTTTCTTAGAATGGCAATGGCGCCCACCTGAGAGGTGCCAGAACTGAGTTCCAGTGAGTTCCAGCTGAAAACAAAACCCTTGTTGCATCCAACTTTGTCACTTTATGAACAGGAGAACTGTAGCCCTAGAAGAACTGCTTCTGTGTGTTCATCTGTCCTTCTGTGAAATGGACACTCCTTCTTTATGTGCAGCGACAGCACACCGCGCACAGTTTTCCCGGATCCTGATTTTACAATGCAGGCGGATGCCTTACCAAGGCTGCACGGTCAAGTTTCTGAAGAACTGGACAGGGCTGGTGCACTAACATCTGTAGCGACATGGAGGGGAATTAGAGCTGGGCCATTTTGCTGTTTGAGGTAATACAGAAAATGCTGCCCTCCAAACACATACCCCATCAGCTAAAGGGGTGGGGTGGGGAGGGAAAGGAGGCTGGAAAGCAGTGGGCAGCAGCGGGTGCAGGTGGCTATGGGCAGGTGGTGCACTCCTCAGAGGCTGGGTCTGCCCTCTGAGGTGACCATCTCACCTGATGTCAGCGACTGGGCAGAGGACCATTCCATAGAAGGAGGCAGTTCAGAATTACAACAGGGGGTTGAGGGAGTTCACAGCTCAGAGGCAGATGAGGGGGAAAGCTGGGAAATAATGGGAGAGGAGGAGGAGGAGGAGGAGGAGGAGGAGGAGGAAGGAGGAGGAGAAGAAGAAGAAGAAGAAGAAGAAGAAGAAGAAGAAGAAGAAGAAGAAGAAAGAAGAAGAAGAAGAAAGAAGAAGAAGAAGAAGAAGAAGAAGAAGAAGAAGAAGAAGAACAACAACAACAACAACAACAACAACAACAACAACAACAACAACAACAACAACTGACGGACACAGTGTCTTTAGAAAGCATTCCAGAACACCCCCACTCTCCCAGAAGACAGCGAGCCTTGAAAGTAGGAGAGCAAAGAGCTCAAAGGCAGAGGGCACATAGCAGCACCTGTAGAGGAGATGATGAGAATGATGAATGAGGAAGTGGGAGGGACAGAGTGGGTGGGGTTTCGCTCCGAGCAACACCATTATTCTGAGAGGCCGCATTCCCAAGCCTCTCTCTGTGAATACAAGCAGATGGTAAGAACGTTTCCTTGCCTTGTCCATTCGTGGCAACCTGCCATGGGGGTTGGTTTCTCTGCCACCTGACACCTCATGGGCAGGCCAGCCTTGGGGAGAACAATCAAATGACAGAACAGGACATTGTTGTTACTTGAAGGCGAAACCACATGCCCTGGTACTCCTCCTCTTAGGTGTTCCATATGTGCGAGGAGCCAAAATGTTACAAAACTTCAAATTGCCTCCATCAGGAAATCTGACAACTCCCATGTTGGAAGCTTCTTCTCCTTTTTTTAGTTATCTTCCCTCCCCACCCCTCTTCTAAGCAGAAACATCCTTGCCATAACAACAAATCTTCTAGAGGGAGGGGGGAAAGTCTTGCAGGGATGACTAAGTTGCATCCGTTCTCCCAGAGGTATAATGTATACAAATCAAATCAAAATATAAATCATTCCACCCTGTTGTGGTTTATGCACAGTTTCTTTTAATAAAATATGCAAATATTTTGCAGTAAATTGATTTCCCAGTTTCAGTTCTCTTATCTCCGTATTTATTATTCATGATCTCTCTACTCCCCTACTTGAGCAGAAGGGGGGAAATGAGGTGGGTGGAGGGGGTGGAGGGAGGAAATCGGCACAGAGTTTGCTAAGCTTTTAGGAACTAGCTTTATTATTGTTATTATTAGCACAATTTTATACTCCTAGGAATGAAAGATAAATGTAGATATTACTTCTAATTTCAGCCAAAGCTACGAGGTAATACAATGACACCCTCTTTTAATGCAAATCGCTGCAATAAATGGCTTTGTAGCCCATGCACTTGGCTGCCTGGCAAATTGCAATGGAAGTTTGAATTGCTGAGCAAAATGACTGTTGTTTAACCTGTGAACAAGCTGGATATTATTAGTACTGTTGCTCAAGGTGTATATACATCAGTGCTGCAGAGAAAGAAACAATCCGTGAACCTACAATTGTTATGGTAAAATACTGGGCTGTGTATACAGGGTGTGTGTGTGTGTGTGTGTGTGTGTGTGTGTGTGTGTGTGTGTTGCTTATCTGCTTTTCTATAGGACGTCTAAGGGAGATAGAGTGGCCACATGTCTGGTTTTACAAAGGATAGTGTCTCCACTAAAGGAATGTCAGAGGATATGTGGTAAGTGCATTTGAACCTGGCTGGGTTCAAGTGGGCAGATAACAAGCTTTAAGGTTTTTGCTGTGTCCAGTTCTGGGTGCCACAATTTAAGAAGGATATTGAAAAGCTGAAACATGTGCAGAGGAGGGCAGCCAAGATGACTGAGGGTCTGGAAACCAAGCCTTATGAGGAGCACTTGAAGGATCTGGGTATGTTTAGCCTGGAAAAGGGGAAATATGATAGCCATATCCAAATATCCCAAGGGCTATCACGTGGAAGATGGAGTTTCCTCCTGCTCTGGAGGATAGGACCCAAACCATGGCTTCAAGTTACAAGAAAAGAGATTCCAGCTAAACTTCAGGAAGAACTTTCTGACAGTAATAACTGTTCAACAGTGGAACTGTCTCCCTCAGGAGGTTGTGGACTCTCCTTCCTTGGAGGTTTTTAAGCAGACGGTAGATGGCCATCAGTCATGGGTGCTTTAGCTGAGATTCTTGAATTTCAGGGGTCACTTCCAGCTTTATAATTCTAGGATTCTAAGAGCAGGGGAAAGTTTTAAGCCTAAGGGCTGCATTCCCTTGGGAGCAACCTGCCAGGGTCTATGTGCCAGCCTAGGCAGGGCCAAAGGCAAAATGTGAGCAAGACCAAGGATGAAAGGAATATTTGCACAATAGGCTGCATTCATCCTCCATCCCGACAAGTAAAAGTCGTCATCACCATTCAAGAGCACCTTGGAAGTCCTAAAGACAAGCCCTGCTCAGTGCAAGTTGCAATCACTTATTCACTTATTCATTGCATTTGTAGTCACTTTATAACAAAAAAAGAGTCTCCAGGTAACCCAATTTTCAGGTAAACTAGAACATTTAAAACAATGTATAGTACAAAATATCTAAAATGGTCAACCAATAGCATCATAAAGATAAGTCATATGCACTCCACTAAAAGATAAGCCCCACCCAAGAGGCCAGCTTAGTTGCCAAAGGTGTTACTGAATTAAAACGTCTTAGCATGACACGTTTCTTAAGGAAATCAGCCCTGAGTGCTCACTGGAAGGACAGATCATGAAGCTGAGGCTCCAATACTTTGGCCACCTCATGAGAAGAGAAGACTCCCTGGAAAAGACCCTGATGTTTGGAAAGATGGAGGGCACAAGGAGAAGGGGACGACAAAGGACGAGATGGTTGGACAGCATTCTCGAAGCTACAAACATGAGTCTGACCAAACTGCGGGAGGCAGTGGAAGACAGGAGTGCCTGGCGTGCTGTGGTCCATGGGGTCACGAAGAGTCAGACACGACTAAACAACAACAACAAGCATGACACGTAAAAACTTATCACATTTCTAAGGTTTTGCCCAAATCTGATTTCTTGCAATTTCAACTCCCTAGGCTCTGCATTTCTACCAGATCTGATGAGCTTGCTGTGGTGAAGGCTCATTTCAGCTGGGCATTGGTGCATTAGGGTTGATGCAGTTATCCCTTTGTCAGGAACATTTCTCTAGCTTCCCACAGCTAGAGGGAAGAGCTTGGAAGCTGGACAATGGCAGCACTTGGCAGGCACAAAAACAGATTGCCAGAAACACCTGCATGATCCCCTACTAAATGAAGGCAGGACAGGGACTTTTTGGTGACAGCAGCCCAAAGTGTGAAACTACCTCTCAAGAGAGGTTAGACCCTTCCCTTCTCTGATGTTATTTAGGCAGGTGGCTAAGACATTTTTTAAAAATTATTTCAAGCTGTTAAGGTATTTCAATCTTGATAACGGTAACGTTGCTAGCTATGGCATGTCTCTACTCTGTCATTGTACTGAAATTTAATGTGTTGCAAACAACCAAGGGCCTTTTTTGTTGTGGGGTGAGAGGAAAGTTAGTATAGAAACAGTTTGTGTAAATAAAATTAAAATACCGGTAAATTGTAACTTTGTCTGGATTTAAATTGAAAGTTGCTTTTGGTGCCAATCATGGCTGAAAAGCAGGGCATTGGTTGGTTGGTTGGTTGGTTGGTTGGTTGATTGATTGATTGATTGATTGATTGATTGATGAGATTTATTATGTCCCCTTCACCATAAGGTCCCAGGATGTCCATATACAACCATATAATCATTACAACATTAAAATCCAGTAAAACAATCTAAAACAAACCAAATAATATCCAGTGAGTCCACATTTAATGGGAAGGTTCAGGAAATCATGCAAAAATGCACAAAGTCAGGAAGGCCCCTTAAACAATCTGTAAAAAAAAACCCCACAAAGCTGTTCCCCTCACTCTCAGACCACCTCCACTTGTTCCGATCACCTTCCCCTTACTTTCTGACTATCTTCCTGATCACCTCCCCTTGCTCTCTATGCCGTATCTCAGTCTCCAAATCTCCAACTCTCTGACACTGCCCAAACACCCTCCCAAGGTGAGTACAATGGCTGACAGGATTGCCAACCATTGTTTCCCTCTCTGCCTTCTCCTTCTTGCATTCTTCCACTGCATATTTGGATTTCCTCCATTTTTCCCCAATTTATATATTTATTTTTCCACTGCCTGCATAAGGTTGCACGATCGCGTAAGAAATGTGAGCATGTGTTGCAGGCTTACTGTACATCGAGCAATAGAGGTCACATACAATTTAACTGTCAAAGACTAGAATGAAGACAAAATAATGCAGTACAGTGGTACCTCGGTTTAAGAACTTAATTCATTCGGGAGGTCCGTTCTTGACCTGAAGCTGTTCTTAACCTGAAGCACCACTTTAGCTAATGGGGCCTCCTGCTGCCGCTGCACTGCCGCTGCACGATTTCTGTTCTCATCCTGAAGCAAAGTTCTTAACTCGAGGTACTATTTCTGGGTTAGCGGAATCTGTAACCTGAAGCATCTGTAACCTGAAGCATCTGTAACCCGAGGTACCACTGTACAGCAGGGCTTTTTTCAGAGGGAAGTCAGTTCTGGCACCTCTCAAGAGAGCGCCATTGCAATTCTAAGAGAACGAGGGAGGTGTCCATGGTGAGTTCCAGCACCTCTTTTTCTAGAAAAATAGTGCTGATATACAGTAATAATAACCCTCTTCAGAGCAAAAGCTGTCCATGCAGGGCTGAAAAAATACTTCAAGTTCCTTAAGTGCTGGAATCAAATGTAGAAAGGGGACGCTTGATGGAGCTGATAAACTATTTACATCCTGAGAAGCCCGCATAAAAATATCACGATGCCAGGTAAACAAATATAGAAATATTGGCATCAGCCTATACCATCATTGTTCAAAGCATCAAACAGTCAGTGCTGTCTGCTTTGACAGCAACCATCTGACTTCTTAGAGATGTGTGTGTTCATTCCAGATTCAGTCTCCTCATCAGTGTTGACTACCTTTGTCTGTAGATGACCAGTGGTGAAACAATAAAACTGCTAGCCCATTTGCCAAGCTAAGCAGGATCCAGCATGGTTTCAAATTGGATGGGAGACCATGTGTTGAGATGCCTGCATTGAAAGGGTTGGACCAGATGGACTCTCGAGAGTACTTTCCAACTCTATGTCAAGGTGAATCTGACCCACCACTGATCTCAGAATACAAAGCCCAAGATGCAGTGATGACTGTCAGCTTGCACGGCTATACAAGAGGATTAGCCAGTGTGGCATAATGGTTAGAGTGTTGGACAGGGACCTGGGAGAGCAGGGTTCAAATTCCCACTTGGCTGTCATGCTCACCGGGTGACCTTGGGCCAGTCACCATCTCTTAGCCTAACCTACCTCACAGGGTTGTTGTGAGGATGAAATGTAATGGGGAGGAGAAGAACCATGTACACCAGGGGTCAGCAAACTTTTTCAGGAGGGGGCTGGTCCACTGTTCCTCAGACGTTGTGGGGGGCTGGACCCACCCCCTCCTGAAAGCACCTCCATCTCTCGAAAGGACCCCAACCCCCGCCATCACTCACACCACCACCGCCTCAGCAGCATTGGCGGTGTCCTCTGCCTCATCCAGGGGTCCATGGGACACAGAGCCCATGCCACTGGCCTGGGAGGCGGAGGCAGGCTCCCCACTGCTGCTGCCGCTTCTTCCCGCTCGGCTCTTGGCCATGCGCAGCAGCCTCAGCAGGAAGGAAGGGGCATTGCCCAGAGGCGCCCACGGCTTCAGATTGGCCGCAGGAGCTTCCTGCAACCAATCCAAAGCCACGCCAGCATCGCGGAAGTCAGTCCCCATCCGGCGAGGCCTCCACGCCGCGGCAGTTTAACGTGGGGACTAACCGAGCGGGTGGCAGGGTCCGCAAGGTTCGCAGGCCCAATTAACAAGCCTGGTGGGCCACATCCGGCCCCCTGGCCTTAGTTTGCCGACCCTTGGTGTACACCATCTTGGAAGATAAAGGTGGTATACAAATGAAATAAATAAATAACATTCATAGAGGATGAGGCTATTAAAGGTAAAAGGACCCCTGACCATTAGGTCCAGTCGTGACCGACTCCGGGGTTGCGGCGCTCATCTCGCTTTATTAGCGAGGGAGCTGGCGTACAGCTTCCGGGTCACATGGCCAGCATGACTAAGCCGCTTCTAGTGAACCAGAGCAGCGCACGGAAATGGCGTTTACCTTCCCGCCTTAGCGGTACCTATTTATCTACTTGCACTTTGATGTGCTTTTGAACTGCTAGGTTGGCAGGAGCAGGGTCAAAGCAACGGGAGCTCACCCCGTCACGGGGATTCGAACCGCCAACCTTCTGATCGGCAAGTCCTAGGCTCTGTGGTTTAACCCACAGCGCCTATTAGTCAGTGGCTATTAGTCATGACAGCTATACAGGCAATCCTTGTTTTGTGTGGTGGTTACATTCCAGACCCCTGCTCTCATCAGTGGGGCCCACATAAAGTGTTCCACCCCGCCCCCTTTCCACCTTTTTCAGTAACATTTTGGTGACGTTTTCAGGTCACTTCCAGGTTCGGCGCCATGAGTGCATGCACGGTCCCACGCCATTCGGATGTGAGTAAATGGGTCGTTGCCTGTACTGCCTCTGGGATTAGATACATCATGTCTCCAAACACCAATTGCTGGCAACCACGAGCACTCTCATTTTTCTTGTGGGTATCTAGTTGTCCCAGTCCTGG
Source organism: Podarcis bocagei (assembly GCF_964188305.1). Taxonomy (NCBI): domain Eukaryota; kingdom Metazoa; phylum Chordata; class Lepidosauria; order Squamata; family Lacertidae; genus Podarcis; species Podarcis bocagei. The sequence continues at coordinate 20,657,712 of NC_138125.1, forward strand.
TGTCAGGCTATTTTGTGCCCTAGGCAGGGCTACCTACTTGCACCCCTGATTTTTTTAAAAAACGTGAAGATCAAAACAGATGCCTTGCAGAAAAAAAGAAAAGCTAAGCAAAAAACCTCGAGGCTGCTAAATTTATTCAAGAATAAGTAATACAACCATCTTTGATTACCTTTCTCAAATGCAAAAGAAAACGTTTTAGCACGCAACCTATTTTGAACAGTGCTATTTTTCTAGAAAAAGAGGTGCTGGAACTCACCATGAACACCTCCTTTGTTCTCTTATAATGGCAACGGCGCCCACTTGAGAGGTGCCAGAACTGAGTTCCTGTGAATTTCAGCTGGGGGAAAAGCCCTGATTTTGAATAATCCATATAAAACTGTATAAAACTGCCTCTCAAAGGTCTGCCCCATAGGCAGCCTAATGATAGCACCAGCCCTGGGTTGACCACTATGAAAGTAGGATGTTGGATTAGATGTGTCTTTTGTATGATCTTCATATGTTCCTCATTGTGATGGGGGAGACCCAGCTGTCAGGCTCTTTACCTATCCAGATGTATTTATTTTCCCTTCAACTTTGGTATCGCTTTATTTTGAAAAATAGGCCAATTATTTCTTTTTCTGCTACCACTACACCTTCATTTACTAGGCACCGCCCTCAAAACTCCATGAGGCTCCACCTTCTGACCTGCAAAGAAATCATCACACTCTTCCTCTGGCCAATCAAAATCCACATGGCCCCGCCCACTGGCCAACCCAATTTTGCCCACTGACCAGGTATTTTTAAAATCGCAAGTTGGTGACCCTGATTAGAGGCAAGCGGCGTTTTCCTTCCAAATGTTGCTCAGCACTCTTGGACATACAACCCTCTTTGGACTATATTGATCATGCCTTAAATGAATATTCTGCTGGATTGGGTAGTCAGGATGAATACCCACACTGAAAGGAAGATGAGCAGACTCTTCTGCATGAGATTAACACTTTTGCAAAGCTGGGGGATTTCCGTTGTTGTTGTTTTTAAAAAATCTACCTTCACCTTCATATGCACCCCATAGAATTACCAGTGCTGTCTTTTGACAGGGCTTCTGTGCTTCAGCAGAAAGAAATTCAGCAGATAAAACTTTCAGAACGGAGATGAAATGGTAGGCAAGGATTCACCTGCTAAATTTCTGCTTGCTGCTTTAGTTACTTGAATCCTACCCCTCCCTGAAACAGGCAATACTCGCACCTCGTGATTTAAGCTTTGTCAATATACACCTAATAACAAAGTCCATCTTGAGCATCAGAGTCAGCTATTGTTTCATCGTTTCACCAACTAGTGGTAGTGTATGGGGTTTTTCTTCCCCCTCCAAAAGATGTAAATTAAACTTTTAAAAAAATCTCTCCCCAGAAAAGTCTGCTTTTAAAAAAATAAAAGTTTGCTCATGTTGCAAAGCACTATCTGTTAAGTCCTCCAGCTAGGCTAAAAGCCTATCCCACTGCTCCTTGGGATTCCTAGTGAATTAATAATGCTGCTGATGAATATTCAAAAGTAGGCAGCTATTGTGCCTCCAAGCACATAATTAATTATTCATTACACATTTTTATTCACTGAATTAAAAAACACAGGGTGCTCTGGGAAATGAAGTGTACTTCACTGCGGGGGCATGAAATTCTACACTGTCCCTTTAAGGATTATTACTCTGTATTTATGGTTGCCAGGCAACATAAATGCTGGGCAATTAGATCATGTGTTGTCCCTGAAGACTGATGGGATAATAAGCAGTAGTCAAGTATTAAGTTGACCTAGTAAAGGTCCCACGCGAATAAACCTGGGGCAGGACCACAGCTGGCATCTTTCAAATGAAACTTTTGCATTGGTACGGTACGGTGGGGTTGTGGCTGTTGTTGTTAAGTGCATTTGGACAGGAATGTCACATCTGGGAGGAAACGGGGCAGCTGCAGGTTTCGGATTGACAGGGCTGCACCCCAGTACGGTAGACACCTGATCACCTTCCAGCATTACAAACATGACACCTTCCAGGCCGGAGGTGTAGATCAAACGTTCAGCAGTGCTGGGTCAGGCAAATTATGACTTTTTAGAAACTGTGAGGAAAAGGTGACTGGAAAGAGATCCATTTTCTGGGTTCCCCTTTCTTCTCTCTCTTCCCCTCCTTAGCATCCTTTTAGTTATTCTCTTGCTGTCTACCCAGTGGCACAATGAGTCTGTGCGCCTGGCTATTAACCAGAAGGTTGGTGGTTCAAGCCCACTATGGGATCGCAGTGAGCCACCGTGGTGTGTGGTCAGTGCACTGGGGGGACTAGGCTCACTCCCTAAATGTTCCCCCAGTGCCTCTTTCTCAAAGCCCGGGAAGCTTCTGCCTGGCTTAGGGTGGGAGGCACAATGCTCAAGCGCTCAACAACACGCGTGCAACCTGTCCTCCCCCTTGCCCTTGCAAACTGGAGCCTCTGACCCCAACTGTTCCCCTAACTGGTGGACAGGATACCGGCATTGCAGGGCATTGGACTAGCTCTGTAATTCTTTGTTCCCAGCACTCCCTTTGTTCCCAAGATATAAACGAAACAGTGTGTTGAAGATAAGATCTATCCACCCTGCAGCCAAGGCCCAGGGTAGACAGTTTGGGGCATGAGGAGTGGCCCACTGAGAAAGAAAGCATGGCTTCTGCACCTTTGATAGTAACATAGATTGAAGACTTCTAGTAGGTGTAGCTCAGGCTTGGGGCACCTTTATCAGCCTGAGGGCCACATTGCCTTCTGTGAAACCATGCAGGGGCCGCACACCTGCGGTTGGCTGGGCCTGATGCAAAAGTGACCAGAGCAGCAAGTGCAATTTTTAGCTTTCTACAGCAGGCTAGTTTCTACATGCACTCAGACAGCCTACATGCACTCAGACATTTCTGTCCTCTCATACAAGCAAGAGGCAGCAAGGAGGGGGGGGGACACTAGCAGGTCTGATAGAGGTTGTAACTGGGAAGGAGATGGAGAGAGTCCCAAGAGGGCAGGTAGAGGGGCGTGTGAGGCCACATCTGGCCCCTGGGCTTGAGGTTCCCATCCCTCTTTTAGCTCCCACCTGCAAGATGCTGCTGTAGACTAGGGGGGGGGAGCTACTGTGGCGTTTGCCCTGCTAGGTGTGTGACATCATACTGGGTCCATAAGGAAAGGGTTAACTTATTGTAAAATGACTAACCAATGGGAACCCAAGGGGGCAGAGTTAACTGTGTATAAGGTTTAAGAATAGAGTTGGGGGGGGGTTGGAGGAGTTAGAGTTAGGGTGGTTGAGAAGACAGTCTGGAGTTAGAAGAGACAGAGGAGATAGGTCTGTGGGTTGGGCTAGTCTGGTGTAAGAAAGTGAGAGAATTTGTTAAGGAGGAGGAGGAGTTTGAATTTGATATCCCGCTTTATCACTACCTGAAGGAGTCTCAAAGCGGCTAACATTCTCCTTTGGATTTGGATTTGATATCCCGCCTTTCACTCCCTTTAAGGAGTCTCAAAGCGACTAACATTCTCCTTTCCCTTCCTCTCCCACAACAAACACTCTGTGAGGTGAGTGGGGCTGAGAGACTTCAAAGAAGTGTGACTGGCCCAAGGTCACCCAGCAGCTGCATGTGGAGGAGCGGAGATGCGAACCCGGTTCCCCAGATTACGAGACTACCACTCCTAACCACTACACCAAGAGGAGTCAATCAAACAGTTGAGATAATCAGTCAGAAGGTATTAGGAAGGTATAGGCTGGTAAAGAAGCTAAAGTTAAGATACTGACAGGAATATCATCTGAGAAACCATAAATGTTTTTTAATGTTTGTAAAGTAAACTTGGTTTTTTTGGTTCACTTTTAACAACTGACTGGACTCACTGTTTTACCAGGGAGTAACTGGTTGGTGGCAGCGGGGAAGTGAGCACAGTGGTGGCACAGGGATCAATAGACCGTTAAATGTCCGGGGACCCTGTGTGATCGCCACTGCTACCAAGGAGGCAGCAGATCTGTTCTCCAAGGAGCGCCTCATAGCTGTCACTGCCACCACAACAGCATTAGTGGGTGATGCGTTCCTTGGAGGCTGGGTCCACTTCCCCTGTGGATCCTGCCACCAAGATGGTGGCCTCAGCTTGCATCATGGGTGGGCCATCTCTGGAAGAAATGCACTGTGCAATGAGGTCACAACAGAGGGTAAATCGCCCTACATGTTCTAGGGCGAGAGGGAAAGAATGTGATATGGGAATGGCATTTTTTGGAAGCATCCTCATCCTTCATAAGGTGAGTTTTACCGGGAGGAAACGACTTGCTCCCTCCTCCTTCACAGCAATGCTTTTTGTCAGTCCTTTCTCCTTAATTTCAGATCTATCTCTTTCCTCCCATAACTATTTGCAAGTTCAAGCACATTCACATTACTCTATTCCTCCCACCCCCCAACAAAGAAAGCTAAAGTCAGTTCCAGTATCCCCACTGGTGACATGAGATGATAGTTTTATTGTACTTTTAGATCATTAATTTTGTAGAAGAAAATAGGAAACGGTGCCTTATCTCTGTCTGCAGACACTTTGCTATGCTAGAGCATGAAATAGTTCACAGTTGGAGATACAGTGATGCTTTCTATAGTTTTGTAATATGAGGCAATAATAATAATAACAATACAATTCCCAGGAAGTATTATATATCCCTTAGCGTGAGAGGAAACAGAGGTCTTATCAGAGAAAATGCTTGTGCTTGTAGATGTATGCTGACATGTATTCAGTGGCAAGAACGGGGGGGGGGGGAGAGAGAGAGAGAGAGAGAGAGAGACTCTAAAAGGCAAAAAGGTACAGCCATTCTGATTTCACCAGCCTGCTAGTAAATTCACCTCTTTGCTGCAAAGTGGGGGGACAGCATATTTTGAAGGTGCATAATGTATTCTGAGTTCTTTTGCCTCCTGAAAAAATAATAATAATTGAATGGGTGATTTCCATACGGTTTTTGGTCCCTTGTGGTTGCTAGGCAGGTGTTCTTTATTAATTTGAAGTGGCCATGATTACTTTTGCCACTTCATATGGCAACACAGCACTGCAAGCCAAGCGACAAGATTAGCAGAACCATTCGCTGTAGCTGTGGCTGGACTGTTTGACTTCTGATCCCAGGTGATGGAAGGATCACACATCTGAATGCATCCCTTATGGGGTTTTTTTTTTAAAAAAATAATTTTTATTGAATTTTACATCTTATCATAATAACATCATATCAAATAACCAAAGTACAGTGGTGCCCCACAAGACGAATGCCTCGCAAGACAGAAAACGCGCTAGACGAAAGAGTTTTCCGTTTTGGAGGTGCTTCGCAAAACGACTCTCCTATGGGCTTGCTTCGCAAGACGAAAATGTCTTGCGAGTTCCTGCGGGTTTTTTTTCCTTCCCCCCCTTTTTCTAAGCCGCTAAACCGCTTATCAGCTGATCCGATCAGCAGATAAGCCGCTAAAAGCCACTAAAAGCTGCTAAAAGCCGCTAATAGCGCTAATCCGCTAATCCGTCAATGGGCTTGCTTCGCAAGACGAAAAAACCGCTAGACGAAGAGAATCACAGAACGGATTCTTTTCGTCTTGCGAGGCACCACTGTAAAACAATTTCCCCTTCCCCCCACAACTCCCCTCCACTTCCTCCTCTTTTTTTTTTTTTTTACATATCAACTTTTCCTGCTTGTTTTGTTATCTCTTAATATAAAGTTCGTTAGATTCAGTGTTGTTTTGCTCTTATCATCATATCATCTTTGATGTTTCTATATTCGTTTTGATTATTGGATGTGATTGGATTGCTAGTGAGTCCATGTTTTTACATTGTTTCTGTAGATACAACATAAAGGGCTCCCAGTGTTTTTTAAAGTCTCTATTGTCCCTTATGGGACAAAACAAGACAAAAAACAAAAAAAACCCACACCTTATGGGTTTTCTTTTAAAGTCCCTGTACTTAGAAAACAAGTATATCTATTCCCTTGGCAGAGTTGTTTTCTATGTGTGAGGAGGTTTTTCTATGAAGCAGTATTCAGGCACAAGAACATAAGATAAGCCTGCTGGATCACACCAATGGCCCCTCCTTTTCTTATAGAGGCTAACCAGATGACTATGGGAAACCTACAAGCAGGACCTGAAAACAACAGCACTCTCTCATCCTGCCGTTTCAGTCCATCCTCTTGCACAGTTTAGTTGCCCTTTTCTGAAAACCTTTCCAGCTCTACAATATCCTTTTTGAGGTGAGCCAACCAGAACTGTACATAGCATCCCAAATGTGGCCACACCATAGATTTATTTAGCAGCATTCGGATACAGTGGTACCTCGGGTTACATATGCTTCAGGTTACAGACTCCGCTAACCCAGAAATAGTACCTCAGGTTAAGAACTTTGCTTCAGGATAAGAACAGAAATCGGGCTCCGGCAGCGCAGCGCAGCAGCAGGAGGCCCCATTAGCTAAAGTGGTGTTTCAGGTTAAGAACAGTTTCAGGTTAAGAACGGACCTCCGGAACGAATTAAGTACTTAACCCGAGGTACCACTGTATTGGCAGTTTCCTTTTCAATTCAATCAAAATTAACTTTAACCCGGAAATTGTTGACATCTTCATCTAGCTTTCCACTACAAACACAAGGTTGCATTCCTGGTCAGTCACTGCCAGTTCAGACCCCATGAGCATATATGTGAAATTATGATTTTTTGATTTTGCCCTGGCTTGCATCATTCCTTACAATGAATCTTATTAGCCATCTTACTCCCCATTTACTCAGTTTGGAAAGGTCCTATTTGAAGCTCTTTGCATTCCTCTTTTTTTAAAAAAAACACATTTGTTGAAATGGCCCCCTCCCAACTAGGGATGTTGGAGATTTCCGATGAAAATGGAGAAGGAAGCTATTAAGTAGTGGGTTGACATAGCAGCCGGCACAGCGATTTCTTCAAGTAGCTCTTTATTAAGACAAGCTGGAATAGAACTGACTGCGAACAGCTCAGCCAGCCTGTATTTATAGGCAGCCGGCTGACAACATTGTAACCACAACAGCTCAGAGTTCCCGCCTAAACTAACTGCCGCGGACCTGAGTGAAAACTATCTACAGACCTGAGTGAAAACTATATACAGTATCCCCCTGTTGGCCCAGGGTGAAACTACACTACATAACACCCCTCCCCACCGAGATAAGGCGTTAGTTACAATCGTAATGGTTTCCTTATATACAGCACTACGCGTAATGGTTCAATTAGGCACAAAAGCATATCGGTTACATTTCCCATACTTAGACCAACAGTGATACCTGTCCAACAACGTAGTCCTTTAAATGAGTTGGGCGCTTGGAAACTCTGCCAGACCGCCGGGGACTGGTAGCCAAGTCCGGAGGGCCACACAGTTCTCGCTGAGGCTGTGGTGCGACCCTAGGTGGCGTTGGAACCAACTCCCTTGGATCCGCTGCTGTGGGTGGAGCCTCCGCAAGTGGAGTGGTCTGAGTCTGTTCTGAGACGGCTTGGTTCGGCTCCACGCTGGCAGTTTGCGAGGGAGGTGTAGGTGGGGCCTCGCCATCTGTACGTGTCTCTTCTGGAGCCGCAAGCGCAGTTGGGGGCACCTCGGTAGTGTCTAAGTCGCCAACCCTGTGCCTAAGCTGGTCTATGTGCCGTCGCCACAAACGTTCGTCTTCGAGTGCCACCTGGTACGAGCGAGGTCCAGTGACTCCCACTACTGTGGCTGGCACCCAAGGAATGTCCCCCACATAGTTCCGGGCAAAGACCTGGTTTCCTGGGACAAATGACCGTGGTGCGTTGGCACAGCCTGGGGGTTCAGCCACGGCAAAGTCTGGGTGTAGCCGGTCGAGCGGTGACCTGAGGCGGCGGCCCATAAGCAGTTCAGCAGGACTCCTCCCTGTGGCCGCATGAGGAGTGATGTGCTGCACGAACAAGTATTCGGCGACCCGCTCATGCCAGTCTCCCCGGTCCAGGCGCGCCAGTGCCTCTTTTGTCGAGCGCACCATTCTTTCCGCTTGCCCGTTGCTGGATGGATGAAAAGGTGCCGTTAGGGCATGGCGGATGCCCAGTCCCAAAAGATACCGCTCAAACGTGCCTGACGTGAACTGCGGTCCGTTGTCAGAGACAAGGACATCAGGACACCCATGCGTTGCAAACAGGCCTCGCAGCACCCGGATGACAGCTTCGGTAGTGGTGGAGGGCATCAGGGCGACCTCCAGCCATTTGGAATAGGCGTCCACCACTACCATAAAGGTCCGGCCGTGAAAGGGGCCAGCCAGATCGATGTGCACCCTCGACCAGGGTGTCTTTGGCGTCTCCCAGGTGTGTCCCTTAGCTGCCGGTGGTGCAGGCCTCGACTCTTGGCACGCTTGACAGGCGGATACCCAGGCAGTGATGGCATCGTCCATATTAGGCCACCAGACGTAACATCGAGCCAATGCCTTCATTTTGACAATTCCCGGGTGGCCAACGTGCAGAGCCTCCAGGACGCGCTGACGGAGTCCCTGGGGAATCACGACGCGGTCTCCCCACAGCAGACAGCCGCGATGAGCTGAGAGTTCATGTTGTCTGGTTGCGAAGGGCTGGAACTCCGATGCAAAAGGCCCTTGTGGCCACCCCCTCCACACCCAGTTGAGCACCCGGCTGATGGTGCGATCCTGGGCAGATGCGGAGGCCACAGTGGCAGCCGATACAGGCGCTGCCGGAAGATCCTCAATCAGAAGGAGCGATGAAGCTGGAGCCGGGTCTTCCACAAATGCTGGAAGAGGGCAACGGCTAAGGGCGTCGGCATGGCCCATCGATTTTCCCGGGCGATGGATGAGCTGGTAGTGGTAGGCAGCCAGGAAAACAGTCCATCGCAGCATGCGTGGTGAGAGGACCGGTGGAGTTGGACGATCACCGGCGAGGAGGCCCAGGAGTGGCTTGTGGTCAGTGATGAGGTCAAAAGTCCTGCCATAGAGGTATTCATGGAACCTCTTCACTCCAGCCACAAGTGCCAATGCCTCCTTGTCGAGCTGGCTGTAATTCCGTTCCGCCGGAGATAGTGTCCTGGAAAAGTAGGCGAGCGGTGCTTCTCTTCCATCTGGAAAACGGTGACTAAGGACAGCACCGATGCCAAAAGGTGAGGCGTCGCAGGCAAGGACCAGCGGTCTGGATTCACTGTACTGTACCAGCACACTGTCTGAAGAAAGGAGAGCCTTGACCGCGTTGAAGGCCGCCGTCTCTCGATGACCCCAGGCCCAAGGCGTCTTAGTGCTAAGGAGTCGGTGAAGAGGCTCAGCCACTGTGGCTTTGTGGGGCAGGAACATGTTATAAAAGTTCAGCAGCCCCAGGAATGCCTGCAACTCCGTTTTGTCCTTTGGGGTGGGGGCCTGCTGGATAGCGCGGATCTTGGATGTGGTTGGATGAAGGCCGGAGGCATCGATAAGATAGCCCAGGAACTCTACCTGTGGAACGGCAATCAGGCACTTCTCCCTCTTTACCTTGAGCCCGGCCTCCTGGAACCTGGTCAGCACGGCACGGAGGCGCTCGAACAGCTGCTGGTGTGATTCTGCAGACACCAAGACGTCATCAAAATATGGTACCACGCCCGGAAGGCCTTGCAGGAGACGCTCCATAAGGCTTTGGAAGATGCCAGGAGCCACACTCACCCCGAACTGCAACCGGCGGCAACGGAATGCCCCCCGGTGGGTGACGATCGTCTGGGCTTCAGCAGTGGCATCATCGACTGGCAGTTGTTGATAGGCTTGGGCAAGGTCCAGCTTAGCGAAGACCTTACCCTCACCCAGGGAATGCAGCAGGTGTTGGACAACAGGAACCGGATAAGCGTGCTGCTGAAGTGCCTTGTTGATTGTGCACTTGTAGTCAGCGCAGATTCTCACCGACCCATCTGGCTTGACAGGCGTGACGATGGGGGTTTCCCACTTTGCGTGGTCAACGGGCTCCAAAACTCCTTGGGCGATCAGTTTGTCCAGTTGTTCGTCCACCTTAGCCTTGAGAGCAAAGGGAACCCGGCGTGGCTTAAGCTTGATGGGGGCGACTTGTGGATCAAGGCTAAAGGAGATGGGCGTACCAGTATATTGTCCCAAGGTGCCGTCAAAAACCTCGGCAAAGTCTTTGACCAGACCCTCAGTCTCTGCGTTAGAGATGCAGTTGATGCCGGTGACTTCCAGGCCGAGGGCATCAAACCAGTCTAGCCCTAGGAGGCTTGGCCGCTGACCTTCGACCACCACCAACCGGAGCAGGCCCGAAAAATCCTTGAAGGCGATCCGGAACCGGCCAACGCCTACCACGGGAATGTCGTTTCCCTGGTAGTCTCTCAGGTGTACGCGGTGAGAGTCGAGTTGCCTTTTGGATACTCTGGGTACCAGTCTTTTGATGGTGCTCCATGACACGACGGACAGGGCAGACCCGGTGTCGATCTCCATGTCACATGGAGCTCCTTCAATGAGCACCGTGACGTTCAGCTTGCGTCGCGTAGACGAGTCGGTTTGGCCAATCGTGGTTCCAGACGGGCAGCGGCAGTTGGTGAGAGCGAAACAACTTTCCTTGGCAGACTGGAGTGAAGACTTGAACGAGTCGATGAAGGGGGGGTGTCAGACGGAGCCGATCGGCAGACCTTAGCGATGTGGCCCCTTCTGGAACACCTCCTACAGATGGCGTCTCTGAATCGACACTTGGCACGGGAATGGTCGCCTCCGCAGCCAGCACATTCCGGTTGGCCCTTGGACTTCTGTTGGAGCTTCCGGCGCTCCCGCTTTGTCTGGTGCACGTCATCGTCTTCACTGGAGGATGCCTCATCACTGCTGGCCTCTTCATGATGCACCGGAACTGGCCCCCTAGCAAGACGCGGGCTGCTGGACTTGCGGATCTCCTGGGCGGAGCGTTCAGCAGCTTCTGAGGCCACAGCCTCCTCAATGGCTTTCTGTAGCGTGAGGTCTGGCTTGGCTAGGAGACGCCGTTGCAGATGGATGTCCCGGACTCCGCAGACGATTCGATCCATCAGGGCATCGTCTAAGTCTCGGAACTCACAGTGCATTGCAGCCTGTCGCAGGGCGGTGGCGTAGTTGTTGATTGACTCCCCCTCTGCCTGGTTCCGGTGGTAGAACGCATGGCGGGCAGCAATCTTGGACGGCTTTGGTGCGTAGTGGTTGCGGAGCTTCTCTTGGATCGTGTCCCATGGTGTTGCCTGGACTGCTTCAGGCGCAACCAATGCTCGGGCCGTCTCAAACACCTCAGGCCCACAGAGGCTGAGAAATAGGCCCCGCTTCCGATCCACTGATACTGCTGTCAGCTCGTTGGCTTGGAGGTAGCAGTCGAACCGAGCGAGGTAGGAGTCCCATGACTCAGAGGCTGGCGCAAACGGCGGTAGAGGCACAAGTGAAGCCATGATTCCGATGCCGACGTGAAGGGCGATGGATGGAACACAGTGCTCTAGCCAGAACAGTCAGCTCTGAATTGGTTCTGCCCAGTGATTTCGCTCAGTGATTTCGCTCAGTGATTTCGCTCTGTGATTCAGCTCAGTTCAGAGGCTGGCCGCATCTGGCTGTGCTCTGATGTCCATCCATCCCATCCTCGTCGCCAGTATTAAGTAGTGGGTTGACATAGCAGCCGGCACAGCGATTTCTTCAAGTAGCTCTTTATTAAGACAAGCTGGAATAGAACTGACTGCGAACAGCTCAGCCGGCCTGTATTTATAGGCAGCCGGCTGTCAACATTGTAACCACAACAGCTCAGAGTTCCCGCCTAAACTAACTGCCGCGGACCTGAGTGAAAACTATCTACAGACCTGAGTGAAAACTATATACAGTATCCCCCTGTTGCCCCAGGGTGAAACTACACTACATAACAGAAGCGAAAATTGCTGCTGTTTGCATGTTCCTCTGTGGTCAGGAACAGAAATCAGAGAAGGGAATGCAAACATTAAAAAGATTTCCTAACAGTACTGTCATAAGAATAGCATGGAAAACCACACAACAGCTTTCTTTATTTTCAACAAGTATCCTTCAACCACTGCCTTTTCTTTGGAAGAGTATTTAAAAGTGCATCTCCTAAAGAAGATGTCTTGCCAGAGGAACAATCTGCCTATTCTGTAGAAGTGTGTGTTTCTCTGTCGATATTCAGCTATCCACTATAATGGTGGTTCCTTGTGAGTGGCCAGAGAAGCAACTGCTGTTGTTGCTTTTATCATGGCTGCCATGATAAAAAAAGCACCTCAGAAGAAGGCTTTGTAGGAGGTGAGGGAGGGTGACAAAATGGCGGTGGCTTTTCCTCTCCAGATATGTTCACCTCACTCCTGAAATGCAGTGGAAGCAAAATAAATGATTTTGAGGTGAGTGAAATGGACCTTGTTCGATTCAGTCCATCCCTAGGGGGAGGGTGGGTGGAACTATCCAGAAGCATCCCCTTTTTCTTTTCTTGTGTGCTTATTAACATATACCATTAAAGTTTTGTTGGTTTCCCTAAAACATAGCACCTCCAAAGCATTCCTTCCTGTGCCAAACAACTTTGGAAACCCTTACTATCTCAGTAATTTTCTGTAGCAGCATCTTTTCTTTTGATACCGCTCGGAGAAATGGAAGACCATGGCAGTGCTAGAGAACAAGGCCTTTTATCAGTATCTCTAGATCTTCTGTGCTAGTGTGTGTGTGTGTGTGTGTGTGTGTGTGTGTGTGTGTGTGTGTAGGTCCTGCAAGTGAGATGAAGAGTCTGAGAATGAAGGGCAGACAAATGACCTACATCATGTGTGAGATCCAGTTCATGTCTTTGCATTCCCGTTAGAGGGAAGTCCCCGATGACCTCACTTCCGTTTGTTCCTCAAGCAACAGGGCCAAGTCCAAGCAGACCTCTCTGGCAAGACCCTGTGAAAAGCGTGTGAGGAAACAGAGCTCCAAAGAGATGTAGAGTGCCAAGAGATAATCACTAAAGGATCAAGGGGCAGTCAGTTCCCCCTCTCCCTTTGTAAGGGATACTTCTCAAGAGCCAAGGTAATGGATTCTGTACCATTTGTAGGCTAGTATTTCAGCGTGGCAACCTGCCCTCTCCACACTGCTCAGCGTGGGGCTCTGAGTGTTAGTCTTTCACTTTTGACCCTGTGGGTATTGTTCTACAGAGAGGAAAGAAATGTTGTGTGTTCATCAGTGACAAGAAATCATTTGCTGCTATAAAACTGAGGCAATCTGCCTTGTAATTCTTGTACACACACACATATATATAAGGATTAAGAAACTCAGTAGACAGAATGCCTTTGCGCTGGTGAAATTGACCCAGCGGGGGGTTCTGCTGCAATCCAGTGGGGGGGGAGCATTGTGGAGTGTGCAGGTGGGGTAATTGTGAAATACAGTGGTGCCTTGCAAGACGAAAATAATCCGTTCCGCGAGTCTCTTCGTCTAGCGGTTTTTTCGTCTTGTGAAGCAACCCTATTAGCGGCTTAGCGGATTAGCGCTATTAGCGGTTTAGCGGTTTAGCGGCTATTAAAGGCTTAGCGGCTTAGCGGCTAAAAGGCTATTAGCGGCTTAGCGGCTTAGAAAAGGGGGGGAAAGCGGGGGGAAATCGGAACACTCGCAAGACGGTTTCGTCTTGCAAAGCAAGCCCATAGGGAAATTCATCTTGCGAAGCAGCTCAAAAACGGAAAACCCTTTCATCTAGTGGGTTTTCCGTCTTGCAAGGCATTCGTCTTGCGGGGCACCACTGTAGTAGTTAGAAAAGTACTGTAGGAGCAACAGTATAGTAGCCATTGTTATAATTAGAATGATGGATCGGTGCATCTGGTTATTAACCAGGAAGTTGGTGAAAGGATTCCTGCATTGCTGGCGGTTGGACTAGATGACCGTCGGAGAACCTTCCAACTCTGCAATTCTATGATTCTATAAAACAACCAACAAGATACAAGAAGACAGAAACCCACATTATTTATTTATTACCTATGGGACCGCTTCTCCTGGTATGCCCCGCGGAGGACCTTAAGGTCCACAAATGACAACATTTTGGAGGTCTCAGGTCACAAAGTGGTTAGATTGGTCTCAGCTAGGGCCAGGGCCTTTTTAGTACTGGACCCAACTTGGTGGAACGCTCTCCCACAAGAGACTAGGGCCCTGCGGGACTTGACATCTTTCTGCAGGGCCTGCAAGACAGAGCTGTTCCGCCTGGCCTTTGGTTAAACTCAGTTTGACCCTTATGTTTCCATCCCCTTATGGTCTTGATTTATTGGCTACTTTTAAAATGAGGCTGCATTTTAAATTGCCTTTTAACTTGTATTTTAATTCCCCCCCCTTATGTTTTTTACTGTGATTTTATTGGTGTTAGCCACCCTGAGCTGGGGAGGGCGGGGTATAAATAAAATTTATTATTACAGTGGTACCTCAGGTTAAGAATTTAATTCATTCTGGAGGTCTGTTCTTAACCTGAAACTGTTCTTAACCTGAAGCACCACTTTAGCTAATGGGGCCTCCTGCTGCTGCGCCACTGCTGCACAATTTCTGTTCTCATCCTGAAACAAAGTTCTTAACCTGAGGTAATATTTCTGGGTTCCTGGAGTCTGTAACCTGAAGCGTCTTTAACCTGAAGCATGTGTAACCCGAGGTACCACTGTATTATTATTATTGTTGTTGTTGTTGTTGCTGTTGTTGTTGTTGTTGTTATTATTATTATTATTATTATTATTATTATTATTATTATTATATCACTATTTGTTAAATTTCTATACCACCTTTCATCAAAAGGTCTTGGAGCGTTTCACAAGATGTGTATGTGTGCACACACAGTTATCTTGAAACCCTGTCTTATTTATAGCTAATAAATGAGTTGTATGACAGCCCACGCCTCATTCTTGACTACGTTAGGGGTGCAGCGTCCAGATAAAATATTGGCTGGGCGCAGTGACAGGAATAAAGGGGGTGTTTAGTAAAATAACCAGCAGAAATCCAGCTCAGAGTTGTACACCTTGAATAAGGTGGAAAGGTGGCACAGGGGAACGTGGCAAGAGAATCTCATAGCAAAGTGAGCGCTGGCACAACACATCCCGCCTTCGGATTGGACAACCCAGTGCTGGTTTCTTCCAGCACTGAGTTCCCAGGATTCTGGTGGAGGGGAAGAGGGTCCTGGCTGATAAAGTGGAATAAGATTGCTTTAAATGTGTTGGTTTTCTAGGGGTTGTTGTTTTAAAAAAAAAATAGAGGGAGCATTTTAAAAAGAACATAATATTGGCTGCAAATTCACCGTACCTTTAAAGCACATTTAAAACACATGACTCCCTCCCCCTCCTCCAAAGAATCCTGGGAACTCTGAGTAGCTGAGACTCATATTCCAGGTCCTTTAACCAAAAGATGCTTAAATTGCCCACTGGTGCTTAGCAGCTATTCCGTGCTATGTCTAAGCAGACCTTCCATAATTGGAAAGCAAAGTTGGTAACGGCAGCAATCTATTTTCTGAAAGCTTGAACATTATATGTTTATAGGGGTGGAGGGAAAAGGCTCAGAACATGCTTTATTCCAGCAACCTAACATTCCTCCACCACCAGAGGACAGCTGAAGGCAACCAGCCCTTTATACAAGTCCTAATAATTTATTACAATTCAGGATGAAGTGGACAAACAAGACAGAGAACAGAGAGAGGGAGATCAAAGAGGTGTGTGTGTGTGTTCAAAGTGAGCATAATTAGCTGTTATTCCCTCAGTCTCTGAAAAGTTCAGAGTTTCACAACCGACAGAATTGATCTGCTGTGTGTGTATACATATATATAGTTTAACTTCACTGGAGGCTACAGGAGACTCTCAGCATCTGACACACAAGAAAGTTGCTCTGAATTCCTTCAGGCATGTTGGAAAGCTGTGCTGATTTGAATTATGTGAGGGGCCTGCGGAGCATACATATGCCTTCTTTTGTGGAAACATATTTCTTGGAAATCTAACTTTACCTTCCCAACCTGGATTTTGCAAGTAGGACCAGAATCTAGGCATTCCAGTACAGTGGATGCTCGGGTTGCAAACGTGATCCGTGCGGGATGCATGTTCGCAACCCGAGCATTCTCAACCCGCGTCTGTGTACGTGCGGGTTGCGATTTGGTGCTTCTGTGCATGCACAAAGCACAATTTAGCGCTTCTGCACATGCGCAACTGCCCAAACCCTGTTTCGGTTCATTTGTAGGAATGGAGATTTATAAATTTCTCATGCAGGAATGAAATTGTTTATTGCAAGTGGGGCCTCCAACCAAATGTTGCTGTGCGAAGACCCTGTTCAAGATTCCAGTGCAGCCAGCCATGCCCTCTTCCAGAATGCCATTTCATTCTCACTCCCCTTGCTTCCTGGCCCAACAATACTCAGCCTTCATTCCATGATCACTGATCCTCAGTCTTCACTGGCTGTTGTTGCTTTTGCTGGGGGTGGGCTTCTTCCATGCTGAGAGTGTCTCTTTTACCAGATATTTCTTGGGTTTCTGCAAGGCTTGGAGTTCACTCAAGCCTGCTTGCACCAGTAGACTGGCGATGTGGCAACAAGACTGGTGACTGGAAATGGCCGCTGGGACCATATAACACTGGTCCTAAAGATTCTACATTAGCTCCAGGTGTGTTTCCAAGCCCCCTTCATGAATCGCTGCCTTGCCGTGGCGAAGGGGCTTGAAGAACTCAGAGAAGCTATGAACTATGCCAAGCAGGGCACCCAAGATGAACAGGTCATAGTGGAGAGTTTTGACCAAACGTGATCCACCTGGAGGAGGAACCGGCAAACCACTCCAGTATCCCTGCCAAGAAAACTCCATGGACAAAGACAACAGGCATATAAAAGTTACCAAACTGCGGAAGGCAGTGGAAGACAGGAGTGCCTGGCATGCTGTGGTCCATGGGGTCACGAAGAGTTGGACACGACTAAACGACTAAACAACAACAACAACAACAACATGTTTCCAAGCACAATTCGCAGTGTTGGTGCTGACCTTTAAAGTACTGCGTCAGCCCTGTATACCTGAAAGAGCATCTCCATCCCCATTGCCCAGCCCAGACATTGAGGTCCACCTCTGAGGGCCTTCTGGTGGTTCCTTCACTGTGAGAAGTGAAATTACAGGGAACCAGGCAGAGGGCCTTCTTGGTAGTGGCACCTGCCCTGTGGAACACCCTCCTATCAGATGTCTAAGAGATAAAGAACAACACAACTTTTAGAAGACACCTGAAGGCAGGGAAGTTCTTAATGTTTGATATTTTACTGATGTTTTTATATTTTGCTGGAAGCAGCCCAAAATGGATGGGACATCATTAATAATAATAATAATAATAATAATAATAATAATAATAATAATAATAATATCATTGCCATGTGTAGGGTGGCTCTGATTGGATTATATAACGACCAGCACTTAGAGGATTGAGTTTGCTACCAGCATATATGATTCTGTCCTCCCATGCAGTGTTTAATACTTCCCGCCACCCACATCTTCTTTCATATTAAACGTATATTTTTTATTCTTCTCCACATTTTCTCCCCCCCCCACCACCATCCCCAGTCATCAAATGCCTCTTTTCTCTTGATCACATGCAAATATCCCCTTTTTTGCCTTCAGAGAAAGCTGGCAGAGGTAGGGGGGAAATGAATTTTTCATTCCTTGTACCCTGAAAAAGTGAAGACGGGGCTGATCAGAACATGAATTGATATACAATGCACCTTGATCACACTTAAATTATTCTAGAACAGATAAAAACAAGGCAGGAATTGTTGTTTTGTTTTCTGCTCTGCATTTTTTAAAAATAGTGCTCATCGTTACAAGGGAATCCCAAATGGCCCCAGGGTCCTTGAGATTAAAAGTAACCAGGAAAGGACAGGGGTAGACAAAAATGTCTTCTTCAGTTCTCTCATTTTTTTTCCAGTCTTAAATTCTGTTCTCCGTATTTCTGCACTCATTTTCTTTTTGTAAAACTCCTCCTGAAATTTCACCAACATTTCAGCGAAAGTTTCTCCTATCAAACACATTTGTGTGTGCAGTTTTGACAAATATACAGTTTTGCCAGCAATTTCCCTCAATATAATGCATGTTTGCATGCTATTTCCCCATGTTTTTATACACATGACTTGGCTGGAGAGCTGCATTGCAGAATTCGGAGAAATGTGAATCTTGCACCGTTGCTGCATCTCAGTTTGCATTTTGTTTCAGAAAGTGCGGATTTGGATAGGTCCACCTTTAATTGCACACAGAATCCAATTTCTCCCACACCCCTAGGAAAAGGTTATGTTTAGAAACTCCATTGCCAAACTTGCAAGCTATTCTAACTGGATTCATGGTACATTGTATATTTCCTGCTGGGTTCACTGTTCCTTGTCTCTTAAGTGGCACTGGTTTCCTGTTGTTGGCATTGCCAGAAAACTACTATGGTATAACTTTGCAACTGCAGGTAGAATGGAGGGCCGACTCTGTCGTCATCTTAATATGTCCATATTTTCTTTGGAGCAATAATTAAAATAACATATTCACCAGCTGGTTTTTTCCCCTAGATTTAATCTGCTCAGGCTCTGATTTGCATATTAAAAGCACTAATTAGCCCCTCAGAGTGTCTGAGCACGAATAGTGCAATAACTGGTCATGTAGTCACTAGAGACCACCTTTTCTCCACCCCCCTCCCTGAAACTCCCCTCCTCCTTCTCCCTGTTCTTTTGGGACAAACTCATGTATACACAGCCTCGGTCTCTGGATGGTAGTAATGGCCGTGTGTAGGGGGTTGTCAGCTTTGTTTTCCAGCATTGAGGGAGTGTAATGCCGGATTGCTTCATTCTTGTCTTTCTTCTTCCCTTTGATGTGTCGTGTTTGATCTGTTGGCTTGTCTGTCAGTCCGACACATACACACACATTCTCCATTGACTCAGACGCGTGAGAACTGCAGAGCAAAGGAAACAGCCATTGGCCAATGGGAGCAGTTGAAACTCCCTCCCACCTGTCCAGTCCAATGCTCATTGGATATCCCTCTCCCAGTTTTGATACAGCATTCATTAATGTGTGCATGTGTGGCTATAGGGGGCAATAACTTCATCTTCTCAACTATTCTTCTTGCTAAGGTTAAAAAAAGGTAAAGGACCCCTGACAGTTAAGACCAGTCACAGACAACTCTGGGGTTGTGGCACTCATCTCGCTTTACAGGCCAAGGAAGCAAGCGTTTGTCCACAGACAGTTTTTTGGGGCCATGTGGCCAGCACAATGGAACACCGAAACCAGAGCAGCACACGGAAACACCATTTACCTTCCCACCAGAGCAGTACCTATTTATCTACTTGCACTTTTTGGCGTACTTTCAAACTGCTATGTTGGCAGGAGCTGGGACCGAGCAACGGGAGCTCACCCCATCATGGGGATTCGAACCGCTCACCTTCTGATCGGCAAGCCCAAGAGGCTCATTGGTTTAGACCACAGTGCCACCTGCATTCTTGCTAAGGTTATCCCTAGCTTATTTTGAGGATAGTTTGATTGTCTTTGCACGTCAACTTAGAAACCACAATGCTGGCCCTAATCCACAGTGGCCTCTTGGACCAATAGGGAAAATTGATGCAGTCAACACTGAAGTGAGATGCTGGTGACTTTTGCTTCCTTTTATTAGATAGCTCCCTGATACGACATTTTGACTGCACTCCTAAAAACCATTCAGATGCTACCATGGATCATGGATCCATGTTTTTCTTTTTTGGAAGGTGTGAGATGTAACCTTAGAGCATCATGTAAAATGTGAGCTGATCTTGGCGACGGCAGTTTCTGCGATCTTTCTCAGAAGCGACATCTGGATGTTACTAGCGTTCATGCTAGATGGCTTTTGTGAATGCTAAGAAAAGGACAGTCTCTGAAAACCTGCCAGACATATCCCCAGCCCTAAGTGTTTGCTTGCCTGTAGATAGGAAGAAGGGACGGAAGCTGAGAGACTTCACACAAGGTACCTTTGCACACAAGACATAGTCAAAGTATGGAACTCGCTCCCACAGCTGGCAGTGGTGACTTCGGAGAGGATTAGAAAAAATTGTGCGGAGGGAAAGGCTATCAATGGCTGCTAGCCACTATGGTTGTGCTCTGCCTCCATAGTTGGAAGCAGTAAGTGTTTTGATAAGAGGCTTTTACCTCTTGGAACCGAGACCCTGACCACTGAGGGGAACCCCTAGAGCACAACAAAATGGAAACCATGCTTTGAACATACAGTATATAAAGTCCTTGATATGGTTCTTGGCAGTGCTATTTTTCTAGACAAAGAGGTGCTGGAACAGACAGCTCCCTCCTTCTCTTAGAATGGCAAGGGCACCCACCTGAGAGGTGCCAGAACTGAGTTCCTGTGAGTTCCACCTGGGGGGGAAAGCCCTGATTTCCAGTATCTCTGATTAAAGTTCTCAGGTAACAGATCTGTGCAAAACTCCTGCTTGCAAAACTGGTGTCAGGCATGGAAAGGGACCTAGCACAGACCCATCGCCCTGCAAGGGATCCATGGCCATTCTCTAGAGACTCTTCCTCCTGCTGCTGCTCATCCTCCTTGCTGTCACTGCCTGTTTACCTGCTCTCCCCAAGCACCCTGGCAACTAGACTAGCAATGTATGACTAGAGTGATACATCTGAGCAGTGGGTGTGTAGGCCACATCCCGTTGGACAGTTATATGGATTGGGCTCAGAGGAAGAGGGAAAGCAAGTGAATAGTGGCACCTTCAAGAGAAGGAAGGCCCGCTGAGTGCAACTTGTATACATACACACACACACACACACACACACAAGCCTTGGAGCTCTCACTGCCCGCTTGTGACCCTAGATAGCCAACACTTACTAGCAATGGCTGAGTTAAATGGCACATCCGACTTCCTTGGAATGTCAGCTCCTTTGATCTTTCCATGGCAATCTCAAGAGCTGACCTCAAAAGTGTATACAAAGGTTTCATTAAGTTGTCGTCCTGCTCCTTACTCCCTTTTACCTTCTGCAAGCTGCTGATTTCTTGGTGCAATTAAGACATTGCCTGAAGGGGCCACAGAGCCTTGGGGAGGGAGGGGGTACCATAGAGGAAAATGCCAGATGGCAGCTATGGAGGCACTACTGGGGGTTGGCCAAAAACTGGGAAGGGAATTGTCTTGGCTCCCACTCCATCTTTGCCAGCTCCTTTCTGACTCACACTCTCGTGTTGCTCTTTCCAAGAAGTCTTCCCTGGGGATTCCAGCATGTTACCTAGACGTCTGCAAAGATGCATGGGAGGATCCAGGGAGAGACAGTCTGCCTGCGAATACTCCTAAAGGTGCTTCCGGGGAAATGAAAGTGTTTTGAGATTGGGCGGACATACTGCAGGGCACAAAGTCCTGCTGTTGTGATATTAGCACCATGGGAGGGAGGCTTTCTGGCAAAACGAGGGCCTCAGCTAAAACAAGTTCTTGAAAAAGTAAGGTGTTCCTCCAGAAACATGAGATTAGCAATCAAACTGAACCAGAAAGAGAAGTCTGCTTTGTAACAAATCAGCTGGTGGACTGTCAGGTTTGAGAGATTTGGGAGGGATGGTGTTTTCTTATTCTTTCCTCATCTGCACACCTATCCAACACTGAGGCAAGAGCACCTGAGGGAGCAATATACCTTGTTCCACAAAACTCAATGGGGAGCCTTCAAGGACTGCAACATGAAATGTAAAAACCCATACCCTGCTTCTCAGCCCAACTTGCCAAATATAATAAACTAATATTAATATATCAGCAGCGTCACCAACTTGAGAAATGATACATAGGGCAAAAGTCTTCTTTTTTGGCGATCACTCATAGCCGAATAAGATTGTCTTCCATAAACACGGTTTTAACAATGAGTCCGTAAGAGACTGTGGAGGCCAATTCTGGATCCACACGACCTTACACAGTGGGGACATTGGTTTCTGGGTGGGAGTTGATCACGGTGTGGATTTGCCAAGCGTGCCTTCCTCCTAGGACATTTCTCCCTTGTGTCCTGAGTTCGAGTGTCTTCAAAGCCCATGACACCTTTGGTAAAGGCTGTTCTCCAACTGGAGCACTCGCAGGCCAGTGTTTCCCAGTTGTCAGTGTTTATACTACATTTTTTTTAGATTTGCCTTGAGACAGTCTTTAAACCTCTTTTGTTGACCACCAGCATTACGCTTTCCATTTTTAAGATCGGAATAGAGTAGTTGCTTTGGAAGACGACCATCAGGCATCCGCACAACATGACCAGTCCAACGAAGTTGATGTTGAAGAATCATTGCTTCAACACTGGTGATCTTTGCTTCTTCCAGTACACTGATATTAGTTCACCTGTCTTCCAAGTGATGTGTACAAATTTTCGGAGACAGCATTGATGGAATCTTTTGAGGAGTTGGAGATGGTGTTTATAAGTAGTCCATGTTTCACAAGCATACAGTAAGGTTGGTAGTACATAGCTTTGTAAACAAGCATTTTGGTTTCCCTGCAAATGTCCCAGTCCTCAAACACTCTGCACTTCAGTCAGAAGAAAGCCGCACTCGCAGAGATCAGGCAATGTTGGATATCGGCATCAATGTTGGCCCTTGTGGAAAGATAACTGCCTAGGTATCAGCGGTGTCACCAACTGAGAAATGATTCATAGGGCAAAAGTAGCAAGCAGTTGAAAAAGGAAGTATTTCTTCACACACAGTTAAACTATGGCATGCTCCTTTGAAGCCAGATCTGCTGCCTCCTCTGCACACACCCACCCACACACCCAATGGCACCTCGACAGTGGACTCTGGACGAATAGCAGGGGCTGCAGGTCTCCTCCCATCCCTAGGGAGGAAATGGCAGTGGCTGCCCTCTGGGGTCTCCAGGAGTCTTTAACCGGCCATGGTTTAGAGCAAGCCTCCCACTGGTCTTTCATTCCCACTTCAACCACTAGGTAAGGTTGATTTGATTCCCCTCCCTTTATCCCTGATGCAGATATTCACTGACCCCCTAGATCTTTATTCATCCCTTGTTCCTGACGTAGCTCTTCGCTCATCCCTTCTTCCCTGGCTGCAGGTGGTGGGCAGGGAGAGAGTGGTGGAGGTGCCATTTTGCGGTTCACCTCAGGTACCAAAATGCCTTGGGTCAGCCCTGCAGTCCAAACCTCTCACCTTCCTGTGTCTGCCCCCTTCCCAAAATTAAAGAAATCAAATCATACATCTCCAATAATTCATTTGCTCCTATGAGCTTCTTCCCAAATGTATGGCTCCTTATTCATGTCATGCGAATGAGTCGCTGCAGATCATCAGATGGCGCAGGTGCTTTTTCCAATGGCCTCAGTTCACATATTCAGCTGCAAGAAACCAGCTACTCTTATCCACACAAGTTACTCAGCCAAATTATTCCACATTTTTTGTGTGTGTTCAAGCATTCCCTGAAACCCCACCGTCGTGTTTTGGCAGCATCTTACTCTGGGGCAACTGCATTGTACCTCGTAAGCTAGATTCTTCCTCTCAGATTTGTTGGCATAAATCTACTGTCATTCCATTAACTCCCAATGGAGTCACCCACACAGATGTAAGAACTGAAGAGAATACAGACTACGATGCATCATTACGCTGTAGCATTTTTCCGCTGCGGCTTTTAATCTTTGTAGAACTGACAGCTTCTCTTTCACTCTCATTCTCTGGAGTGGAAGCAACCAGTTGTGCTACATTGTGCGCTGGGCTTTAAAATTGCTGCAGCTGCTAAGTACAGGTTAAGAAGGTGTCTCGGAGAGTAATAGGCAGGGCATCTTTTATCTCTTGTGCATTGGGACCCTGGCGCAGCAGCTTACATTAGGAACCATGACAATTTTAGCAAGCTTTGAAAGCCATGCCATACTTTACCAAGCAGGCCAAAACTCAACTGTTCTGCATTTCAGTAGCGGGGGAAAGATGTTTGCTGAAAATAATTGGGCCTGGCAGCTTTGCGTTTGTTTCCAAAAATAAAACCAGTAGTTCCAAGACTCACTGAATATTTGGTTGCTCAGTAAACCAGTCACATGCCTGGATCTTGTGCCCAGTAAATCTGGGACGAGATTTCTGTCTATGTAATAACATACTACTGCAGCAAGGTACATTATTATTATTATTATTATTATTATTATTATTATTATTACAAATTATTCTAGCCTTTATTTTATTAGGTATTCCTTAATTAACACCATTTGTTGCCTAGGCAAGCCCAATCTACGTTACCCTACGCATGTTGCCCTCCAGACTACAATCCCCATCCACCCCAAACAGTGTGTGCTGACTGGGGCTGGTAGGAGTTGTACTTCCAAACATCTGGAGAACATCAGGTTGGCAAAGACTGGCTTACACCATTCCTATGGGGATTATGTCATTATATTGTTTAGCCACTAGGTGACCCTGGACATGTATGTATGTAGGCGGAGTCTGCTGGGTCTGGTCTTCTTGGAGAGAGGCATTAAAGTTCTTGTTTAGTCTCCTGACTGGTATGTCCACTAAGCCATGGGTAGGGAACCAGAGTTTTCCTTCTCCTAGGTGGGCTGCCTTCCCAGGTTGATGAGCAGAGTTTGGCGAGCTTGAGATATGCTGAGGCTGTGACAGACCTACTAAGGATTGTCTTCCTACTGTGGATTGAAAACGAGTCTTACCATCTGGTCGATACCTTCTAAAATATTGTCGGAGACGCCATACAAAAAAGCATAGATTTGCCAAGTAGGATACAGAAAATGGTAAGTACAGAATAAAATACGTCGGAGGCACACTATCGTACATCAATGCATCATAATTGCAATTTAAAACTCTAAATAGAATCAGACAATAAGATGTTATACCTGTGAGGCAAGAAATGTATATTTAAGAGATAATACATGCTGGAGGAAATAAGGTTTTGCCGAAACACTTCTTGAAAAAGCACTTTCCAGGGTTACTCTTTGTGTTTGTCCCCAAATTATGGTCATTGTAGTTGACTAGGCTGCCACAATAAGATTCTCATAATAACCTTCTCTAATATGCTTCTTGCTTCTGGACTTAATGTTTGAGAGACAGAGCCATTCCCAATGTTACTTTCCTGAAATCATTCCTTTATAAAGAAGCCTGCTGGGAGGTAGGCAGAAAATGTCCAAAGCGGAAGGTTTTTCAGTAAGAGTTCTCAGATACACACAACTGGCAGACTAAATAGTTATGAGGAGTAGACCTTTCTGACATTAAAAAGATAATTTTTTGTCCATTTTCTTTCCCAGTTCCCAGCACAGACCGGTTTTTATGTTAATTTATGAGATTTTAAGACCACCCACAAGGTTACTGGGTTGTTGTTGTTGTTTAGCACAACAGTAGTGTACTGAATATTTCATTTTAATAAGACCTTATATGTTGAGGTCTTTTGTGATGTGATTACTACCTCGGGATAAGTGTTGCTTCTCCAGTTATAAATACCTAATTTCATCAGATGAAGTCACATTCAAATAAGATGCTAAACTTACCACACAGAGGCCTTAGCATATAAAAAAGAGCATGAAAATCAGACCTTGAAGACTCAAGTAGGAGAAAATATTGTTGAGGGGCATATCTTCACAAACCTGTTTAACAGCTGTTCGGTCTCTTCAGGAATTCCGGATGCCGTAGTTCTATTAGCTGGATGAGGAATTAATTTTGATTCTTTAAAAGAAATTGTCATGCTACAATCCCCCAACATCCTTTGAGGGAAACCATATCTGTTAAAAATATAAAACTCAAGTATGCAGCATACTTGAGGAACACACTGGTAAGTGTAAACGATAAGTTAAAAGTTTACTGGTGCATAGTGGATTTTGGGAGAAATAAATGATATCACAAACGTTAATCTCTTGTGCCTCAAGGGGAAATTGCAACTTTTTCAAGTAATGTGCAGAGTGTCTTCTCCTGCTAGCTAATTTGTTTGAAAGAGAGGCCTGCATTCAAGCAATTGTCCAAGCGCAGACAGCCAAGTTTCATCTTTGGAACGGTACCATCCTCCTCTCGTGTGCCACATTTAAAAGCTTTCGCTAGGCCTAGTCTTCTTTCCAACTCCTTTTTCTCACTCCTCCACCCCGCCCCACTTCCAAGAGAGACAAAATCTGGAGCGGTGGGTTTGCGTCTGTCTTTTGGCTTCAACCCCAGATAATGTGGAGCTCCTGCCGCAGACAGCATCGCTAGGTGTCATCTCCGTGTGGATTGAGACCAAACGGGAACAAAAAGGCACTTGGGCTTCTTCCTACGGTTTTTTAGAGATCACACACATCCCCCACCCCTTACTTTAAAAAAGAGAGAGAGAGGGAGAGATGCATATGCGCTCACAGAACTATCTGCACAGGGCCTGTGGCGCTCCTCTTCACACAAACCCTTTGCCCTCTCCACGCCCCACTTTGCAACAACAACAGCAACAATCAACCCCCAAGGATAGCTCACATTTCTGACCAGATTGTGCGTAAAGGTTCCAACAGGCGCCTAGAAAGTCATTCCAGCAATTAAGTGTTGGTAGCGATCCCCCCCTTCTTCTCCCCCTTTATGAAGGATATGCCCCACTGTGCAGGGTATTGCAGCCACCCTCCCTGTCAGGCCGTTTCACAGTAGCATTGTGGCGCCATGGAGAGGAGCTAATTGGATTTGTTGTCACCTCCCGAAGCTGCCAGGAGCTCACGTCTGCTCTGGTTACAGATGAAGACATCACGGTGACAGGCTTAGAGATGGCTCAGCTGGCATCCTACGGACACTAATAGAGCCATGTTGATTTAATGTCCGAGCGGAGAGGTGCGGACAAGCTGTTCAAGTTTTCCATTCCAAACAAAGCAAAGATCTGTTATATCAGTCATTTGAGGATCAGTAAATAAACTTCCATGCGTGCGCCTCTCAGTTCCCAGGCACCTAACAGCACTCCGCAGGATGACAAAGTATTTTAAACATTGAGACTGTACTTCCTTCCTTCTCTCCTTGTCCCCCCCCCCCCACCGCCCAGCACTCAGTAACCAGAGTGCTGTCTCTATGGTTTATATTGCCCTGAGGGAAATCAGTTAATTCCTCCATACATAAATTTTACTTAACTATGTAATTATGGATGAATCCTATTAGTCTTTAAATTGCTCACTAGTTAAAAGGTGTGTGTTTCTCTCTGTCTGTGTATGTGTGTGTGTTTTCTCATATGGAATTTACAGATCATCTGCACTTAAGAAAGATTTAAAAGCCACCTTGTGGTTTTATCATTCCCCCCCCCCTCCACCCCCAGAAAACAGTACAGAAAAGAAAGCTGTCATCTGGACATTTTAATATATTCCACATGCACAAAGTCTTAATGATAATGATTTGAGTGGGTTAAGAATACTCCACCTATCCTCACAAAACACCTCTGAAGTGGTGGATTCCTCTTGTTCCAGTTTTATAGACTGTGGTGTTATGAGTTCTGGACCAGGATTCAGAGCAGTCTGTGCGTGGTCATAATGTACTTTTACGTGCACACAGAGGAAAGAGTGGAGAGGAAAGGGAGTGACCTTCTTTTCATAGAATCATAGAATCATAGAGTTGGAAGAGACCACAAGGGCCATCGAGTCCAACCCCCTGCCAAGCAGGAAACACCATCAGAGCACTCCTGACATATGGTTGTCAAGCCTCTGCTTAAAGACCTCCAAAGTAGGAGACTCCACCACACTCCTTGGCAGCAAATTCCACTGTCAAACAGCTCTTACTGTCAGGAAGTTCTTCCTAATGTTTAGGTGGAATCTTCTTTCTTGTAGTTTGGATCCATTGCTCCGTGTCCGCTTCTCTGGAGCAGCAGAAAACAACCTTTCTCCCTCCTCTATGTGACATCCTTTTATATATTTGAACATGGCTATCATATCACCCCTTAACCTTCTCTTCTCCAGGCTAAACATGCCCAGCTCCCTTAGCCGTTCCTCATAAGGCATCGTTTCCAGGCCTTTGACCATTTTGGTTGCCCTCTTCTGGACACGTTCCAGTTTGTCAGTGTCCTTCTTGAATTGTGGTGCCCAGAACTGGACACAGTACTCCAGGTGAGGTCTGACCAGAGCAGAATACAGTGGCACTATTACTTCCCTTGATCTAGATGCTATACTCCTATTGATGCATCCCAGAATTGCATTGGCTTTTTTAGCTGCCGCGTCACACTGTTGGCTCATGTCAATGGCAGCCCCTTATGCAACATGTTTGAGAGCAGGAATGCCACCTTGGCCCCACGACTGTGGATGTCCAGGACCGTGGGCACTATGCAGCATACATGGCCCTGGCACCAAAATTTGTGGTGTGCCTGGCCCCTTCATGGGGAATTTTGTGGGTGCTTAGGCACCCAGGGCCCCGGGGATCACTTGATCTTGAGGGGATGGGGTGGGGACCACAGGTTGCTACCAGAAGGAGAAAGCTGAAAAGCCTTCATGTACGTGCAAAACACCACTTGTGTAATGCAAAAGGAAGTAAATAGCTCAGGAGACCAATACCTCAAGGAGTACCTCTCTCCATATGAACCTACCTGGACCCTGAGATCACCCTCTGAGGCCCTCCTCCATGTGAGGTCCTCAGGGTGGCAACACAAGAATGGGCTTTCTCTGTAGTGGCTTCCTGTTTGTGGAATGCTCTCCACAAGGAGGTTCTTCTGGTACCTTCATTATATATCTTTAGGTGCCAGGCAAAAACGTTCCTCTTCGACCAGGCCCTTGGCTGATTAATATCCTATAGCCTTTTAAATATGTTGGGGGGGTATTGATTTGTTGTTTCTGTTTTAACTATTTATTTATGCTTTTATCTCACGTTTTTATCCTGTGAAACACCCTGAGAACTTTTGTTTAAGGGTGGTATATGAATCTAATAAACAAATAAGTAAATGAGAAGGCATAATTTTCTGCCCTGCATCCATCACAGGCAGCACTGCTTTCGTTCCACTGCATTTCGCCTTCCGTCAGAAATGATGTTATTCATCTCAATATCCACTGTGATGAAATTATGTATGTCATTAACTTCATAAACTACAATTTTGTTTTTGTTTTTTTTGCACTATTTTAATGTTTATTTATAAATCATTTGGATGCCACCTTTCTGAGCACAGCCCCTCCAGAGCAGCTCACAACATCACAAAATAGTACATCTATAAAATCCAATAGCAAAAACAACAGAACTATAGCAAGGGGATTTGCCATCCTTTAAAAACCGAAGCCACTTAAAACAAATATCCATATAAATTACCACCCGGCCAACAGAGTCATTGATGTTAAAATAGCCACTTCTGAAAAAACAACCACTGGGGCTAAGAGGCCCAAAATAGACATGTTTTCAAGGCTTCCTTAAACATGTAGAATATTCTATTTTTTTTTTTAATAAATTTTTATTGGTTTTACAACATTTTTAAGAAAAACAAACAAACACAAAAAATGACAAACATACAGATTAGTTTCAAAGATATTTTCATAAACCTCTTTTCTTGGACTTCCCCATACCCCCCCTCTCTGCATCCCAATGTCCATATTTGAACTAGCAACTCCCAATTGTTACTTTCTAATCTCTGTCATCTTAGTCCTCTTTTATTGTCTAACCTTGTATCCCTGTACCCTATTGCTTCTGGCAACCACAACATTTTAACATTCATTCAGTTTATAGTAGTCCTTAAGATAGCTTTTAAATTTTTTCCATTCTTCTTCCACCGTCTCTTTGCGTTGGTCACGGATTCTGCCTGTCATCTCAGCCAATGTCATATAGTCCATCACTTTCATCTGCCATTCTTCCAGAGTAGGTAAATCTTGTGTCTTCCAATACTTTGCGATGAGTATTCTTGCTGCTGTTGTGGCATACATAAAGAAATTTCTATCTTTCTTTGTCACCAATTGGCCGACAATGCCCAAGAGAAAGGCCTCTGGTTTTTTAGGAAATGTACATTTAAGTACCTTTTTCATTTCATTATAGATCATTTCCCAGAAGGCCTTTATCTTCGGGCATGTCCACCAAAGGTGATAGAAAGTACCTTCAGTCTCTTTACACTTCCAACATTTATTATCGGGCAAATGGTAGATTTTTGCCAGTTTGACTGGGGTCATGTACCACCTGTAAACCATTTTCATAATGTTTTCCTTTAAGGCATTACATGCCGTAAATTTGATACCGGTGTTCCATAACCATTCCCAGTCATCTGACATAATGTTGTGTCCAACATCCTGCGCCCACTTAATCATAGCAGATTTAACTGTTTCATCCTGTGTGTTCCATTTCAACAGCAAGTTATACATTCTAGATAAATTCTTAGTATTGGGTTCTAGCAATTCGGTCTCTAGTTTTGATTTCTCCACCTGGAAACCGATTTTCCTATCCTGTTTAAAAAATTCCATTATTTGGCGATATTGAAACCAATTTTCTACTTTGTGCTTCAATTTCTCCTGACTTTGTAGTTTAAACTTGTCTCCATCCTGTTCTAAGATTTCCCAATACTTCGGCCATCCGACCTCCATATTGAGTTTCTTCACTGCTTTAGCCTCCACTGGTGACACCCATCTAGGGGTTTTATTTTCCAATAGGTCTTTGTATCTTATCCAAACATTAAATAATGCTTTTCTAACAATGTGATTTTTAAAAGTACTGTTAACTTTGTCATACCAAAGATATGCATGCCAACCAAAAGCATTATTAAAACCTTCCAGATCCAAGATGTCCGTGTTCTCGAGGAGCATCCATTCTTTCAGCCAGCAAAAAGCTGCTGCCTCATAGTACAATTTTAGGTCCGGCAGGGCAAAACCCCCTCTTTCTTTAGCGTCAGTCAGTATTTTGAATTTAATTCGGGGCTTTTTGCCCTGCCAGACAAATTTCGAAATGTCTTTGTGCCACCTCTTAAAGCATTCCATCTTGTCAAGAATCTGCAAGGTCTGAAACAAAAATAACATTCTAGGCAATACATTCATTTTAATTACTGCAATTCGGCCTAACATTGACAGTTTCAGATTTGACCATATTTCTAAATCTTTTTTAATCTCTGACCAACATTTTTCATAATTGTCCTTATACAAATTGACATTCTTAGGTGTTAAATAAACCCCTAGGTATTTGACCTTCTTGACCACTGTCAAACCTGTTTCCTCCTGAAATTTCTCCTTTTCCATATCTGTTAGGTTTTTCCCTAAAACTTTAGTTTTTTGCTTATTCAACTTAAATCCAGCTACCTGGCCAAATTGTTGTATTATTTCTAAGACCCTTTTCGTACTAGTGTTTGGCTCTTGCAAAGTCAATACTAGGTCATCTGCATACGCTCTTAACTTATAATGTTTAGCTCCGACCTGCACACCTTTGACCTGCTGGTCATTTCTTATCATATTCAGCAACACCTCCAGAACCGAAATGAAAAGTAATGGGGAAATTGGGCACCCCTGTCGTGTTCCTTTTTCTATCTTAAGTTCCTCAGTCACAACATTATTTACAATCAGTTTAGCTTTTTGTTCAGAATATATTGCAGCCATACCATTCTCAAAACCCTGGCCTACCCCCATCCCATGAAGATTCTTCCTCATAAAACTCCAAGAGTTATCAAAGGCTTTCTCCGCATCCACAAAGATCAATACTGCTTTAGTGTTTATATTCACCTCCAGCTTTTCCAAGATGTCTATTACATTCCTTACATTGTCTGCTAGGTGTCTTTTAGGGAGAAAGCCTGCTTGGTCTTTATGAATCTTCTCCATCAAAACTCTTTTAAATCTTTTTGCCAAAATGTCTGCAAAAATTTTGTAATCCACATTAAGGAGTGATATTGGGCGGTAGTTCTTGAGTTGGGTCTTTTCAGTCTCTGACTTTGGTATGAGTGAGATATATGCCTCTTTCCACGATTCAGGTGCCCTTTTTCCCTCAAGAATCTCATTACAAACTTCTCTTAGTGGTTGAATCAGCCATTCCTTCAGCGATTTGTAGTATCTAGAAGTCAGTCCATCTGGTCCCGGAGATTTGCCCAGTTGCATATTCTGAATGGCAGCCTCTATCTCTTGTTCTGAGATTCTCTGGTTCAAGTCCATCTTACTTTGCTGAGAGATGTTTTGTAATCCATATCTTCCAAGGAATTTGTCTATATCTTCTTCATTTTGCGGGCCTTGGGTGTAGAGTTTTTTGAAATAACTTAAAAAGCAATTTCTAATTTCATTGGGTTTAGATATGTTCTTTCCATCCACCTCTAGGCTTGTAACTGTATTTAGTTTCTGCCTTTTCTTCAATTGCCATGCCAAAAGTTTACCACATTTATTTGCTGATTCAAAAGTCTTTTGCTTCATTTGCTTTATCTTCCATTCAATCTCTTGGTTCATCAATTCCATATATTGAGTTTGATATAACTTGATCTCTCTTAAAATGTCCTGAGACTTTGGTTTTGTTCTTAATTTCCTCTCTCCTTCCTTTATCATTTCCAAGATCTTCTCTTTTTTCTCATTTTGTTTTTTCCTCTTTATTGAATTTTGTTGAATCAAAAATCCTCTCATAACCGCTTTACTTGCGTCCCAGATCACTCTTTTCTCCACGTCGGTCCTCAAATTTATTTCAAAATAGTCTTTTAGGGTCTTTTGGGCCTTCGTGAGAATCTCCTTATCTCGAAAGAGGGTGTCATTCATTCTCCATCTAAATTGACCAGTTATTGTGAGTTTCATCTCCATCTTCACGGCGTTATGGTCGGAGCAAGTTTTTGGGCAGATTTCCACTTTCTTAATCTTTGGAGCCAGTCCACTAGTAACCCAGATTTGGTCAATTCTGGTCCAGGTCATCATTGCTTGGGAGAAAAAGGTTCCCTCTCTCTCCAGAGGGTTCCTTGTTCTCCAAATGTCTATCAAGTCCATGTTTTCTGTCATTTCGAAAAAAGTCTTAGGGAGTCTCCCTTCTTTAGTAACTGTTAGTCTTTGTGCCTTGTCCATATTAGTGGAGACCACGCCATTCATGTCTCCCATGATTATCATATTGTAATCCAGATAGTCCGTCAAAGTTTCATGAAGTCTCTTAAAGAAGTCAGATTTGCCTTCATTTGGTGCATAAATTCCAACAACTAAAAATTTTTCTCCTTGTACTTGTATCTCCACAGCCAGATATCTCCCTTGTTCATCTTTGAATATCATTTTTGGAGCCCATTTCTCCTTCACATATATTACCACTCCTCTCTTCTTAACTTTGTCTGATGAAATAAATTCTTGTCCTAGCCTTTTATTTGTGAGTAATCTCCTGTGGGCTCTGGTTATATGAGTTTCTTGTAAACATATCAAGTCCAGTTGTTCTCTGTTCAAAATATGAAATACTTGTCTTCTCTTCAAAGGCCCATTCAGTCCATTACAATTCCAACTAAGGAATTGCAAAGCCATCTTGTTATTTTCTACAATTTTGTTACGTTATTCGGCTCTATCCAAGTCAGTGCCAAGGAAATTCAATGCAAATGGAGGGGGTCGGAATGTAATCAATTACGTATTGTCTGTGGAGGGAAAGCAATGACAGCAAATACCGAGCCTATTTGCCAGATTGAGTTCCAATCCAGACAGGGGACATGTGCAACTTTGGTCCTGAGTCACAGGGCCAGCCCAAGACATAGTACCTAAGGCTTGTCAAGTTATTTTGATAGCAGAAGCACAAAATCCCACAAGCAACTTTTTCTGGGAATTGAAATACAATAATACTATACTAGCAATTTGCTGCCCTTTCATGACACCAAAAATCTGCTGCCTGAGACCTCTGCTTCACTCTGCCTAATGGTGGGGCTGGCCTTGCTAACACATAATGTCAATGCTAGCTCGGCTACTCATACAGGTTGTTGCTGTTGTTTGTTGTTGTTTAGTCGTTTAGTCGTGTTCGACTCTTTGTGACCCCATGGACCAGATCAGATCTGGTAGAAATGCAGAGCCTAGGGAGTTGAAATTGCAAGAAATCAGATTTGGGCAAAACCTTAGAAATGTGATAAGTTTTTATGTGTCATGCTTCTTGTTGTTGTTTAGTCGTTTAGTCGTGTCTGACTCTTCGTGACCCCATGGACCAGAGCACGCCAGACACTCCTGTCTTCCACTGCCTCCCGCAGTTTGGTCAGACTCATGTTTGTAGCTTCGAGAACACTGTCCAACCATCTCATCCTCTGTCGTCCCCTTCTCCTTGTGCCCTCCATCTTTCCCATGTGCCCTGGTCAGCTGGAAATATAGGTAACACTCATTGAGATTGGTGTTCTACCTGGGAGGCAAAAAAGAGAGGGAAGGAGAAGAAGCTTGGGGCACAGGGGATGGGAAATATGTTGTAGCTGAGTAGCAAGAAGTAGTCATGGGCACTGCTGTTGTTTTAGGGAACCAGTGCTGCTGTTAGGTAGAGGGCTCCCTACTAGTACATGCAATTAAATTGTGTATTAAATTTATAACAACTTTTTCTCAGTCAAAGGTTGCCTTCAGATGTCAGTATTTTGAAGGAGAAATTCAAGCACATACTAGATATTTAGCTTTGTGCAATTAAAGTGGATTAAAGCACTCTGTTGCCCTACTGTAACAAATCCTCATATATGTGTATGTATGGGGGTGGGTAGGCAGAGGCGGGTGTGAATGTGTGTAACTTTTTTCTAGTTTGGAGTGACAGAGAAATGTACTGAAAAGTGTGGGATGACTGAATAATTACTGGGAAGGCCTATAACCAACATGCAAACAAATCCAGGTGAATGCTCATTTTCATGTAACTTCCCAGCAAACAAATCAGAATTAACACACAACAAAGACGGGACATAGTCTAACCTCCACATAAGCTTTGTG
This sequence comes from Podarcis bocagei, assembly GCF_964188305.1. NCBI lineage: Eukaryota > Metazoa > Chordata > Lepidosauria > Squamata > Lacertidae > Podarcis > Podarcis bocagei. The sequence goes on from NC_138125.1 coordinate 20,692,287, forward strand.
CAAGAAAATCAGGACAAATGCTCAATAAGCAAGTTATCTGGAAGAGACCAGTTGGGGAAGGAAGGAGAGTAGTAATCCTAAAGCCTCAAACCCTTGGAGAGGTTCAACCACATCAAATGCCTAGTGAAATAAAAAAGTTTTTTTCCCGTTCATCTTGAAACCACAAGCGAAGGGTCTGAACGAACCTTGCTAGGGAATAAATTATACAGCCTTTGCAGCACAACCAAAAGGGCATCCCAGGCAGTCATAGGTCTGAAGATGGCAACATGAAGAACATTACCTCATATGACGAGTATAATGACAATTTCAAGAGGGGTTTGTATTTGGATCATGCACCAACCAGAAGACTCAATTTAGTCTTTGATTTGAAGTTTTGCAAAAAATAAAAGAGTCCACTTTGGTGCGTCAGAGGCTCTCTGGTTTGGCTTGGGGTCTGAGGTCAAGCCCACATTGGGGGGGGGGATGACAATTCATTTCCCTACCACAGTCACAAGTAGAAAATCTAATAATGACTATGACTTGCTTTCTTTTTTACAGAAGTGGGTGAAATTTTCAGACAAGATGAGCTCTCTAGAGTGAATGTAGCTTGCTAAATTACAGGCAAATAGTTCAACTTATTTTCATGTAATTACACACACACACACACGAGTCTAATTTCTTGATTTTTTCACAGAAGTGAATGAAATTTGCAGGCATGGTGGGCTCATCTGAGAGGATGACACCTACCGTATTTCAGAAGGATAGTTGCAGTGGTTTTTCTGCAAGGAAATGGTGGGTAAAGAAGGAATCACTTCACCTCACCCAGTATTTTGTGGATGATTGGTCTGTAAAAAGCAGGCATGAGAGAGGTGCTCCTTAGTAAGAAGCAAGCAAAATTTCAGACAAATTGGTTTAGGGGCTTTTGGACTAGGCACTTTTAAAGGTGCTTGGGAGCAAGAGAGAACTAAAAGGTGCTTGCTTTTCTGGATTGAAGAACCCAGGTAAAAAAAAACCCTCTGATTACAAGCTTTACCTGTCAGTTGCAATGGACCATACTTGCCTCCTGATCCCCACTCTGGCATTCACTCTACCTCACTGACACTATTGAGAACAGAAAATCAGATGACTACTGCATAGCTCTAACAGCTGGCAACCAAACCATGTCTTATCAACAACTGACCAAATCTGTTTAGTGAACTTCCTCCTCTCAGTTGGATCTTTGACAGAACCAGCCCTATTATTAGGCACTGTGGGGCAACCACCTCAAACAGGATATGCAGTGGGAAGGCACCAGCAGATCTTGTCAGCTGCTCCTGAGCACCCAGCTAGACCTTTCTGTTGGATGGAAGAGCAGTGTGTCTGCTCTCCACCAAGGGTTGGCGGATCAATTTGATTCGGTTTGCATTTAAAGGCAAATTTATCACAGAAACACTTTCCAGCACAATATGAGAACTGAAATACAGCCACCCTTCAGAATTCCACTCACCCAAATTTTGCAATGCAGTTCTCATTTATAAAAGTGTATATATTAGGGGAAAGTGCACACAAAAATGAACAGATTAGTGAAAATGACATGCAGAAATGTATTGTTTTAGAAAAATTGCTTGCAAAAATGTGTAGTCAAAACTGCATGCAAATTGGGAGAAATTTGCACTAAAATGCTCATAAATTTTCATGAGGACTTAAAAAAAATATTCACAGATTGCTACAGAAATGTCGAGAGCTGAATTTAAGCTTGGATAAACAAGAAACTAGGAGAACAGAAATGGACAGATCCTTTCATCCCTTAGCCTACTGCCCTCAGGCATGGCACAGGACATGATCCCATTGCCAGTATTCTAATAGGGTTCAAGGGCCAGTCAAGTTGGCTTTTGTACGTAGAATGATGGGAACACCATCTTTTCCTTCACCCCAGGCAAGCAAATATATTGGGCCAGCTTTGTGTTTTGGTTAGGGGGACTTGTGCAAAAGGGATTAAATATATGGCACGTCCCTTTTTCATCAAGCCCCTGTAAGAAAGCATTTGAGCCAGCAAACAGGGAAATGATTTGCTTGCCAAGGCTGGCTGCCTCTTGCTCTACCTTCCTACACTAGAGCAATGAAAAATTCAGGAAAAAAGGAAAGGGGAAATATGAAATGTAGATAACATTTCTTGGCTGCCTAATTGAGAATCAACAAGTCAGCACCCAAAAGTCCTGTTGAAGGTATTTGCCTATTTCCAGTCCATCATTCAGCTATATATTTTTGTCCCTATGTGTTTGAACATCTTATATGATTTAGCAACCAAATTCTGCATGGCAGTCCTGATATCAAGGAGCACATTTTTCTTCCTATATTTGGATAGAACCAGGTGTCATTTTTAACCAAGTTGACAGACTGAATCTTTCAAAACTGTGCTGCTTAAAACCAGTCAGTTTTGAAAGGATCAGTCTCCCATCTTGATTCAAAATCATACCTAATTGCATCCAAACCCTGTTCCTTGATCTCAAGAACCATCACACCAAATTTGGTTATGATATCTTAAGAGGAGTCGAAATGCATAGTGAACAGCTCTCCAAAATACTGTTACAAAAGTTGGATACCACCTACAATTTCTTCCACGTCATGGCAAGATTCCAGGTGGTTCCAGTGACACACCCAGGGTCTGTGTTCTAGAATAGAATAGAATAGATATTTATTACGGCCATAGGCCCATACAGATAAAAACAAGACATAAATAACAGCTTGTGCACGTGGGAAAAAACAGCCGCTAAAACAACACTACAACAATAAAATACTGTAAATTGGAATGACATACTGCGCCTTAATTAGCTTGTAGTGCTCCTCGGCAGCGCTTTTGGGTAAGGACAGCGACCAGAAACCTAGCCACTTTCAGGGTCGTATGGATATCCTTATCCTGCAGGATTTGGGCAAGGTGGAATTTTGGTGGGGTACCCTCTAGCTTCTGTATGATTGATCCCAACAAATTTGCCTGTGGCACATTGAACAAGGGGCAAGTGAACATAATGTGCTGAAGCGACTCCGGCGTCTCCCTATCACATTCGCACATGGCGGAGGCTTGTCCCTTTGAGAATCTGTGTCTCAGGACATTGGAGGGAAAAACGTTAAACCTCGCTTTGGTGAAGGCCAGCCTATGGGCAACAGACGAAAGGGAGGAGAGGTATGATGGAACGCAGTAAGTTAAAGTGATACCAATGTTCTGGGGCGAGCAAACACCTCCCCCCAGCGTATAGTTTCGCTGTAAATCGATGTCGTCCAGTCTTTGGCGGATCAGTCTTTGAGCAGTGATTTGATCTAGATTAAGGGAATCTAAGGGAGAGATTCCGTAACTCAGGAGTTTGGCATGAATTCTACTAGTCCAAAGGCTGGAGAATTCATCTCGCCATAAGCACTGGACAAGGTAATGGTCTGGTAATCTGTGCCACAATGATAACCAATAATTGAAGACTTGCTTCCACAGGCAAGTTTCTACGGACGCAATCTTCAATTCTAATCGCATGGCTGCGTTGCTTACGCACAGGGGGAGCATTAGGAGCCGACGTAGGAATTGGTTTTGCAGAGTCTCAAGGGGAGTGAGATCTGTCATCACGGCCCAGAGCGGGGCAGCATAAGCAAGCACGGGAACCACTTTTGCCTTGAACACCTTTAGGGCCGAGGGAACATGCAAAGCTCCATCCGAAAAGAAAAATCGGAGGAGCGCATATGACAGTGTTTTGGCCTTGTTAAGTAGGTGTTGAATTTGTGCTTTCCACCCCAAATTGTATTGAAAAATAACTCCTAGGTATTGAAATTTTAGGACTTGCTCTATTTTTGCTCCACCAAGCTTCCATTCGTATAATCTCCGACTTCTGGCGAAAATCAGAATCTTAGATTTAGCATGGTTGATGGTTAATTGGTTGCGTTGACAATACGTGGCAAAGATCTTCAGAGCTCTCTTTAGTCCAACACGTGTATAAGATAGAATTACCGCGTCGTCCGCGTATAGAAGGAGTGGACAGCGGTAATCCGCTAGTCTAGGCGCGTGTGTACTTGGGGATGAGTTGACTAGGGGTGCTCGCATGTCGCTGATGAATAGGTTGAATAGGCAGGGAGCCAATATACATCCTTGGCGCACTCCCTTGTTTATTGGTATCGAATTTGTGAGGTCGCCCGCAGGAGTAAGTCTCACTCTGGAAGGGTACCTTCGTGGAGCTGGTTTATAAGCCATAAGAGTCTTCTATCGATGCCCTGTTTCGCAAGTTTCTCCCAAAGAATATTTCTAGGAACGCTGTCAAAGGCTGCCTTTAGATCTAGGAAGGCAGCACAAAGGTAGCCGCGGGGGGACGACGAGTACTTCCGTGCCAGATGGTAAAGGACTATCGCATGATCGGTTGTAGAACGTTTAATTCTGAACCCTGCTTGTTCGTGACCAATCTGGTTAGTCTCGTCTGCCCATCGCAATAGTTTAGTCAGCAAAAAGCTGGCATAAATTTTCCCTATGATCGAAAGGAGGCTGATGTTACGGTAGTTTTCCGGCTCCATTGGAGAACCTTTTTTATGAATTGGTACTATAATGGCCTCCTTCCATATTTTGGGGATGAGACCAGAAGCGTTGATTGCGTCGAAGGTTTTGGCCAAGATGTCAGCCCACCATTTTGGGTGTAGTTTGATTGCTTCAGCAGGGATCAGGTCGGGCCCTGGGGCTTTGCCCGGTTTCAGCTGGGCTATTAGCTTGGCTATTTCGTCTGGATCAGTGGGAGGCCAAATAGGTAGGTGGGAAAACAGACGCATCAGATGGTCGGAGGGAGCATCAGCCTGTGAGAAACATTTCTTCAGGAACAATTCCCATGTCGGTGCTGGGATGACTGCCCTTGGGTATTTCCTCACCCTTCTATTAATCAAAGACCAGAATTCCCTGGATCTATGTGGTTTTGAAGCGGTAATCAAGGCCTGCCAGCGATTGTGTTGCCACTCGCGTTTGGCAGTTTTCTGCGTGCGTTTGTAAGCTTGCTTGGCTTGTGCATAACTAGCTGGCAGAGTAGATGCATCTGAGGTCTTATATGCATTATATATAGCACGAAGGCGCTGTCTTGCTTGTTTGCACTGAGAATTATACCAGGGGGCACCGTAAGTATACTCGTTTCGATTTAATATTTTGGGTGGTAACCTGAAGAAGGACGTAAGTTCAGTCGTATGATGGTGAAAGCGTTTCAACACTATGCTATGCTCGTCTGAGGCAGAGCCTATGTAGGGATGGGGCCCGAGGATTTCTTTTTGAAAGAATTCCTGATACTTTTGAGCCTGGGTCTCCGACCATTTGATTCCTCTTACTTGGAGAGAGGATTCGTTGGTTAACATCTGGGTCGCATGTCTATGGGCCTCCGACTGCCAGTTCAGGGAAAGCTTGGCTACAAGGGGAAGATGATCACTAGATTGTACATTCTCGATCTTAAAGGTGGAAATACACTTAAGTAGATCACTGGAGACCAACAGGTAATCGAGGACGCTGTTTGATTTAACGCTCAGGTGAGTGAAATCCCCTGGAGTATCAGGGAGGCATGTTCCATTTAGGGGGACCAGATTTAAACGGATGGCCATTTGATAGAGGAGTACTCCAGCCTCATTAGCTCGTTGGTCTTTAGAAGTTCTCCTCATGATATGTTCCAGCTCATAATTATTAAGGTTTGGGGTAACCCACCATTTGGTTTTGGTCAGCGAGTCCCAATTTGCTGCTGTGCGGGCATTAAAATCGCCACCTATTATGGCCGGGGTGTTAGGAAACTTAACATAGCATGAGAGCAAATGCTCTTCTAGCGAGCCCCATTTAGAGCCCAGTTCGGAGGAAGAACCCCCAGGTGGCAAGTAAACATTTGTAACTAGAAGTGAGATCTTTTCCCCCGCAATCAGTCCGGTGAGGGCGTAAGGAGGCAAGGGTCTGTGTTCCTTTGGAATCAATACGTGCTGGAGAGTATTGTACCTTTAAGAAACATTAATGATTCACATATTTACACCTTCAACCTGCGCAGAGGCAGTCCAGATCTTACAGCATGGTCATATCAATCAGAGCTTGTTCCACACAGCAGTGCAGCACTGGAGTCCAAGGACTCTCTCCCAGGCAGCCTTCAGCCAGCCTGCCCAAGATGGATCTCAGTCTTTTTTCTCTCCCTTCTTCTCCCCAGCACACCTTGCTAAATACATTTTTTTCCTGTCACCTCACACCCAATTACCCTGGCAACCTTCTGCCTGTCCAGGCTCAAGATTCCTCTTAAATGGGCCATCAACACCTTTTGTCATGTTATCCCAGGTGAAGCCCTGGTTTGGAAAGAAAGCTTAGCTTGTATTTTTCCACCGGCCTGCAATCTTTCCTCCAATACTCCAAACAAGCAATATCCTACTATTTATTAATTTCCAGGGTTTAGGGATCCTCCCCAGCCTATAACAATACATATCAGACTTGTTTCATTGGCTTCAATGGGACTGAAGATAGCTAACTTTCTCTTCGTTGGGCTCATTTTCAGTCACCAGCCCAAGGTGGTAGAAGGAACCCTTTTTAAGATACATTCATCTTCTTTGAAACCATATGGCTGGCCTCCCCTCCATTGCCTTCTCCGCAGAGTCGCTACAGGGATCCTTTCCCCCCACTCCAAGACATCACACAAGCCTTCTCAATTGTACAGAATACGTCTTCTGAACACACAAGGAATAAGACTGCTAACCAGCCATGTATGCCTTTTGTTTCCTTTGCTTTCAGCAGTTCTGCAGAAACCAGCCAAAATCTTCCCTGGCCTTCTGTGTTGGCCTAGCGTCTGTAGCACCAGAGAGCTGGCAAGGCAGCCCTAGCAGCATGGCCTGCGTGCCCTCTCTGCAGAAGCAAGCGGTTTGAGTCCAGAACGAGACTGGCATGCCTCAAGCCTACACAGTTTGCTCCTGATGGGCAGGAATCGCTGAAGAATCACTATTAGAATGGCTGCCTCAAGAATGAAAAGACACAAAGACAGTCCTTTTTCTCTCTTTTTAGGTGGGTGCAGGAGAATGTCGTCTTTTTGAACTCTTTTCTTTCACGGGGCCTCCTAAAAAGCACTGGAGGGTGCTACCTTCTCAGACGAGATTCTGAGCCTACATACAAGCCAATCTAATTGGCTTGTCAATAGTTCCAGGTACAGTCGTACCTCGGTTTTCCAACGTAATCCATTCCGGAAAACCTTTCGAGTTCCGAAACGTTTGAAAACCGAAAACTCAATACAGAAGCCTCAATGTTGTTGTTTAGTTGTTTAGTCGTGTCCGACTCTTCGTGACCCCATGGACCAGAGCACGCCAGGCACTTCTGTCTTCCACTGCCTCCTGCAGTTTGGTCAAACTCATGCTGGTAGCTTCGAGAACACTATCCAACCATCTCGTCCTTTGTCGTCCCCTTCTCCTTTTGCCCTCCATCTTTCCCAGCATCAAGGTCTTTTCCAGGGAGTCTTCTCTTCTCATGACGTGGCCAAAGTACTGGAGCCTCAGCTTCAGGATCTGTCCTTCCAGTGAGCACTCAGGGCTGATTTCCTTCAGAATGGATAGGTTTGATCTTCTTGCAGTCCATGGGACTCTCAAGAGTCTCCTCCAGCACCATAATTCAAAAGCATCAATTCTTCGGCGATCAGCCTTCTTTATGGTCCAGCTCTCACTTCCATACATCACTACTGGGAAAACCATAGCTTTTACTGTATTGAGAAGCCTCAATACAGAAGTCTCAATACAGAAAACTCAATACAGAAGCTGCATGGCATGTTTGACTTCTGAAAAGTGTTCGAAAACCAAAGCATTTACTTCCGGGTTTATAGCGTTCAAAAACCGGAACGTTCTTCAATGCAGGCGTTCAAAAACCGAGGTTCCACTGTGTAAGTAGGCAGCGTTTTAGTCAAAGTTCCTTAGTACAGCGGTTCTCAAACTTTTTTCCCATGGACCACTTGAAAATTGCTGAGAGTTCTGGCAGACCCCCTTCATGATTTTTCAGCCTGCTGTAGCAACTGTAATGCACTTTGCTGGGTGCTGTATGGTTTTTAATTATATTTTTATTGCCTCTTTTATTTCCTACATTGTATTTTATGGTATTACAATCTGCATGCTGTAGAATTCAAATCGTAATGCAATAAAATACAATGTAACAAATAACAGAATCGTAGAAATGCAGGGTTGGTCATTTAGTCCAACAACCTGCAGTGCAGAATCACAGCCGAAGCATCCCTGACAGATGGCTGTCCAGCCTCTGTTTAAAAACCTCCGGTGAAAGAGAGTCCCACACCTTCCACTGTCAAACAGCTCTTCCTGTCTGAAAGTTCTTCCTAAAGTTTATTTGGAACCTCCTTTCTTGTAACTTGAAGCCCTTGGTTCGAGTCCTACCCTCCAGAGCTGCAGAAAACGAGCCTGCTCCTCCTTCTGAGTCTTTCAGATATTTGAAGATGGCTGAAAATAAAGGAAGAAATAAACTAAAGAAAAGAAGAAATAAGGGTGCAACTGAAAATCAACAACAATATTTAATGTGGACATGCCATGTGCCACTTAATGAATCTTGTGGACCACTTGTGTCGGCAGACAATAGTTTGGGAGCTCATGCTACAGTATAAACTGGTTGGTGTCATTTCAGATGTCTGTAGTTTTCTCTGTGCCAGGGTGGTCCTTAGCATATTTTTCTTGTTTGTGCGTGGCCTTCATCCTAACTTCAAAATCACTCTGCAAGTTCAGATTTCTGGTAAGAGGAACCTGTCCTTTCGCTGGGAGGAATAGGAAGCAGGGAGAGGGGGACAGAGAAGGGAAAAAAAGAGTGCCATCTACTTTTAATCCTCATCTTGCCTGCTGCTGGCTTTTGTCCTGCACGCATTCAGTATGTGGCCTCTGGCAGATTATCCCGAGGAAATGTGACCCTTAGCAGAAAAAGGGTTGCCCACATCCCTGCTCCAGGTGATATTGATTTGGAGGGGACCCCCTTAAACCCTAGAAATTGATAAATGGTAGGATTTTGATTAACTGGGATATGGATGAAAGTACAGTGGTACCTTGGTTCTCGAACTTAATCCGTTCCAGGAGTCCGTTCACCTCCCAAAACTGTTTAGAAACCAAGGTGTGACTTCCAATTGGCTGCAGGAGCTTCCTGCACTCAAGTGGAAGCTGTGTCGGATATTCGGCTTCCAAAAAACATTCGCAAACACGGTGTAGTGGTTAAGAGAGGTAGTCTCGTAATCTGGGGAACTGGGTTTGCGTCTCCGCTCCTCCACATGCAGTTGCTGGCTGACCTTGGGCTAGTCACACTTCTTTGAAGTCTCTCAGCCCCACTCACAGAGTGTTTGTTGTGGGGGAGGAAGGGAAAGGAGAATGTTAGCCGCTTGGAGACTCCTTAAAGGGAGTGAAAGGCGGGATATCAAATCCAAACACTTACTTCCAAGTTTGAGGTGTTCGGGAGTCAATTTGTTCAGCAACTAAGCCATTCGAGAGCCAAAGTACGACTGTACAAGCTGCAGAACTGTCCCAGAAAAGGAATCCCTGGGCTGCTTTTTGCAAACCAGTCTGGCTGGCCTAGCAAAGAGCAAATCTGTTGACAAGACAAAAAGGGTTGATGGGTCATCTGAGAGGACTCCTTTAGCCTGGGGAGACGGATGTTGCCAAGGTGATGGGTGTGTGTGTTTGAAATGACAGGAAAAGAGAGTTTTTTGAGCAAGGGTTGCTGGGAAGAAGGGAGAAGAAAGACTGGGATCCATCTTGGGCAGGCTGGCTGAAGGCTGGCTGGGAGAGATACCTTGGACTCCATAGCTGCATTGCCATGGGGTACAAGCCCCTCTTGAAATGGCCATGCTGTAAGATCTGGACTCCCTCCATGCAGACGGAGGGTGTAAATAGGTGAATAAACCATATTTCTTAAAGCTATGACAGCTCTCCAAAGGAACACAGATCCTGGCTGAGTGCCTGTAACTTCCTGAAATCTTGCTACCGCTAGGCAGAGAGAGAGGGAGGGAGGCACTGGACTTTTGTGACAATATATTCAGTCACTGGAGGTGCATTAATATGGAAATCTAACCTACTGTATGGCTGGTTCCTCCAAGAATGCAGAGCATCTTGGCAGCAATTTAATGGCAGCTGAAAAGGGAGCTACCATATTGAAGAAAATCCACTCCTATGAAGCTTGGTCTTTGAGGGGCACATTGTAGTGACTTGAGTGGTGTAGTGGTTAGAGTATTGGGGTAGGACAACCCAGAGACACCCAGAATCAAATCCAAACTCAGCTCTGAAGCTGACTGCTCCTTCGCTCCCTCCCCCTCTCTTCCCAATCCACCTCACAGGGTTGTTGTGAGAATAAAAAACAGGAGGAAAAAGAACTGTATGTGCCCTTTGGAGGAACGGCCCCTATTGGCTCCTTAAGGCATTTTTGGCAAGCCACTGCATCTGCCATACGGAGGTGATGTACTGGCCTGCCTCAGAATCCCATTGTAAGGATTAATGATATCATGTATGTCAATATTCTCCTAATCATCCATGGAAGGGACAAGACACAGGCTACTTTCTCTTCTCTAATGCATCCTTGTGTACAGCTGGGATACGGTTAGCAAAGAGTGAATCTTAAATGTGAAGCAGCCATTGTCTCTTAAACGAGTGAGTCCCATTTGCCCTGTATGGAATGGGGAGGGAAGATTCTCTCAAGTTAAATTTACCAATGGACAACTAAAAACTATACTGTGTATGAAATTCTGACCACGACAAATGATAACCGTCAGAAATACGATAAGCTTCCAGATTGCAAAAGCTGTTCCATTCTTTTGATAAGATGTCTTATTTCACCTCATTATTTCATTACATTATTATTATTTTTTGTTATACAGGGGTCATCTTGCAGAGTGGAATGATGACTGATTATTATTTTTCGAAAAAAAGAGCACCAAACCTAAAATGTACATTCGGGCTGGCCTTTAATTGACAAAAAATTGTTGCCATTTAGTCCTAGAGGGGAGTTCCTAAACTGAGCAGTACAAAGACAACCTCAGTGACTTCTCCATAATTATAGACTCAGTTCCCCTTGTAGACTTGTTAATTAAATATCCACTCCTGATCGTCAGAAGCACTCCATGTGCGTGACCTTCATAGGAGAGTTTGGGGAGTGCTGCTGAGTGGTATGTCCATCGCCTGTCTGAGCCAAATTTAGCCTTTGCCTCTGCACAGCTCCAACACCATCAAACATTCACCAGCATTCTAACCGCTGAAAGGACAGGGGCAGTCAACCAATGTTAACAAACAGTACAACTGATAGGAGCTGAAGTGAAAGGTGAGGTTGGTGGGAATGGAGGTGGGGAAATCACACATGGGACTTGGGACTGGGTGGCCTCTGTGCACATGTAGTTTTGGACATGGGAGGGTAGCAGAGTCCATGACATGGGGGAGCTAAGGAGACAAGAGGGAAATAGAGAGGGCATCTAAAGAGGAAATGTTATATTGGTGCAAATGAAAACAAAGAGAGGAAGAGGAGCTCTGGTGACCTCTAGGTTAGATTACTACAATGTGTTAACATGTAGAGCTGGCTCTGAAGACTGTTTTGAAACATCAGCTGGGTGCAGAATCCAGCAGTCAGGATGCTTCCTGGAGCAAGACGGTGAAGGGTGGTAATATAAAGGTTAAAATAAATAAATGCATAAAATATTGCACAGGGTCAGGGAGCCAAAGAGGGGTTTCCAGCATTCTGCTTTCAGTACTAGTCCACCACACCTCCCAGAAAGTCTCTGTGGGGCCTGAGTTAAGTGACCTCAGTCAAAGCCCTATGCGGCCTAGGACCCTCGTACCTACGGGACTGCCTCTCCTGGTATGCCCGACGGAGGACCTTAAGGTCCACAAATAACAGCACTTTGGAGGTCCCAAGCCGCAAGGTGGTTAGATTGGTCACAACTAGGGCCAGGGCCTTTTCAGTACTGGCTCCGACTTGGTGGAATGCTCTGTCACAAGAGACTAGGGCCCTGCGGGACTTGACATCTTTCCGCAGGGCCTGCAAGACAGAGCTGTTCCTCCTGGCCTTTGGTTTGGACTCAGTCTGACCCTTATGTTTCCCTCCCCTTATGGTTTTGATTTATGGGCTACTATTAAAATGAGGCTGCATTTTAAATTGTATTTTAACACGTATTTTAATAAACTTGTTTGTTTGTTTGTTTGTTTGTTTGTTTGTTTGTTTGTCGTCGTCCCCATTATGTTTTATTGTAATTTAATTGGTGTTAGCCATCCTGAGCCTGGCTCTGGCGAGGGAGGGCGGGGTATAAACAAAATTTTATTATTAAACCAAGAGGAAGTTTGTGCCCACGTTTCTGTGCATTTCTATGCATGCTATAACCTAGCATATGATTTTTGCACACAACTTGCCTGGATTAATAATAATAATAATAATAATAATAATAATAATAATAATAATAATAATTTATGCCCCACCATCTGGCTGGGTTTCCCCAGCCACTCAGGGCGGCTTCCAACAAAATATTAAAATACAATAGTCCTTCAGATATTAAAAGCTTCCCTAAACAGGGATGTCCTATGGGAAAACAGGACATTCCGGGATCAAATCAGAAACTGGGGTGGCATCTGTAAAACTGGGACTGTCCCAGACACTTGCAGAGTCTGCAGTACCATATTAGACACACACACACAGAGAGAGAGAGAGAGAGAGAGAGAGAGAGAGAGAGAGAGAGAGAGAGAGAGAGAGAGAGAGAGAGAGTCTGGATAAAAACCAATGAAGTGTTAAAACTGACCATGCCTATGAAAGTAAACTACAATAGGTGGCCAAAAAACCCAACCCTCTCTTTCTTTAACTTTTTTAGTTCCTCAGTTGGTTTCTGTTGGCTTGAGTGGAGAGCATTTCTGCTTTCTGAAGTGCAAAGGCGCTTGGCAAACTTCTGCTCTCTATGCTTTGCTGAACTCCTGAACACAGATGTCCCATTTGTGTTTCATTAGTGCATCAGTCTCTCGGAGGCTTCCGATCTCTGCACCAGGCGATAATTACCTGGCTCCAGCCCATAGCCTCACCAGCTGGCCGGGGAGCTGCTCTGCTCAGGCCAGGGCCCTCTCTGCTGTCAGCCCTTTCCAGTCAACTGGACAGCTCAATCAGCAGAAAATATCAAATATGGCTCCACACACACACTTCAAGCTCAGCCAGCATCGCTTTGGTCTGATCTGACAACGCATCTCTCAAAAGACACACACAATTCCTAAAGAGAAATTGGGAATGCATTTATATGGATGTGGCAACCTCCTCCTCCTCCTCCTCCTTCTTCATTTTTTTTAAAAAAACTTGTGTTGGAAGGAACTCCATTTATTACACTGGAAGCATCTGACACGAGCAAAATGAATGGGAAAGGGCTGTTCTCACAGCTAAACTATGGAACTCGCAGCCACAGGATAACGAGCAATGTGGAGGGCTTTAAAAGAAGACTGGACAAATTCATGGAGGAAAAAGCTATCAATAGCCGCTGGCCATTGTGGTTGTGCTCTGCCTAACCATAGAGGCAGCAGTGCCTCTGAATGCCAGTTGCTGGAAGCCATTGGGGATGGAGGGTTGCTCTCATCCTCGGGTCCTGCTTGCTGGTTTCCCATCTGGCTGGTCTTGTGTACATTTATTGACCTCCCAGTTACCTCCCAGGTAATTAAAGTCTTCCGGGCTGTTCGTACTGAGTTTGAAATAATATGCAATGAAGACATCAATATATTAAAATATTATTTCGAACATTACCAGCCAGCCAGTTCCGTTTATTGGCACCCACTGGAAATAATTTGCTATTTTCTAAAGCTTTGTTTGCACCAGAACCAGTCTGATTTGGCGGGGTGGGGTGGGGACAGGGACCGGAAAGGTCTGAGGATGGTGTCTGGGAACCCCTATATTAATAAGGAGACATCCCAGTGTGAATCCACATTTTGCTCCATTGTGGACAAGCCTTAAGGCTAATTCTAAGGGTAATTTATTTTACTGGGAGGGAAGGGTTAAATATCCCCTGCTCATGCACTGTGATTGTTCTGTATACTGCCCCACACACTATTTAAAAAAAAAATTAAAATTTCCTGCTGCAGTTGCTATTCCCATAATAGAAGCAAGATCTTCACTTCCTCGCTACTAAACTTGAAGGTTTCTTGGATAGGTTCCATGTTCCCCAGTGGGAGCTACCATTTAAATTTGCCACAATGCCCTGGAGTTAGGAGCATCATAGGAAATGTAAACAGCAGCCCACTGCCCACTGAGTAGGGACTGCAATGGCATAGGAAAGAGACCACCAGGAAGCAGTTTGCTAACGGCCGAACTCTGGCTCCTTCCTACGCCTCCTTGCTGTGATGTGTCTTCCCTGAACACCCAACGCTATTGACCTTGGACCTCTGCTTGATCTTGGCTTGCTGAGACTACGCTGCACCTTGAACCCTTGGGTAAGTGCTTTGCTAAAAGGCTTTAACATCTTGGGACTGAGAGCCAGGGGACATCCTCTAGAACATGGCAAAATGGAACCCATACAATCCTGGAAATGGCCCTGACCATTGGCAGAGGTGGTTTTAGGAGGACACTGCAACAATGATGCAGAATGGAGCATGAGAGGTGAGGGGTGTTGGGATACTGCCATGGAGACAAAGTCCATCATGGCCCCAAGCCGGCTGCCGGACGATCCATCGATCTCCCGTAGATACAGTATCAGCAATTAGTGACACGAGTTTCCAGAAATAGCTTGCCACATTCCAGAGCTCATGCACACTCTATCAGCAGATAATGCACAGCCAAAGTCGCACTCAGGAGAGCATTATTTACAAGTTTTCTTCAGCGTTGATCAGAACAAAGAAAAACATGACTGCCTGCTTCAGTGTCTCCAGACACAGAGAGAGAAACGAAAGCAACAGAAAACATAAACATCCTGTGAACAGGAAATGTGCAGACTCTGTGACTCACAAAGCCTGCTCCCTTTTAAGGTGGAATTTAGCATCTCATAGAGTGCCGCTGAAATTTGAGAGCCCCAAATCTGCCCCTGCCATTGGCAACCAATTTCTTAGCTACCTTGGTTTAAGAACAGCCCTGTTTACGAACTATTCAGTTTATGAACTCCGCAAAACTGGAAGTAGTGTCCCGGTTTGTGAACTTTACCTTGGTCTAAGAACAGAAGCCGAACGGTGGAAGGGCACTGGCAGCGGAAGGCCTCATTAGGGAAAGCGCGCCTCAGTTTAAGAACGGTTTCAGTTTTAAGAACGGACTTCCGGAATGGATTAAGTTTGTAAACTGAGGTACCACTGTATATGGTCCTTTGATCTGATCCAGCAGAGTATTTCTTGCATTCTTACAAGAAAGAGTCAGTGTGGTGTAGTGGTTAACTGTGGTAGACTCATAATCTGGTGAACCGGATTCGCATCTCCGCTCCTCCACATGCAGCTGCTGGGAGGAGTCACACTTCTTTGTGACAACCTTGGGCTAGTCACACTTCTTTGAAGTCTCTCAGCCCCACTCACCTCACAGGGTGTTTGTTGTGGGGGAGGAAGGGAAAGGAGAATGTTAGCCGCTTTGAGACTCCTTCGGGTAGTGATAAAGCGGGATATCAAATCCAAACTCCTCTTCTTATGGCGTAAGGGAAAATATTTTTTCCTCAAATGCATTCTGGCAAATGTAAGTATATCCATTGCTGATATCTGCTGAAGACTTCAGACAGATCCATCTGACACCCTAAAATTCCCCCGAAGGGAACATGCTCTGATGTCAACATATTTCAGTAATCTAGGGAAGCAATATGTGCAAGAACTAGACCAGAACTTAATTTGACACCAATGCTGTGGCAGTGTTGGCTGCTGAAGAGACAAGCCACTGCTCAATTATTATTATTATTATGTTTTTAAAGTTTTTAAAAACAGCTTGTCTCTTCAGCATTAGGAACTGGGTTCTGTTAAAACTAAACAAGCTTCAGGCAGCCAATAGCACAAAACGGATTGCAAATAGTAGGGGCCGGTGTTGTGCAATTCTATTGCTCCCTCTAATAGAGTCTTCAAAGAAATGAAGCAAAAATGGGGCAGCCAACATGCAAAACAGAAGTTTTAGTATGCTTTGATGAACTTCAATATTTGCAAACTTTTTTTTTTTTAAAGGATGGGGTCCAGACCCAAGGCATGGCAGGGGCCTGCTTGTGAGCAAAGACAAACATGTGCCACTCCTCTAAACGATAAACTTTGCATGAACTGGCCGGGCTGCCAAAGAAGCGGAGGTTAGGCAGGAAGCTATTTTTGTGCTTCGCGCCATAATTTATTTAGCGAGACAGGCTGCATTTCAGATCACATGAAAGCAGGTCTGCGTATTTATTCTGCATGAGAAACAGCAAATGAGGAATACAAAAAAAAATGGAATTCGGCTTTAGGATGTTCCAAATCCTGTGAATCAGAGATTTGCCCATTTGGCTCAAGGCCAAGGGGAATTCGCGGGGGGGGGGGGGCTGTGTCCTAGTAGAGCCCGCAGTTGGATGCTTCCCTTGGCTCCCCACTGGGGGGGGGGGGAATTGGTCCAGCACTCTGAACAGCTCCAGGTGGCTAGATTTAACTTTAACTTGCCACACTGCCCCTGATCTAGCAGCATTTTTAGGATGGCCATGTGTCCCACTTTACAGAGGATAGTCCTCTATTTCAGAGATAGGCAGACTACTCACAAGAACTGCAAGATCCACCAACCAGGGCCTCTTGCAAAAGACATGTGCCTGTAATCAAAGACTTCCGAGCCCAGGGGTTTGTTCGGCGTATTAGGGATGAACAGAGTTCACGTGCTTCTTCCCCCATACACCCCATTATGATGAGATGTGCGGTAATCCTATTTACATTACAGTGATTATTTCTAAATTTGCATCTGTACATACAAATCAGCATGTGCAAATCTGTGTGTCCTTTTTAAAATGCGTTGCAGCTGCCCATCATAATGGCTTGAGACCTTTGGCCACATGCAAAGTAGGGGTTAAAGGAATATTTCATTGGCACATGGATTTCTCCTTGCTGAATGGAATGTTCTCTCCCTCTCCTCCATCCTGCACATTCCTTAAATCTGTTCTCGGTTTTTCCCCAACCCACCAAGCAGATTTAGGAACATCATGAGGGATGAGCAGGGAGGGAACTGTGTTGCACTAGTGCTAATCCTTGCACTGGTACAACAGTTTAGTTGCATACCAGCCATCATCTGATACAGAATGCAGCCAGCAGGGTGCTTGTGAGATCCAGGCATTCAGAGCATGCAAGCCACATACAGTGGACGCTCGGGTTGCGAACGTGATTCATGTGGGATACACGTTCACAACCTGCAGCATTCGCAACCCGCGGCTGCGCAGATGCGGGTTGCAATTCAGTGCTTCTGCGCATGAGCAAAGCGCGATTTAGCGCTTCTGCACATGCGCGACTGCCGAAACCCGGAAGTAACCCGTTCCGGTACTTCCGGGTTTCGGTGGTCCACAACCCGAAAAAACGCAACCTGAAGTGTCTGTAACCCGAGGTATGACTGTACTGTTATCGGCTGCATTGGTTGCATGTTCATTTCCATGCTCAATTTACGGGGTAGGTGCTAACCTTTAAAGCTCTAAATGGTTTGAGGGCAGCTTATCTGTCTGAAGGACAAACCTGCCTGGGCCTTAAGCTAAGGATACCAGATGTCCCTGGACAGTCCCCGGGTTTACAAATCAGTCCCCATACAAAATCCTATCATTCCTACTGAAGCTGAAAAGTGTCCCCGGATTCATTGAAAAAAATCTGGTAACCTTACCTTTGTTAGGAGGTTCTAGCAGGGGAGCGCAACTATCGTATACCCTTGACCAAAGAACGGTACACTCTTTCTATCTGGGATGGTTGTCCTCTTCCACCGAGCGTGCAGCTTCGGGAGGGACGCACATGGAGCGGTGAGGGAGGAAGGGGACACCCGCCTAGCCAGCCAGATCAACCAAATCAACCCTGGCGATCAATGGGGTGACAGATGTCGCAGCCAGATCAGCCCTCACATCTAGAAGCTACCAGCATGAGTTTGACCAAACTGCGGGAGGCAGTGGAAGACAGAAGTGCCTGGCGTGCTCTGGTCCATGGGGTCGCGAAGAGTCGGACACGACTAAACGACTAAACAATAACAACCTTACCTTAAGAGCAGCATCAGAGAACCTGGATGGTAAGACTCAAACCAATTTCAAGTTACAAGAAAGGAGATTCTAACTAAACATCAGGAAGAACTTTCTGACAGCAAGAGCTGTTTGACAGTGGAACGGTCTCCCTTGGGAGGTTGTGGGCTCTCCTTCCCTGGAGGTTTTCAAGCAGAGGTTGATGGCCATCTGTCCTGGATGCTTTAGCTGAGATACCTGCATCACAGAGAATTGGACTAGATTACCCTTGGGGTCTTTTCCAACTCTATAATTCTATGATTCTACGATCTGACAGACTGGCTGGCAATAAAGAAAGGGCCTTTTCAATAGTGGCCCCATTTCTTTGGAACTCTCCCGGAGAAGAAGTGTACACCTTTGTTCATTAACAATGAATTTCCTTCAAACTGTGTTCTATTGAAAGTGATGTGACTTGTGTTTTTAAGCTGCTTTAAACTGCTGCCGTTTTTGCTTTTGTGATGGGGGGGGTTGTGTGTGTTTTTTTACTGTCTTTCAGGAAAGAAAAGAAATATTGGTTTCCAGTTTTAGTTTTATTTCGTAAGCCACCTTTGGAAGATTTTGCCCAGAAAGGTGACATATGAGTGATTTAAATACACAAATAAATAAATACATTTCCTCTTGCTGTCCTGCTCCATCCCTCAAGCTGCCAAGAGGTGCTGTTGCCAAGGCACCTCTAGAACTTAGAGAATCTCACCAGATATTTGTAGACTCACTTTCAAACCTGTCATTGCAGCCACATAGGTTTTTAAGAGAGAGAGAGAGAGAGAGAGAGAGAGAGAGAGAGAGAGAGGGAGGGAGGGAGGGAGGGAGGGAGAGAGAAGTAATGCTGAGATATTCATTGATCATTTCAGGTTTCAAGTACTGAATTACCGAGGCAAGGAAAAGGCGATTGTAGCTGTGTGGCTGGGTGATTTTAGGGAGGTTCTGTCACTGGTGTAAGTTGCTTTGAGTTTCTATTTTGGAAAAATAGAAATAGTGGTGGTGGTGGTGATATATGGCTCAAGGAGGTGGAGGCGGACCAAGGATCAAAATTCTGCCTTTTCTTCATGCTCATTAATCTAGATCTGTGTCCGAGCAGCATGCTGACATGTATTCAAGAGAGAAAGGAATGCATAATTTCTTCCTTGCCAAAAAAAAACCCGCATTGAGGAACCTTGTGAAGGTTGATCTGAATAATCTCGCTCAAAGACAAAATAGAGAATCGGTACTAGGGGAGCGTAAGCTCTTGTGCTATTCAAAAGCTCAGAGAGAAAAAGAAGGGCGAGGGTGAAGTTCAAGGCAAGAACGGAGTAGAGTAATTTCTCCCTGCACAGTCGCAAATAAAATGAGTCTTGACTTGGCAGGATTAAATTAAAGATGGATCTTGTGCTTGATGATAGTTTGATAGAACCAGGGTTTGTAGTGCTTGTATCATGAACATAAGTGGATCTCTCTAGTGGCCAGCTAGTATTTTCTTTATACTCAAGCGTTTACTATGGCACACAAATGTTAACTGGTTTTTATCACATGCTCATTACCATATCTTCCTCTGTTACTTTTTAAATGCTATTCAGGTAAGCCTTGCTAGAAGAGGATAATTCAAGCGTCACCTAACGACTGCGCGTTGCCTTCAAAGGGGACGGCGCTTTCTGAAAGCGCCTGTTCAACTTTTGATACTGCGTTCTATAGAATATCGAGATTCTTTTTAAAAAATGAAATAAAAAAGAAGCAAACATTTTTTTAAAAAAAGAGAAGGTATTGACATCCCTTTTTAACAGCACAACAGATTGGAAGGTAATGCCAGGCACAAGTGAAAGTTTAGAAAGGCAATTGAAACTACCTGCCACATAATGCAAGCTAAGGAAGGCTTTTAAAAAATGTTTCCTCCTTACTAGTGTTGTTGACACCATATCCTTTGCTATAAATAAAGGGTTGTTTCTCTCCACCCCCGCCCCACCCGGCATGAAGCAAGTTAAGGCTTCTTGAACATGGAAAT
Organism: Podarcis bocagei; assembly: GCF_964188305.1. Taxonomy (NCBI): domain Eukaryota; kingdom Metazoa; phylum Chordata; class Lepidosauria; order Squamata; family Lacertidae; genus Podarcis; species Podarcis bocagei. Next base: position 20,712,348 of record NC_138125.1, read on the forward strand.
TCTGCACAAACACAAATAAATATGTTTTAACCTTTAGGGCCTCCTCTCTATTCATTTAATGATTTGAAGAGAAAACTAAATTTTGATGTTGTTTTTTTGCCAATTAAGAAGGGACTTACAAGAGCCAAGCGTTTTAGTAAATAACACCAATTTTGCAATGCTGTATTCATTCACCTGAGTGACGATTCCCGCTGAAAAACAATGGGGTTTACTTCTGAGTAGATTGTGCTGTGGGGGATTTTGGCATTTGGGAGGTTAATTTTTCATATTTAAAGTGTACAAAAATCCTAATTCTGCATAGTAGCAATTTGGAGGGGGGGGAATCAGCAATTGGGGAGGGGGTGGTATTGGTTATGCTGCACTAGACATTCCGTACTCAGGGGATCAATTATAAAAACACTCGTTCAGCTATTTCTATTCAAATGAACACCTGAAGAGAAGGTCTCAAATGGTTTTAAAAGTGTGTGGATATTACTGGATAAATGTTAGCCCAATAAAAGAGATCATCATCTGCTATTTGTGTGCATTTAAGTTGACACTAAAAAGATCTTTGTGGAAGAGTACAGCTTTCCCCCTCTCTCTTTTTTGTGAGCGTGCATCTTTTATCTTCTATTCCCTTAACAATTTGGGAATTGAAGAAAACGTAGCAGATGAGCTGTTCTTTAAGATTAAAGGGGCAGCGTTTAGCTGAACACACCTGAACGAGGAAGGAGTCTATTTCCTTCGACACTTATAAATATGGAATGATGCGCTAGGAGGCAAAGTCACGAACCCCTAATAAGAATTCACAAGCCTGTGTTTTGAAAACAGAGATTTGCATTTACCCTGCGGTCACAGAACACAGGCCATTCAGAGTCAAAAATTTACAGGCCTGCTCTTCCCATCCCCTTTGGCCCTCTCTAACCCCCTTCGAAATATTTTCTTGCTTCGTGGGTTGAAGAACAAAACACAAACTCAGAACGAAACAGGAGGAAGACTGTCCTACAGTACCTTCTGCATTCAGTTAGGAGGGCACAGAACAATTATTCACAGACGGGATGTAACTGTTACATGCCAGCATAATGTATATTGCATTGTTCACTCGAAATGAGAAAAGTTGCAGTGTGTCAAACGAATATACCACTAAGATCCTGGAACGCAGGCGTGAAAGTCGGCCACAGTGTAAAAATAAATAATTCTTTGGCACTCGGGAGGAACTAAGAGAAATCAATTGAAAAGACGTCATTTTTAAAAAACTACAACACACCAGTAAGTATGCTGGGAGCAGTGCCACAAACTGGGAAGGCAGGGGAACAAACTACAGTCTCAAAAACGTTAAGGCCAAATACTGATCCGTCATATAATAGTCACAGAATAATTGGAAGAGTTTTCCAGGTTGGCATGTTCGGAGACAGTGGAGAAAGGGGATTACACAGACTCCACCCAGTATATTATTAACAAAAAATAATCTAGCATTTAAGCCTTTATTTCATTATGTGGAAGTATGCCTCTTAAAATTGTTAGGCTGCAGTCCACTGTGCCGTCTTTACTAGGAGTAAGTTCAGCTCAGTGGGGTTTCATTCCAAGTAGACATGTACAGGATTGCACCGTACGACTGCTTGCTACATCGCAGCCACACTGCCAGAAAATAAGCAAGCATCGTGGATGTGAGATTTTACGTAAAGAATTAGAAGATTTATTTACAGGTGTTTCTGGAGAACGACGTACCTTTTCAACTCACTTCTGGAGAAAATATTCCCTTCCCAACCCTCTCTTTTTAATCTCAGATCTCTCCACACTGGCTTAGCCCCACACAAGAAAAGCCAGCCCAAGCTGAGCAGCCCTAGAGTGATTTCACCCTCTGCCTGTCTATTCGATCTATTTCTTACACAGGTGTCTTTTTGGTGTATGCTATAAAAAAGAAGAGGAGAGAGGAGACTTCAGTAAAGAATAAAAATGGATTTGCACATACTGTGTCTGCAAATTCTGGGTTTTTTACAGACCAGAATTTTTTCCCCCTGTGCCACAGCATCAAATATGCATTTTTTTAAATTGCTTTTTCTTAATCCCACAATATCATCATTTTACAAACTGGGGGTTTGGGGGGGAGGGGGGGAGATCAGGTACCACTCCTTAAACAGTATTTTGAAATAATAATAATTTTAAAAATCCATCCTAAAAGTAGCATCAGCACCTTCGTTTCCCCCACTCTGGTATAGAAATTGTGAATGTAGAAGCACTGACGTAGTGACCGAGATGTTTTAATGTATGTATATCATGCATGCGTACACCTATACAGGGAGAGGAGGACACACACGCACAAAAACACACTGCCCCTTCCTCCCCCCCTTTTTTCCCCAATGCTTTCACAGTTGTGATGTGAGGAAGGGAACAAAAAAATTACTCCAAATGATAGCAGCCGTCAGAAAGCAAGCTCTGATTTCAGATGTAACAGTGACACCTGCAGTCGAATCATATTCATTGATGCTCGGATATTGATGCTGAATATTGCATTCAACAGTACACTGCTGCACGGAGGATTGTGCTGAAACATCGAGGTTCCTAAACTCTGTGGGCAAGGTGTGAACATATTCCCTGCATCAATGCCTCAGTTTGATCTACTCGCTGCCCAAGCTTTCTCAAGTTGTTTCTAGAAAGGCGCAGGCTGTAGGGTGGTTTTCTTAAAACATAAAACTGGTGGTATCAGAAAATGAGAGGGTCACCACCGATGGTGGAAGACCAGCAGCTTCTTCTTACAAAACCCATTTTACCTACACTGCCCAAACACAATGCTCCATAGATCAGGACCAGTCTGGACAATTGGCAATTCTGTAAATGTGTGTGTGTTTGTTTAAAGTAAACTGCATTTGCAGGAGTTGCTTCAGCTCAGAACCCTGGCATGGTAGGGAGAGGCGCTAGAGGGACTTGATCCCTTTGCTGTGGTCCCTGTGTGGACCAGGGCTGGATCTACACAGAGGAGAAAAAAACCACCCTATAAATAAGTCAGAAATTAGATTGCTATAACAACAACAACAAAAACCCCTATGGAAAAACGCATATAAAAATTTCCTGCTCTCTAGCGCCATCTGGCATCACATGTTTATCGTGCATTCAAATCACTGTTTCTTTATTAATGTAGGTGAGTCCCAGGGCTCCTGCACCTGCAGATTACTCGTAAAAAGCAGAGGCAGGACACAGGATTTGCACTCAGAAGGGCTCAGGTTCCAGTTCCTGGGTCCTCCAGCTCAAAGGATCTCAGGCAGCAAGGCTGGGCACCTTAGAACTTGGTGAGCTTCTACCAAGTTGAGTTAAAAAAAGGACTAGTGTAGATGGCACGACTCAGCAGAGCAGAGCATTGGTGGGGAACCTGCAGGCGGCAGGCCTAATCCAGCCCGTTGCATCCCTCAAATGACTCGCCGGGCCTGTCTCAGTGAGCCCCACCCGCTTGCCAATCATTCCACATCGTTTTTATGGAGACTGGGGATAAGACCTTGAAAACCAGGTGGAGGGATCTCTTTATCTCTGGTCTTAGCTCTAAGCAGGACATTACTAAGATGGGAGATAAGAGCAAGAGGCAGCGGCTCCACCTTCTCCAATGCTGGAGTGGGGATAGGGGAAAATGCAGCCTTTTACCTCCAGTCTTAGCGCTGTGGGGCTTCACACTAAGACCAGGAGATTAAACCCCTCTGCCTGTTCTTTAGGGATTCCTTCTAAAGAGTTGGCAGAGCCACAGTGCTGGAGGGGAGAAATGCTGTGTGGCTTTTTGTTTTGTTTTATTACATCTTGCCCCATTGGAATGCAACCCCCATTCAGTAGACCCATCAAGTTCAAATCCTGAAATAGGCCCCCCCAACACCTGAGCTAGAGTATAAATATTAGGACAGCGATGGAGAGATGTGGTTAAGCTGCGCAGTTCTTGTTTTGGCATTTGGGGAAATGCGTGTTTCTTGGTGTTATCCTGGCAAGTATGTAACTCTTTCATTTGCTGCAGTTGATGGGGTGGGAAAGATTTTGTTTTTAATTGTATGCGTATATTTTGCTGTTATGATCTTGTGATGTTCTGCATGAAACCGATTCAGTATGTGGAGGCAGTTCGTCAGAACTATAGGAGGAGTGAGAGAGTACTGGACATAGCCTTTCCTTCTAATAAGGACTTTTGTCTAATAAATGTTTAGTTATCGGAAACTTCCTCCAGCA